>NC_057862.1:104839644-105187144 GCF_019393635.1 Dromiciops gliroides | reverse complement strand
TTAGAGACTACCCTATGGTGAACCATGAAAAGGAAATCAGTGAATACACACAACTGGAGGTATATAGTGTACTATTGTTGCTCAGTCTTTTCAGATGTGTCTGACTATTTGTGAGCCCATTTGGGGTTTTCTTGGCAAAGATATTACATTTCTTTCTTAGCTCATTTTACAGTTGAGAAAAGTGAGGCAGAGTTAAGTTACTCACCCAGGATCACACAACTAGTAAGTGTCTGTGGCCAGATTTGGGCTCAGGAAGAGAAGCCTTCTTGACTCCAACCCCAGCACTCTATCCACTATGCCGACTAGCTGCCCTATATACTGTATTAGAATGGTCCAATCTTGGAGAACAGTGAACTCAGGGCAACAATGTGCTATAGTGAAAAGAACATAACCTATGCAATCAAAGGACCTAGTTTTAAATCCCTCTGCTGTCACAGATAGCCTTGGGCAAGACACCTATGCAAAAGGCCCTTGAAGCCAATCATACTTTTTTTTTAATAAACTTTTTTTTTTTATTTTAGTGAGGCAATTGGGGTTAAGTGACTTGCCCAGGGTCACACAGCTAGTAAGTGTTGAGTGTCTGAGGCCGGATTTGAACCCAGGTACTCCTGACTCCAGGGCCAGTGCTCTTATCCACTGCGCCACCTAGCTGCCCCGCCAATCATACTTTATACAGTCCTTATTGTTTAATACTAAAGAGGATCACTCAAAACTCAAAAATCAGGAGAGCCAGAGCTAACTAGTTATATACAGTAAAAATTGTTCCCAAAAAATTTCCTTGAAACTCATTAAAAAAAAAGATGAGCAAAAAAAAAAATCCTCCTTTCTAAGGATTTCAAGTTGACCCATCTATTGAGTGCCAATTTAAGAAAAGAGCATCAAAGAATACCTAGACAGACACCATAGGCACCAGAGGTTCAGCGCCACTTAGAGAATTAGAGCTGATGATTTCTAATCACAAAAATGACTACATTTCACAAGCCCTGAATCTTTCTGATTGTATACCTTGGCATATTGACTAAAGCATGGTAACTGCTGAAGCCTCGGCACTGCTTATTCCCATGACCACACATTATACTCCAGCCCCTCCCAGCTGTCTTGTCAATGTGTGCACTTTTTGTCACAAGTTGTAACTGGATAAATGCACATTCAGTGCACTCCATCTCAATTCAGAAACAACTCAAAATAGATGAGCTGATGATTGATGGCAAAGACTGGGTATTTGAAGGAGAATGGGGGGAGTATATTTTCTGAGATGCTTTTTTTTTTTTTTACTGTATTCCATGGCATAAAATGCCCTCTTTGGAAGAGAAGGAAGAAGAGGAGGAGGAGGAGGAAAGAAAAGTATTATTTTAACTAGGCTTTGCATAAGCATTTTTTATCAGAACAAGTATTCCTACATATTATTCAGCATGTTGTCTAATGCTCTACCAGTTCTTCCTCCCAACTTATCACTTCTAAGCCTTAGGGAATGGTGGGTAAGGGATAAAATATTATTTGCCTTATGACAAAACTATACAGGTAGAGTGAATTGGTACAATGTTGATTGTTGTTTAACCTTAAGCTCTTCAGTTTGATATAGTCTTAAACATGTTTTTCAAAAACCAAAGATGAGAAGGGCCTCATTGGTTCAGCTTTTTGCATTCTTAATAATCATGAGATATTTTGCAGAATTTTCCCATATTCTTCAAAAGAGCATATCATTCACCTGTTCTTCAAGGGGCTAAGACAGAAATACAATGTCTGCTCTATGTCCACCAAGAAAGACAATGAGGTTCAGGTGGTTTGGGGGCACTACAAAGAAACTGAACAAAGTTGTTCAAGCTAACAGAAAGAAATTTCATCTATATCAAGTATGCACGGTGTGACAAAGCTCATAGCGCAATTGTTCAGGTAGATATTCAACTTTGCAAAGTGGCTGTTAGTGGACTTAAATGGGGCAAAGATCACAAAAAGATTTTTCAGTGTCACATCAAATCTTGACAAGTGGGAAAGGAGAAAAGCAAATACAAAGATGAAACTATTCATGAAAATGCAACTGTTCAGAGATGAAATCTGAAGATGTGAGAAATAAATTACCCACTGCACAATTGTAATGAAACTGCTAAAATAAAAACAAGATACAAAATTATGTCCATATCTACCAAAAATACCTATGTCTACAGCCAAGATAAAAACCAGTTGGTTACTTCAAGAATATTCAAGTGTCTCTAAAATCCCAGAGCTGTACTTTCAAACTTCAACCTTAATCAGAACACACCACTTTTGGTTATCACAAACCCAGAAACATATCTCTCCTGATTCCCCAAGATGTCTAGATGTCAAGAGGCTATTATTGTCTTAAAATCTTAGCTCTTATCAGGAAGGTGCCATGACACTGGGAGAAGCTGACATCCATCTTTTCTACTCAATGGGGCAATTTACAGAAAAGTATGTTCATTTAATGATAAATATTTTTAGGATGATAGCAGTGATCAAGTGACATGGTTTAGAGAGGGAAAGAGATAGGAAAAGAGAAGGGGGGAAATAGGAGGGGGGAGAGAGTGAAAGAGAAAGGAACAGACAGACAGAGAGATGCTTACTTACCATTAATTTTGAATACTGGAATTAAAAATGGGGAAAAGATTATTTTGGCAAAGAATCAAAGTTGGAAAGTTGTTTTCAGGGGTCTGGAAAAAATATCAACTTGAAAGAGAGCTAAAAGTCACAAATTTACACTAATGACAAGGAGAACCAGTAGCAACAAACCCATTTGGAAAATTAGTAAACAGAATATGTCCATATATAGTATCTGAGACTCAACTTTCTTCATCATCTTGACAAATGTATTTTAACTTTACTTACTTATGCTAATACTTTGCCGTAAACTGGCAAATATACCAGAGTATCAAGGAAGATTAATGAAGCCTCAGCAACATGAGACCTCACTAATGTACTTGGCTATTAAAGCCTTCCTGAGAAGTATGTGGAGACCACCAGGGGTTTCACTAGAATCAGGATTTGCAGATTAGTGGAGTGTGAATCACTGAATTAACGAAGCTCTACTGCAAAGCTTTCAGACAGAAGGTGGGGAAAAGGGAGGCAAATCGAGGAAAAATTTCCCTCCTCTTAGCAAGAAAATAATTTTCACACTACATTCCTTCCCTTTCCCCTCAATTATTTAATGACAGAAAACGATCAAGGGTTGTTTTTCTTTAAAAAAAAAAGATAGAAAATGGTGAATAAGTTTAATTTGGATGGCTCCCAATGACATTGCTAGATGTCTTTAGACTTCTTTTTCAGTCAGGTACAGTCTATTCAAGTAAGTGACCGACTTTTGTTCAGTAGTATTTGCTTTAGGATGCTGCTGCTTTAATTAAAGAAGATTCTACACTGTCCTCAGACTTCATTTAGTAGCTACACATCCTAGAAACAAAAATCGAAGGAAAAACATGCTTCTTTGCACAGTCAGTGTAATCTAACTCTAACCAAGGAGAGGACAGTTTTACCACTGGTATGTAAACCAGAATCTCCTCTAAACCTGAAGTAGTGATCATTTAACTTTTGCCTGAAGACCTGTTGTGAGAAGGAACCAATTACCTCGCAAAAAAGAGCATTCTAGGGGCGGCTAGGTGGTGCAGTGGATAAGCACCGGACCTGGATTCAGGAGTACCTGAGTTCAAATCCGGCCTCAGACACTTGATATTACTAGCTATGTGACCCTGGGCAAGTCACTTAACCCCCAATGCCCTGCAAAAAAAAAAAAAAAGAGCATTCTACTCTTGAACAACTGTTAGGAAGTGTTCTTTACATCAAGCCTAAATTTGACTCTTTGCAGCTTATATACATTTGTGCAAGTTCTTCCCATGCAGTTAATCTCTTTATATACCTGAAGACAGTTATTTTGTGCATCTACCAAGTCTTCATTTTCTCCCAGATATTAATGCTTCCCTTCAAAAAATTGTATTGCATGTATTTATGTATTACATTTACATATATCAAGTTGTTTCCATACAAGCAAGGTTTCTTTCTACATTAGACACAAGAGAATGAGTTTCACATTTATACCATCCCTCTCATGTACAAAACTGCTAAAATCTCATCTTATCCTGTTTTCCCATCTACATATATTAGCAATTTTTATTACAACAAATATATTTTCCCATGCCTTTCAAGTATTGAAATATTCATCATTTTTCTTTTCTTTTCTTTTTTGCAGGGCAATGAGGGTTAAGTGACTTGCCCAAAGTCTCACAGCTAGTAAGTGTCAAGTGTCTGAGGCTGCATTTGAACTCGGGTCCTCCTGAATCCAGGGCCGGTGTTTTATACACTGCACCATCTAGCTGCCCCTGAAATATTCATTTTTAACAGTAACTTATGTCCTTTGATAATTAATATCAATCTTTTCTTTATATGAAAGTACGTTTTTTGTCCCTTTCATTACTAAATTGCTCAATATGGAAAAGAACTTAATAGGAAAGCATATCTTGCACCTGGAAAACCTAGGTTCGTTTCCTATCTCTGATATATACTAGTTGTGTAAAACTGGGCAAGTCAATAAGTTCTATAGAATATGTTAGCATACCCTCATAGAGAGAACTTTCTCAAAGGAGAATTCCCTATATCAGTAAAATCATAGATCTATTCCCTATTCCAACATATGTATCATCTAAGAATAGTCAATCAAAACAAATTCCTCACGTTGGCCACGTCCAAAAATATATTTCTCATTATTCCAACATCTTTCTCTCTCTGGGAAGCTTTATTACTTGTTAAATGAAAAGATGCACCACTAGATTATCCTGCCTACTTCAAATAATTATAGTTCTATTGATTAGTAACGTTCAGCTTAGATAACAAAGGAGGCTATGTGACAGAATACTGAAAAAATCTTATACAAAACCACTCAAAAGTGTGTGATCCAAAAAGAGTATTACAATGAAACTCACAGAATATATGTACATCTACGTATGTGTGTGCATGTATGCATGTATGTGTATAACATAAACCACAGCTTAAATTGTAGAGCAACAGATATGTTAAGTGTTCAAGGTGTGCACAGGTAAGTGTCATGCAAGAAGACCAGCAGATAGAAATTGCATAATTTTGTCATGTGAATCACAGCATAACTTCTCACTGCCCCTATTTTGATGTTGTTTTGTACTTTGCTCAAAAGCAAATAAATAGTACTAAAATTTGTAAGGGCTAAAATTCTAGCTATACTGTCTAAAATATCTAATGAGTGGTTGCCAATAAATTATAAGCTTTAGCAAGAGTTAGACTTTTAAGCATTTATTAAGGAGAATAAGAATTTGGTAAAGAGAGAGAAAAAGGCCTAGATTCATCTATCTATTAAAGGGAGAGCCCATTCCTAGCTGCCTTCTCCACCAGAGTCCTCAGGAAAGAGAGCGAGTCAGAGCGCCAGCCTCCCCCTTCTTCCTCCCACCAGCCAAAGTCACTTCCTGACGCCTAAGAAAAAACACATGGTCCTGCCCTCAAAGGCCCTCTACTCATGTTGGAGCTTTCCTACAGTAAGTCTCCAGCAGGTGGCATCATTCCAATCATTACAAATTCATACAAAAATGGTGCTATTGATGCATTGCCTTGTAGGATAATATACCTAGAGACAGAAGAGATCTCAGAAACCAACTAGTCTATCCCTCTTATTTTACAAAATAGGGAACTGAGGTCTATAAAGGTTAAATGACTTGTCCAAAGTAAAGACTTGAATAGGATTTGGACCCAAGTCTACTGGCTCAAGAATCAGTTCTCTACTGTACCATACTTATTCTATCCAGTAAGTGCTTTAATATTGATACATGTTAAAATCAAATAGATAGGGCAGCTAGGTGGTGCAGTAGATAAAGCACCATCCCTGGATTCAGGAGGATCTGAGTTCAAATCTGCCCTCAGACACTTGACACTGGCTGTGTGACCCTGGGCAAGTCATTTAACCCTCATTGCCCTGAAAAAAAATTAAATAAAATGACAAAAAAATCAAACAGATGTCCTTAGCATCCTTCTCTGTAAAATGTGGATAACAATATCATCCCTATCCCACAGAGTTGTGGAGAGAAAAGCACTTTAAATCTTAAGTTATGCTTGAATAGGAGGTGATGTTGGTATTGTTGCTTCAGTTGAGACACAAGCTCTTAAAATAAATTCCCCTATCTCCAGGTGGCCTTGAGTTCCAAGAGGAAGGTTATGTATACTGTACAGAGGCCTGCGTATCTTATTACTGATATGTGTAACCAGCTCAATTTTGACTATTCCCAGACTTATCTATAAGTATCTAGAATTCTATTTTGCTCAATTGATTTTATTTATGTTATCGGGCTGTTAATAAAGATAGCAGCATGCAAGGTAACTCTCAAGAGTTCACATTCTGAAAGATGATTATCCGAGGGGCTATTCTTTTGGAATTTCACAAATAAACTTCGCTGTCAAGGTTAATGTTGATGATGGGCTGAATGTATATCCCAAGATATTGCTATTTACAAAGTTGACAAGTTGGCTAACTTGATTTAGAAAATGTTCTGCCATGAAGAGACCCTTCTTTAACCCAGGTCTGGATTCCTTTGTGTTAAAAATATATCACAGTCACCCAGCACTATTGGGTGCCATTCAATATAGGTGGATTTTATAAAGTTTGATCACTTTGCTTTAAGCACAAGAACTTTTTTGAAGTGCCAAATAATTTTGAAAGGAAAACTTTTAAAACTAGTTTGTGCTCTCCCCTACAGTCTCTTACTTTCTTAAAGAAATTATGAGTGATGGACCACATGATCAATAAAATTAAAAAAAAAAAAACTGGACCTTTCCAACCACTAGTAACTCCAAAAAGTCCCCCAAAGAAAAATTATTCACCAGAGGCAATTACAATTATCTCCAGAGGGCACAAGACCAAGAAGCCTGCTAAGGTAACAGTCTTATAAGTTAACAGCAGAACACATCCCTAACATACTCACTAAACACCACCTTCCTCTACTAGTCTCCCCACTCTGGCATGGAGCATAACCAGATCAATTAGCTCATGCTGTGGAACCAACTCATTAGTTCTCCTGCTTCTGTTGCATTGTTTGCCTACCCATCCTGCCCCTACCCTCACCCCACCATTATTTGGCAATAAGCAGCCTATCAGATGGTTCTTTCAATCCACTCAGGAGGAAAGGGATTAATACAAAGGAAAGCTTTTGCTGTGTCTGGAGGACCAGGATCAGCCAGATCTCCACCCCCGCCCCCCAAAGGGATGGTTTAGGAGCTGGGGAAAACTGAATACAAAGCTACACAAGGGCTTAAGGAAAGGGGAATGACCTACAGATGAGGTCAGTCCTATTTCTTCCAAAATCTCTTAGGGCAGGAACCAAGCCTGGTGAAAAGTGAATTCCCTAAATTGAGAGGATTTTGAGACAACTTTGAAATTGAATACATAGGATAGTACTGCAATAAAATAGTGAGGAGTTGGAAAGTAAGTGATATGGGATTATAAGAGGAAAAATATTCTTTATAATTCCAGGGGAAGCATATTTGAAATTGATATGTAATTTTTTTTTAAAACAAATATTAGAACCATCAGAATTTGGAAAGGGAAATCATGTTAAGAGAGTACAACCCTTAGAGCACTGATGAAAAGTAGGCGAATCCAGAGGAAGATCAGATGTTCATTGGAGGCTTTGTGCACTCTCCTCAGAATTCTCCATTTATTCTAATGTGGATGAGGAAGGCAATAACCAAGACCGACAAGAATGTATTTAAATTAAGAGTAAATGGGCCCCTGGAAACACATTTTTTAAAAAAATGTTTTTTCTCTTTGACAATTCCTTAGTCTGAAGTTTTGGGAGTTTTTTGACTGTTTTTTTCTCACAACCTAGCTAATGTGGGAATGTTTTCCATGACTACTCATGTATAATTTATTTTGAAATGCTTGAGTTCTAGTGGGTGGGGGTGGGAATAGAAGAGGAAGAGAAGTTGGAACAATTTTTTTTTAATTGATGTTAAAATTTGTTTTTACATATATTTTGGAAAATAAAATTCTATTCTAAGAGTGAAAAAAAAAAGACCCTGATATTGGGAAAGATTGAAGACAAAGGGGAAGGGGAATGGCACAGGATGAGATGGATAAATGGTGTCATGGAAACAATGAATATGAACTTGGACAGACTTTGAGAGATAGTGGAGGAAAGAAGGGCCTGATTTATTGTGGTCTGTGGGGTCATGAAGAGTCAGGCTTGATTGAATGACTGAAAAACAACAATAAAAATGAACAACTAGAGAAGGAAGAGGTGATAACCAGCATGTCTTCATCAACAACAGATCCAGATGATTTGACTATTCTCAATAATACAATGATCCAAGACAATCCCAAAGGATTATTGATGAAACATACTATCCACCACCAAAGAAAGAACTGATATTGATGGAACAGACTGAAGCATGCTATTTTTCATTTTCTTTCATTTTTTTCTTTAAATAAAGTTTTCTTGTACAAAAAAAAAAAGAGTAAATGGGCTCTTCTGCATGAGGACTGTTATGGGATTGGGACTTATCAAGGAATTTGGGACTATTAAATTTAAATTTGCCAGCTAAGCTAAAAGACATGAGAATGGGATAACTACTCTTTCTAGAGAAGGTAACCTATCAGGATTGATATGCCTAACAAGTAAGGGAGATAAGCCCATTAGGCATGGCTACTGCCTAATCAGTGCCAGGGAATAGAGAAAACTCCAGAAATCATGACTACCATCTCTTATTCAAGCCTTTTCCCACCCCTAAAAGGAACTTTCCATTATCAGGTGGTCACCCCATCTGGTCACCCCATCTACAATTTATAAAAGCTTTTGCCTTTCTCCTGTTCAAGGCGATAGGTATCTCAGAAATCATGTCTCTGAAACATCTCCCCTTGAGAGAAGTCTTTGACTTCTGTCTTGGTCATTTTCTCCAACACCTAAATAAAAGACTAGTTTATTCTAATTGGATTTGTGTGTGAGGGGGTGTAATTTAAAGAGGAATACCTAAGGACCCCCACCATACACCAATTTCCTTGGTGACAAGGACCAATTGTCTTCAGTCTATGTGAAACACATGAGCCATATTCACACTTTTTAACATCAATCAACCAGCACTGAATATATGCCAGATACCATGGCTGGTGCTGGGGGGAAAAAAATCAAATAGTCCCTGCCTTCACACAGCATACATTATGTACCTATTTAACTATATAGAAATACATAGAAAATTAATACAAGATAATTTGAGGGGAATTAGTTACTAGCAGCTAGGGAAAATCATGAAAGGAAACAAGGCTTCTAAGAGGCCAATATAAGGACAGAATATATCCAAGGCAAGGAGAATTAGTATACAAAGACAGAGAGACGGATGATGAAATGTCATTTGTGAAGAATAGCAAGAAATCCAGTTTGGCTGGATTGTAGTACATAATACTTCTGGATTATAAATAATAATTCTGGGAAGGTAGTTTTGGGTCAGGTTGTATTAAAAAGTCAAACAGAAGAGTTTGGGGGTTTTTTGTTTTGTTTTATTTTGTTTTTAATTCTAGAGGTACTATAGAGCAATGGAGTTTATTGAGAGAGGGAGAAAGATAATCAGACACGAGCTTGGGAAAATCAGACTGGCATGAAGGATGGACTGGAGAGGAGAGAGAATTATAACTGAGAGCCTAGCCAGGAAACTATAGCAGATTTAATGAGGATGTGAATAAATTATCGGGGTAACTCTCCCTATCTTGAAAGTTTGTTTATACTTTTTATTCATTTGCTTATTTGTATAAATGTTGTATTTCACCTGCCCACTCAGAAGAATGCAAACTCCCTGAGGGTAAGTATTGTTTTCATCTTTGTATCCTTAGCTCAGTACCTCAGATGTAGTACTTACAAGTAACTGAATTCAACTACTAAAGCCAATAATATAGTAACTATTCAATGAGCTCCAGGCCTCAATTGGGATTCATCCCCAAGATTTAGGAACAAGATCAGTAAATGTCATTGACTGGCATATAGCAAGAATTCTTTAATGGATGAGATTATCTCAAGAAAAAAAAAATCTGCTAAGAAAGTAATCCATAGTAAAAGATGATTTGTAAATGTGGCTGATGAGACAAGAGAGACTCCTAAATTTCATCAAAGAGCCAAGGGTACCTCCCTAAAATCTCATCAGGAAGACACCAATCTAAAATGTAACTAATGTAAGATAAGCTGCAATCTAATTAATTGAAACTTGCCTGCCCTGAGATAATGTTGTAATGACAGAATCTTTGGGTGACTGGTGAGGAATACTGAAAGAGAAAGGCTGGATAATAAAGAATTGGTTGGTGAGTGTTTTTCATAGTCTAGGGAAGAGGACATTCTGGTTCTAATGACAGGTGCCTGTTCTGTTGACAGATTATCACCCTAATGTGAGTTATTGCACAACAAGCCATCTTAATTTGAAGCCAATGTTGTTATTGTTGTTTAGTCATTTCAGTTGGAGCCTACTCTTTGTGACACCATTGGGGGCTTTCTTGGCAAAGATTCTGATGGACCTGAATCTGCCCCTCCTCATTCTTTTCAAACCCAGAGTCTTTTTTATTCTTCCAATACTAATCAATGGAGCAGGGAGAGAGGCAAAGAATAAAACACTTCAAGATGTTTCTTTAAGCATAACTCTCCACTTCACATTGTTTAAGATTTTTGATTTTTATTATTTCTTTGTTATTGTTATTGTTGCTTAGTCATTTTCAGTCATGTCTGAGGTCACATTTAACTCAGGTCTTCCTTACTCCAGGCCTGGCATCTTGCCACCAATACTAATTTCATATAATCTTCAATTTCCTCAACCTAATTCTGTGCTCACCAAGAAGCCTTCTGATCTATAATCGCTAATTTTAGTTATCTTCCTGGTTATGTCTCTCATGATAAATTATAAGATTATTCTAGCATTTATTTATGGCATTCTGATTTATAAATCTATGTCCCAGGAGTTTGTTTCAGAATCCAGAACCATATCCAGGACAAAATGATAAAATGGTATGTCTGAACCTGAAAAGCTAATGATGATTGGATAAATCCTGGACCTACAGGTTCTAAAACAATGAGAAACCCCAAAGTGTTTAGCCTCAGTAATCCAGTTGATCAGACTTAATTTCATAGGACATTTCTTAGGAAATAATACTCCTAGGAAATCCATTTGTATATGTGTATGTTTCTATATAAATTAACATACTTATTTTATGCTCACTTTCCCTTGTTTCCTACCCATCTTCTTAATCCATTGAAAAATAAACTTTTCAGGGGCAACTAGGTAGCACAGTGGATAGAGCACTGGCCCTGGATTCAGGAGGACCTGAGTTCAATTCCAGTCTCAGACTCAATTCCAGTCTCAGACACTTGACACTAGCTGTGTGATCCTGGGCAAGTCACTTAACCCCCATTGCCCTGCAAAAAAAAAAAAAAGAAGAAGAAGAAGAAGAAGAAGAAAGAAAGAAAGAAAGAAAGAAAAAGAAAAGAAAAAAGAAAAATAAATGTTTCCCCATGCATGTTATATATACATACCTACTCTTAAACCAGTATTTCATATGTTAAGACAGTTCAGGGATTAGAAACTCTAAAGTACTGCACATTTTAACAATTGGTTGTATTCTCTGGTATTAGGAGCTGAGGAAAAACAATACTTCTTCACCGTTCACTTTCATCAATTCATGAAGTCTCTTTTCCTGTCAACCATTTATCATATAAACTGTAAGATTTGAAGAAAAAAAAAGTTTCCTGCACAAGAGAAATTCAACTTGGCTAAGCTATTATTCAGGACTATTTTGCATGTACATTCAATTTATATTTAAATATTGTAAAGCACTTTAATTAACAAATGTTAATTAAGAGATTCCAACAGGCAATCACACAGATGTGCCAATGTCTGCAGGAGCTTGGGGCATACATCCAACTTCTAAGTGAACATGAGACAGGACTCAACATTCTGCACTGCTGAGTAGGGGGCCAAGACAACCCCAACACAGATGTAGTTGATGATGAAGACAGGTTGGCAAAAGAAAATAAACGTCCCCAGTCAACTTTATAGCTGGGATTGTAAGAACTAGAAGATAAATACTATTTAATGGATAATGTCCAAGACGAACGTTCATTAAAGAGTTAGTGAGGGGCAGCTAGGTTTTACAGTGGGTGGAGTACCAAGCTTGGAGTCAGGAGGACCTGAGTTCAAATTTGACCTCAGACACTTACTAGTTGTGTAACCCTGGGCAAGTCCCTCACTTAACCATGACTGCCTCAAAACAAAATAAACAAACAAAAAAGAGTTAGTGAAACAAAAGATAGGTCAGTGGTCTGAGATGAGATTTAAATGGGAAAGGAATCTGAATCCACACCTTGACTTGGGAATCTTTTTATCAATCAAGAAACATTTATTAAGCACTTTTGACAAGCAAACACTATCCTAATGACTGGAGAAACAAAGCAAAACTAGTCCCAGCTCTCAAGAAGCTTACATTCTAAGAGATCAATAGATGAATAAGTAGAAGTAAAAGCCCAACTCTAATGCTTCCTGATTGTGCAACCTTGGGAATGTCAGCTAATTTCTCAGGACTTCTGTTTTACCTATAAAAGAAAGGAATTAAATTAGAGGGCTTTTATGTTTTCTTTTCATTTAAAATCTATGAGCCCACAATAGTTAATCCAGATACAGTCATAATAGGCAAAAGATGGCACCTGTTGGACTTGGAGTTCAATTTTTTTCTTCCCTTAGTATGTAATTTCCCTAGGGAAATTATTTTAAATTTCTGAGCCTCAGTTTTCTCTCCTGTGAAATGGAGAAAATAATAGCATCTTTTTCACAAGTTTGTTATGTGGATCAAATGAGGTAATACATGTAAAATGTTTTGAAAAATTTGTCATACAAATGCTATTATTATTATTATTATTATTAAAAATACAAGAGTTTTGTTTATTTGTTTTGTCAAAATTATTCTTAACAGTTCAGTTTCCTGGAGATTTTATACAGACTAATTCAATTTAAAAGTCATTTATCAATTTCCTATTGTATATAGAATATTATTCAAAATGTAGGATGGGGACCCAAGCCTGAGGAGATTTAATACCTTCCACAAAACCATAGAGCAGCTAGGTAAACACAGGATACTGAGCCTCAAGTCCAGATGACTCATCTTCCTGAGTTGGAATATGGCATCAGACACTTACTAGCTGTGTGACCCTGTTTGCCTCAGTTTCCTCATCTGTAAAAAAAGCTGGAGAAGGAAATGGCAAACCACTCCAGTCTTTTAGCCAAGAGAACCCCAATCAAGGGGGAGTGGATGAAGAGCACCCAAAATAAGAGAATAGAAAGTAACTAAAAAAGACAGAAAAGGATTTTTGCCATCATTTTGTATGGAGGACATGAGATCACACTACTTTCTAAAAACTACCCACAATCTTGTTAAGAAAGCTGGCAAGCTATGTGCTAAGGGACCATGAAGAGTAGCAGGAAGTTGGGGAGAGAGAGCAAGGGAGAGGCAGAGAGAAACAGAGAGAGACAGAGAGAGAGAGAAAGCCCAACATGTAACACTGTAAGTAGTAACCCTTCTCCTTGAAGTCTAGAGATCATATAGGATTTGAGAGTAAAAGGCCCTGCCAGCAGAGTATTCACAGCCAGGCAGAAAAGTGACTGAAAGAAGTTACATGAGTCTGGGGTTTATTGTTGTTTAAATAGTCTATTTTCTTTCACTTTTTTTTTCATAAAACTATTCATATTGCCTCCTACCGCATACTCTACATTTCAGCTAAAATGATGTTCTTGCTGCTCCTCACACATGTCATTCCATTTAGTCTCCATACCTTGGCAAAGGTTATCTTCACCATCTAGAATGAATTTCATCTTTACCAAGGCCTCTTAAAATTTCTAGGTTCCATTAAAGCTCAAACTAAAGGGGCTAATGATGCTTTCAAAAGAGAACCCATCTATTAAGACTCCCATCAGTAAAGAGTTAAGATGTAGAGTGGTGCCAACTCAGTAGCACAACTGACTGACTTTCTTAGTAAAGGTGCTAAACTCATGGGGAAGTGGTGTGAGAAAATGAAGAGAAAGGGGTGAGAGAGGCAGCTGGTTGCCCTGGCCCCTTATGTGTCCTACATGTGTGCCTTTCTCTCAAGGTACCATTTCCTCCATAGACTCTTTGTGTATTTAAGAAAAAATACATGGCTCATTTATGGAGCAGAATGTTTTGTAAATACTATTGTCACTAGGTCATCTTAGCATATCCCTTTAATTTGAGCTCATTGTTTGACAATTAAAGGTAAGCTCACTAGTTGGGGTTCATGATGTATAGTTTTATGAATATAGACTCATGGAGTAGCTTGAGAATTCATGGAGATAATGTCAACCAAACCTGTAAAATTGAAAGAGCAGTGTTAAAGAAGTAGCTTCAGTAGGGAAGTATATTACTATTACAGTAATAGGAAGGAAAGCAATACCAAAAAAAGTATCTGAAGTTGGATTAAATGCAATGACCAATCCTGGTTACAAAGACCAGATAATAAAACACAGTTCTTTGTTCTCAATCATAGAGAAAGGGGATTCCCGGTATGGAATGTTGCATATGCTGTCAGATGTAGTTACTGTTGTCATCTGATTTTGTTTAATTGCTTTAATTTGTTATAATGGAGGGTTCTATGAGACTGAGAATATTTTGAAAAGTACCTGTGGCACAACAAACAAGAAGCATCAACAAAACCTTAAAAGTAAAAACAATATTATATTTTGTAATATAAAGTAGAAGCATATAAGATTGGAACTATCCTCAGTATAATGAGGAGTAACGTTCATCTGTTTTCTCAGGTATCTGGTATCCTAGGTGGGGTCTATAGGTCAAGATAGTGAGGAAATGGCCTTAAGTGTACCTTTGTCCTTTTTGTTGGGGGAATATCTTTGATAGAAGGGTTATACATTGGATTACAAAAATAATAGCTGTGTATCTTTCTTCTGACACTATTTGAATTAAATTAATCCATGAGGTACTGAATGGAATATTAGAATTGGTCTTACCTACAAGATAATTAAAATACTTCCAGAATCTTAAAAAAAAACCCAAATTCTTTACCTTCCTGTTTTAGGTATTTCAAAATCAAATCTAAATATGTTCCTCCTAAAATTCATTCTTTTTCCCTGAATATTAAGTAGTATTATTTGGGTAACCCAGTGCAATGACTAGGAATGTAGTTCATATCTTGCCTAGAGCAACCCAGATGTTCAGAAACTCATATGTGTAAATAATAGAACCATATTTAGGAATTATATTACAAATAACCTCCAAGACTCTTTAGGCTATGGTGAAAAACTTAGCCCCTCAGGTTTCTAATCCCTCTTTGTAGTTATTTCAAACCAAATCCAAAACTACTGATGTTATGAATGACCAATACTAACTTCTCAAACAGCTGGTTCTCAAAGTAGAACAGGCTGATAACCAGTGCACAACAGAGACTGACAGGTGATGAGAACAGAGGCAAACATCTGTCTCTCCATATTGAACAGTCATTATTATCAAGTCCTCCATGAGCCTTTTGAAACTTCTACCAGCTTCTCAAGCAAATGAAATTAAGGATGTGAAACGCCAACCCATAAAACTATCGTGTTAATGTTGCTACAACACTCTTCAGTTATTCTCCTATTGTGACCAGGTTAGGTCACACAGGAAAAAAAAAAACCAGAAAAAATGAGAATTAAATTCAATAAATATATCTACTAAGCACCAACTATGTCCAAGGCAAATGCAAATACCAAGAAAAATAAAATGCAGGTCCTCTTCTCAAGGAGTTGAAAATTGATAGAGTGAGATCTAAAGGAAGGGTCCAGGTATAGTAATAAAACTGGAAAGGAAAACATCATTTCAATCTAGGATGGAAGAGGATATTAATTAGGAAAGACTTCACAAAGGAAGAAGCACCTCAACTAGGTCTTGGAGGAAGGAATGGACATTGTAATGGATAGCAAGGAACAAAAACAAATCCACAAGACAGGAACAGATGGAAAGCTTGGTCCCTTTGCTTTCTGCTTAAGAAATTCATAATTTATAAATACTTGTATGAATTATAAGAGTTCCTTATTTTAAAGGAATTTTAGGGTGGCTCCTTTGTAAAGTGAAGCACTATTGGGTAAACCTGAAAATCATCCCTTACTTACCAGTTATTTACTCTTAAATTTGCTTAAAATAAGGAATATTTGTAGTAATTAGGTCTTCTCACTACAGAATAACTGTGCTCAAATGAAATTAAAGACACGGTATCAGGAAAGTAGACCTAGCTATATATTTCCAGCTGTTTTGTAGGTTTAGAAGAAGCAGCAGCAGAAGCAGAAATGGAATTATATTTTAAAGGTATCAGAATAGAGGTTGGCATCAATTCAGATCAACACAACAATTTTACCATTGAGTTTGGGTTTAGGGAGCCAGAATTTTTAAGATGAAAAGGCTTTGGATGTCCTTTTTTTTTTTTTTTTTTTTTTTTTGCAGGGCAATGAAGGTTAACTGACTTGCCCAGGGTCACACAGCTAGTAAGTGTCAAGGGTCTGAGGCTGGATTCGAACTCAGCTCCTGAATCCAGGGCTGGTGCTTCATCCACTGCACCACCTAGCTGCTCTAGATGTCCCTTTCTTAAATACTATGTCTATATTATGACCTTAAAAGAAGGGTGAATGAGCATAAAGGGCTTTTCAAAAAATCTGACCCGCAAAATCTTTCTAATACTCAAAGAAGATGGAATTAGAGTTCATAAGGGAAAGCTGGGTTCCAAATGTGCTATTAGAAATGTGCTACTTAGAAAATTTTTGCTTTTTTTTGGTTTCTTATTGATTCAATTTCTTTTTGTTTGGGGGAATTCAGATAAAATCAAGAAGAGAAAGAATTCTGTACTGTCCCTCTCCTTGCCAAATATGAAAGTTCAAAGCCTATTTTCTCACTCATTCCTGACTCCAACTTTTTTCCTTATAAACTCAGCTTTAGGGCTAACAAACTATTTTTTCCCCTTAAAAAAATTACCCCTAAAAAAACAATCAGTGGAAAATGAAATTAATTTATTATTTGCCTGGACTGAACTGAAACTAAATTGAATTCAAGATAGCTCTCTCAAAGTCAAACCATATTCTACAATGCTATCTTGAAGCACATTTTGTAAAGAAGAGAAATCAGCTATGCCAGCTAAACTTGCACAGAAACATCAATGGTAAAAGCAACTATTGTCCCAAGACATCCTCATCCCAAATGTTATGAATGGAGAAAGAAAGAATGAACAGTATCTCCCCCTTGGTACATTCCTAACCATAGCTAATGCTCCAAACTTCTTAGTCAGGATTCATGGGAAATTGGAAATAGCCCAGATTTCCATTTCCAAACATCTATAATACAATCCACAGGTGCTTTGCCCAAAGGCTGACAGAAGTCTTTGCATCCTGGGTAATGCTGCTAACCCTTGGGAAGTTCCACTCACACAACCTTCCCCTCTACTCATGCCACTGATTCTTCAGTGACAGAAGTACAACTACCCCAGTCTTCTTTCTAAACTTGCAATGCACAGCTCTTCTGACATTTTGCTAAGGAGACTTCTGCTGAGCCAAATATGTGAAGAACAGAGGATAGAAAAAATAACCAGGTGCAGTCATGAATTTTTTAAAAGACGTCTGCTGGAAAACAAAACAAAACAAAACAAAACTCCAACAAACCTTGAATTGCAACATTAATCCACACCTCATTCTGTTATATGTGTCTATACCAGCATCAGACAGATGGCCAATCTGTTTACCCCATCTTCAATTCCATGCACAGCCCTGGATGGAAAGCCGGCACCTGAAGTTTTTACAGTTCAGGACAACATGCCACTCTTGGGATATGTATGGTTCAATGGATACTCAACTAGAGATGGTTACTTCAGACAACTTTCCAATATATAATTATGGAATAGTTGGGTGTGCCAATGCATGCAACTTTTGGTACAATTCAAGATCCTTTGGACCTCTCCCTAAAATATGAGTCAAAACCAATCAACCCTTTTTCTTTCCCCATTTTTTTGGGGGGACTCCTACAATAAAAAATGCTTACTATCCTATTATTTTTCCTTTTCATTCACACACGCCTAGGATTCTGGTACTAAAGAATGCAGGATAATTACATGAAGTGCACCAACCTTAACTTTAGGTCAGTTTAGTCTGATAGCATGCTAGTACTTTAGAGAGTCACAGACCTGTGTTTCATCTTACTTTGACTCCATGAAGACAGACTGCTACTAATGACAACCTCATAGGATCCCTGGTTTTGAAGGCAGAGAAGGGAGTTGATTTTGACCTAAGGTTACCATGGGAAAATACCTAGTTTTCAAATCTCTTTGATTTTCAGTAGAGAATGTCTGAGTGTAAACTGAAGTATAATTTTCTCATTTTGTTTTTCTTGCTTTTTTTTTTGGAAATACGACTAATATGGAAATACAGTTCCATGATTTCACATGCATAATTGATAGCATATTGCTTGCCTTCTCAGTGGGTGGGGGAGAGTGGGAGGGAGGTAGAGAGTGTGAAACTCAAAATTTAAAAAGAAAAGAAAGTTCAAAATACATAAATAATAAATTGATTCTAAAAAATAATACCTGTTCTACTATGCACAAAGGGCTATAAAACTGTGCATATCCTTTGACCCAGAAATATCACTACTAAGTGTGTATCCAAAAGAGATCAAAGAAAAATGAAAAGGACTTATGTATACAAAAATATTTACAGCAGCTCTTTTTGGGGTGGCAAAAAACTAGAACTTGAGGGGATGCCCAGCAATTAGGGAACGGCTGAACAAGTTGTGCTGAATGCTTGGGATGGAATACTATCATGTTATAAGAAATGATAAGCAACATGGTTTCAGAAAAAACCTGGGAGGACTTATATGAACTCATGTACAATGGAGTGAGCAGAACCAGGAGAACATTATAAATAGTAATGGCAATATTGTACAATGATCAACTGTGAAGGATTTGGCTGTTCTGAACAATACAATGATCTAAGACAATTCTGAAGGACTTAAGATGAAATATGTTATCCACCTCCAGAGAAAGAACTAATAGAGTTTGAATGCAGATCAAAGCATACTTTTAAAACTTGTCTTTATTTTTCTTGTGGTTTTTTTTAAGTGGGTCTGTTTTCTTTTGCAATATGACTAATATGGAAATGTGTTTTGCATGACTTCATTTGTATAATCATTATCAAACTACTTGCCTTCTTGAAGAAGGGGAGGAGAGAGAGGGAGAGATTTGGAACTCAACATTTTTTAAATTTTATGATAATTTTTCACATGTAGTTAAGAAATATTTAATGAAATAAAATATTTTGGGGGAAGGGAAAAAAAGAGAATTTTTCCTAATAGCTTTAAATTCTGTCTACCATTTATTTTTATTTATTTTTTTTTTTTGGTGAGGAAATTGGGGTTAAGTGACTTGCTTAAGTCACACAGCTAGTAAGTGTTAAGTGTCTGAGGCCGAATTTGAACTCAGGTCCTCCTGACTTCAGGGCTGGCGCTCTATCCACTGCACCACATAGCTGCCCCACCATTTTTCTAACTAGTCATCAATGACTGGTGAACAAACCACTTAAATGTACACAGAATTTTAAGGAAACAAAGATGTAGTGAGTTGGTCAGTGGATAAACATTTATTAAGCACTTGTTATGTGACAGGCTGGTTGACCTGCAGCTAGGAGTCAGTGGATAGAGCACTAGACCTGGAGTCAGAAAGATCTGAACTGAAATCTCATCTCAGACACTTAGTAGCTGTGTGACCCTGGGAAAGTCACTGTACCCTGTTTGCCTCAGTTTCCTCATCTGTAAAATGATCTGGAGAAGGAAATGGCATACCACTCCAGTATCTTTGCCAATAAAACCCCAAATGCGGTCATGAAGAGTTGAACATGACCGAAAAGACTGAACAACTAACAACAATGTAACAGCACTGTTCTAAGCCCTCGTGATACAAAGAAAGGCAAAATATAATCATCATCCTTAAGGAGCTCACAATTGAAAGGAGGAGGGAACATATAGAGAATGAATAGGAAATCATAAACAGAGGGAAGGCTCTAGAATTAAAGCAGATTGGGAAAACCTTTCCATAGAAGGGAAGATTTTAGGGGGCTGCTAGGTGGTGCGGTGGATAAAGCGCTGGCCCTGGATTCAGGAGGATCTGAGTTCAAATCCAGCCTCAGAAACTTGACACTTACTAGCTATGTGACCCTGGACAAGTCATTTAACCCTCACTGCCCCGCAAAAATAAAAAAAAATAATAAATAAATAAAAATTAATTGGGACTTAAAGAGTCCTTATAAAGTGAAAATTCACCCCTTCCCAAATCTCTTTGTTCATATCTTGTTTTTTATGCATAATTTCAAAAACAAAAAGAAAACAAGATATTTCTCCTTTGTAGGGCATTTCTAGCACCATGTGTTAAGACCAAGTTCAATTGTGGGAACAGAAATAGAAACATGTCTATTGGACTGCCACTTCAATTCCCTACATCGTATCTACCAATTGCATCCACAGATTACCATTAATATTGATCTAGCAGTGTATGTAGTCTAAATAGAACCTAAAACTTCATTAACTTGGACCCAGACTACTAAGTTGAAATCTGGATCCTTTTAATGACAGTCTTTACCAAATTGGCTAAAGATAATATAAACAAGGTCTTAAGAGAAATCCTTAACCTATTTAAAGTATGTTTAACATTTCAGAAGCAGTCATTAACATTCAAATAATAAGTTAATTACCCAATACATTTAGCTATTTATTAAGGCATGTCTATGAATTTCAATTCTATAAATGTCCTAGATTAGGGGGTGGATGAACAAAAAAGCACCCAAAATAGTCCCTTTCCCAAAAATGTATATGCTTTGGACCTGTTTAAAGACATCTGTTTGTCAATACAATATTGACCTAATTTCAATTACTGTATGCATTTAAAAGTAAAACTAAAATCCTTTAAAATATCCAAAAACAAAAAATAAAAGTAAGATTAAATATTCCATAATTCAGAATTTTCACTAATTCAGGAAGATCTCAAGACAATAGTCAAAAGATTTATTGAGCACCCAGAGAATGCCAGAGACTGTAGTTGATAACAAAATATATAGGAAATGGTCTCTATTCTGACTTACAATATAGTTAGAAAGACACAATTAACATGTAAAAAGATAGCTAGCAGTATAAGAATGGAGCAAAAGAACAGGTGATAGATTTGGAGTCAAGATAGTTCGAAACCTAAATCTGTCACTTAACACAGGTGTGACCTTGGGCAAATCCCTTTACTTCTCTGGGACTCAGTTTCTCCACGTGTAAAATGAAAGGGTTGGGCTTCTAGACTTAATTCTATAATCCTCAGATAACTGGTGCCAGGTGAATGGCACACATTAAATGCTGGGGGTGGGGGGGTGTCAAACATTTGGAAATATCTTTCAACTGGGGTAAACAAATAAAGCTTCCTTCCTTGAGGGAAGGCAAGATGAATCTTCAAGGATTCACACAGTGGGAATAGGCAGAAAGGAGAGTAGACAGAAGACCAGGCATTAGGAACCATGTAAGCAAAGATATAGCTAAGGTTTGTTTTGTTTTTAGAATACTTTTTTTTTTTTAAGTGACAGTTTGATGATGCTATGGATGAAGTGGGGGAAATGGAGTCAAGAAGACTTGACATTTCCTACCTGTGTGACTCTGAGTAAATCACAATCTCTGATCCTCAGTTTCTTCATCTATATGGTGGGGATAAAAACAGCATCTACCTTATAAGCAATAGACACTACTGTCCCTTAATAGGGTTCTTGTGGGGACTAAATAAAGTAAAATATGTAAAGCCCTCTACCAATCAACCTAAAAGTGCTATATAAATGCTTAATATAATTATTATTAATGACTATTATTATTGTACCTCCAGTCTACCATTGATTTGAATATAGGTTGTTAGACTGAAGTGGAATTTTGCAAATTTGGCAATTTATTCCATTTTCTGTGTAGTATTACTGATTTATTGCTTTTTTGTGGGAGTTTTCCTACCATTTGGCAATATGCCCATGACTTACTGCCTTCACCAAATTTCAGTATCAATTAATGGTTAAAAGAAACAAACAGTACACCTAACATCTAAGATTTAAAATAGCATTCAGCCACTCTCCTAATGAATGAATTTATTCTCCATAAAAGGTAAAATTTGGAAGAAGAATATATATTAATAGATTTAGAACTGGAAGGAGCCTCAGAAATCATCTAGTCAACTCCCTTACTTTATAAATGAGTAAACTGAGGCACAGGGCCAAGAGATCACAGGGGCACTCCACTAAAGACCTCCTTCCATGGTGGCAACACAGATCATAAGGGAAGCATAGATCACAGACTCAGAGCTGGAAGAGATCATGGAACCCCTAAGTCAAGCTCCTCATTTAATGTTTGGGTATGGAATGTCTCACTGAGGTTAAAATACTTGACCAAAGGCATTTTTAAAAAAAAGAAAAAGAAAAGGAGCCATTTGTACAAAAATATAGCAATTCTTTTTGTGGTGGCAAAGAATTGGAAATCAAAGGCATGCCCATCAATTGGGGAATGGCTAAACAAGCTGTGGTATATGATTGTGATGGAATATTATCATGCTATGAGAAATGACAAGCAGGATGATTTCAGAAAAACCTGGAAAGGCTTATATGAATGGATGCAAAGTGAACAGAACCAGAACATTCTATGTAGTAACAGCTATATTATTTGATGAAGAACTATGAATGACTTAGGTATACTCATAAATAAAATGACCCAAGAAAATCCCAAAGGACTAACGATGAAGCATACTATCCATTTGCAGAGAAAGAACTGATTTTGATTGAATACAGACTGAAGCATGCTATTTTTCGCTTTCTTTTTTAAAATTATTTTTCATTTATTCAAGTCTTCTTATACACAATGACTAATATGGAAATATTTTCCATGATTGCATATTTATAACCTTTATCTGACTGTCTACCTCCTCAGGAAGTGGGGAGATGGGGAAGGATTGAATTTTTAACATGTAATTGGGGGAAATAAAATCTATTATATATATTTTTTAAAGACACCTAAATTTAAAACAAACAAACAAACAAACAAAAAACTTGACGAAGTTCAAGCACTTAGCAAATGGCAGACCCATGATTTAGACCCAGGTAGAACAGTGACAAAGAACAGTATTAATGATGAGTCTTAAATAAGAAGTACAAGCTTACTCTTATTATTTTACAGATGAGGAAGTTGAGGCTAAGAGGGGAAGTGATTTGCTCATGGATCCTCAGTGTCAGAGCTGAGTCTCATTTATTGGTAAATACTGACTCCAGATCCAGCTTTTATTATACAATGCAGCCTTCAACTAACTGGGTGATTTTTTTTATTATACTTTCATGAACACTTCCTTTATCTGCATTCATACACACAGAAACAGTCACAGAAAAGTGTCTTTTCTCTTGGAATTGGTATCTGCTTCTACTCTCACAATCCCTTATAACTTTGAGCTATTAGATTCTCTCCCCCTGACACTGTGGCTTGAAGGCTGCTAGTCTGAAATCAGGCTGTTCCAGGGACTGTAATGTTCCCTATCTCTTTATACACATCTATCAGCTCTTTAGTCCTCGTTATCTCAATGACATATCTTGGCCCCTCTCCAGCTTGTATATTGTTTATTGATTGATGAGAATAAGGTAGGGAGAGTAGAACATTCTCTGAAAGTTATGAACAGCTGATAAAAGGAGGTTCAGAATAGAATGTCTGTCTGAATCTTAACAGCCAGGAGATGCAATGAGGGAGATAAGTGTGGTCTTCTTTGTTCTCTGCCTGGTCTTGCTGAGAAGAATTACTGTACAGTTTACTATCATGGTTTCTTTCTAAAAGGCCATTTTTTTAAACATCATAATCTCCAAACATTGGCTAACAATTACATGGCTGACTCACGCAGAAAGAACTGGCCTCTAAGTACTTAACAATCTGCAGATTTTAATAGGTGGAATTGATAGAAGAGGTTAGGAGCCAATCTGTGAGAACTGTAGCAAGCAAGGGGAAACCTAGGGAACTTACTGAGAGCAAAAGTCAGGCACATTAGTCTCAGGTGAAGCAAGAGAGCTAGAAGTGGAGATGGGAGAGAAAGTGTCAATTATGAACCCTTTAGAAATAGTACATGAAAGAACCTTTTTGCTTTATACAAGATAGAAGGCACAGTTTTCTGGGAGACTCCCCAGGAAAGTTGCCACATTCATAGCAGTCCAGTAACAAAACAAATAATGAGGGGCAGCTAGGTGGTGCCGTGGATAAAGCACTGGCCCTGGATTCAGGAGGACCTGAGTTCAAATGTGACCTCAGACACTTGACACTTACTAGCTGTATGACCCTGGGCAAGTCACTTAACCCTCATTGCCCTGGGGAAAAAAAGCAAAACAAATGATGGTATATTCATTATATTCTATAGAAAGAATAATCTTACATGCTTAGGGTATGTTTATTTCCTAAACAGTTTTCCATAGACAAGTCTAGAGTGTAACATTCTTTAGGGTTTGGTGTGTGTGTGTTTTTTTTAATGCACATTTGCTTTAGTCCTGAATAATGAAATTTCTGGGTCATTTTGCTGCCACAAATCCCATCTGGATACCGCCCCCCTCTCCCAAACAACAACAACAACAACAACAACAACAACAATAAACCGGGAGGTGAATTAATAGAATCAATACCAGACCCACAAGAGACATCAGAAAGCACCACTCAAAGGAAGCAAAATATGAGACACATGGCTATCCCGCAAAGACCCTCTACATCCTTAGGACAATGATCCCCTTCTAATTTTGAACATAAGTCTCTACCTCTTTTCCTTCTTTTTATCACTTCCTCCCTCTAAAATCTTCACCTAAAGCAAAAAGTGCTGGTCTTCTAAGCTGTGAAGTTTCTAGCAACTGGAAGATCTTACAAGGCAATGTCAAAGTAATACTCAGCTTAGAGGACTGCTACAAACCCTGTTTGCAAAGAGATTCTGACCTTGCTCAAAACCTTTGCTCCTAGAATTTGTGACTTTGCTGAACCTCACCATTCTCTAATCTCAGACGGCCTAAACATTCACATTCTGATGGACTCCATGGATCTGACCCTCCTCGCCCCCATAATTTTTGTTTGGTTTTAGCAGACTTATTTCTAATCTTCTCTACAAGTTCCAACAGCATACCTGCCTTTCTCACTAGTGGTGAATATGGTTGTAGATTTCTATTCCAAAATTGGACATGTGTTTGCTTGGTGCTAAAATTCACTCTCCATTTCTTAGCCCTTCAATTTTTAGTATAAAAGCTTTTGTTGGATAATCACAGGAGTCTTAGAGATGTCTGGAGTCAGTGTATTTGGGTTCCTAACTGAGAATTCCTACATACTACCTATGTGAATTCAGGCAAGTCATTCAACCACTCTGGGCCTCAGTTTGCCTTTCTATCAAATGGTAGGATTCAAACAGAAAATCTCAAAGGTCCCTTTTAGCTTTAAATCCCATGATCCTATGATCTAGTTAATTCCTATTCCACTGCTTCAACTTGGGAATCCCTTCTATGCCCCCCCCCCAGTTATCATCTTATCATTGCTTAAAAATACCCAGTTTTAGGAAACTCAAATATTTTTCAAGTCAGCTTCTTCGATTTCAGCTAACTCTAATTGTTAGGATTTTCCCCCTATATTAAAGTGAAAAATGTCTCCCAGTAAATGCTACCCACTAGAGCGTCCAAGGGCCCTTCCTTTATTAAAAGCTGACAGTTATAACAGTCATAACCTGAGTTTACCAGAATCCTCTCTTTTGAAATGAAAGCATAAAGAAATGAGGACACTCTTCAGATGACTCAGGGAGTTAAGGATGCTTAAAAAAATTCATCCAAGCTCCTAGATTTGACTAGTGATTGATTCAGCGATCTATACATCTTCTCTTCATCAAGCAATCAAAAAGTATTTGCAAAGTGTTTCTCCCGGGTCTCAGATTTTCCCAAGTGCCTATCTCTACAAACTAATGATAAATATAAGGGAAAGAAATAAGCACCAGGAAGTTAAAGGGCTTACCCATCATCACATACACAATATGTACCAGCAACTCATCTGCTCCTAATTACAAGTCTTGTATCCATATTGTCATTCGACTATATCATCATTTCCTATATTTTCAGGGCCATGTGTAAACTGAGTCCCCTCTTTCCTTTAAGTACTCTCTATTTTTCCAATCTCTCAGGTGCTAGATTTCTAGATCGAGATCCGGACTCCTTATGATCATTGTAAATGATCTCTCCTCTCTTTTTCTCTCCCCTAGAGCAATGTTCTTGAAATTTTCTTGATTCATGACCCAATTGACCTGTGTGCAGCAGAACATGACAGCCCTATTCCAGTACTTCCTGTGCCCACTATAGGTTTCCTCCCCCTGCAAAAGGCAGAAGCTTTTGATCCATTCTGCCCTGAGTTACATGACCCTTCATACAGCAAGGTGGGCAATGATCCAATGGAACTTGGAATGAAGAATGTGAACAGGAAAAAACAATACAAAAACAAAGAGAGGTAGCACTGTTGAGAGTTTTTCTAGTTTCCCTGCTATAGCCAATGAAACTCCAGCAGTAAAATCCCTAAGTAAACAATCTCTTCTTTCCCTTTACTCATTGGGAATCTGATCCAGACACCAACATATCTGACTCTGTATTGAGAAAATGACATAGAACCCTACTGCTTGGGCCAAAGAAGAACAAGTCTAAGCTCTAGGCAACATATGCCTTCCTTGGCAGTAAAGCTCCATCTGCCTTTGATGGTTGTTGAATGAATCTGTTTTCTATCAGACAGCTTAGAGCACAACGATGCCTCATTAGCTCAGGGGATTAGGACATGGTGTTAATGAAAGGCCTGTGCCAGAGAGTTCACCCCTAAGCTTTGAAAGCCATATTGCAAATGTGTGTTAGTGTTCACAAGGGAAATGGGGAAGAGAACATAGACAGAGCAGTGAAAATCTACCTGAAATACTAATATAAATTTTATAGTCTATACCATCCAACTCATGCCTCATTATCCAATAAGAAGTCATCGTTTTTTATGGATGTTTCATGTATCTTAGTGGCTCCCCTTTATTGGTTCTCCTTAAGAGATTTGGGGAATTTTTGGTTTGGAGAAAACCCACAGTATCAAATAGAGAAACAAGCAGTCCTCCTTGGGCCATGGGAGTCACACTCTCAGTTCTTTCTCTCTACATGCCCAGGAAGAATCTTGAGAGGTAAATGTGGCTGCTAGAAGTTCCTGGTCCCTACTGCCCCAGGCTATATAAGCTAAATATAGTGCTCAAAGGTCAAGGATATCACAGGGAATTACAGCAAGAATTGTAGGAGTATGAGGTAGGTAAAGAAAGCAGTTTTATTCAGCACATACTCAGACCAGAAACAATTTGGGTTATCTTCAGAGAGTGGTACTGAAGATCTGATCATATAGGGAGACTTATTTAAGTGTTAAAATGAGACCAGAGAAGTCCCATTTTTCCTAAGCCCTTAGTCAATGAGGTTAGTCATGGCTGGGTCTAATACCAAATCAATCCCACTGAGGTGGGGGTAGAGGGATATTGATTGATTAAGATAAGGGTCTCAGGTCCTGATAAGCTAATCAGGTAACCCTAGAGTGGCAAGGAAGAATAGTGATAGTGAAGGAGCTGGGTCATTATGTCTACCAGGGAGGATACCCCAGAGTAGGTGGACCAAAGGTCACTACATAAGTCACATCTTTTTTTTTTTTAAATGGGGCAATGAGGGTTAAGTGACTTGCCCAAGGTCACTCAGCTAGTAAGTGTCAAGTGTCTGAGACCAGATTTGAACTCAGGTCCTTCTGAATCCAGGGCCAGTGCTTTATCCACTGTGACACCTAACTGCCCCACCACGTCTTTTTTTAATAGTTGTTGTTTCTCTTTTGTTCTGGAAGAGAACATTGTGAGAAGAGATACATTGTGAGGTAATGTTATGACTGGCATTTAAGTGATGGAGAGCTGTGCAATGTCACCAACCTCACTCTCTCCTCCAGAGCCATCTGGGTCCAGTGGCAAGATATACATATTTAAGGCAATTGGGCTTGTGATTTTCTCAGGGTCACACACCTAGTAAGTGTCTCAGATCCAGATTTGAACTCAGATCCTCCTGACTCCAGGGCCAGTGCTCCATTCACTGCACTGCCTAGCTATCCCTAGTATAATTTCCCTGAGGGACTAGACTGTCTTATACTTCATCAGCTCCTCAAATCTAGTACATGTATGGGCACATAATTAAATGTTCAAAGGCTATCAGAGCATAGATTTTAATACCTGAAAGGAGCCGTAGAAGCTATGACATTCAATCTTTTCCTTTTTTCCTAGAAAAAAAGGAAACAGGCACAGAGAGATGTAAGTGACTTGACTAGGCTCATATAGCAAGAAAAGGTTTAAGGTGGAATTTAGACTTCATGATTCCAAGTCCAGCGTCTTATCCACTGTACTCTGCTGTTGCTTGAGAAGTGCTCTGTTATGCTCAAAGTTGATTTGTAAAAAGAGTTATGAAGCAGCTAGGTAGCACGGTGGATGAAGCACCGGCCCTGGATTCAGGAGGACCTGAGTTCAAGTCTGGCCTCAGACACTTGACACTAGCTGTGTGACCCATGGCAAGTCACTTAACCCTCATTGCCCCGCAAAAAATAAAGAATTTAAAAAATTAGAATGTAAGCTCCCTGTGGGAAGGAATTGTCTTTCTTTAAAAAAAAGAGTTATGATTATTTATGAACTTTTCTCATCTTCTTTTCTTCCATCAAGATCCTAAAGGCACAGGAGATATAAGCATGATTACATATGTACGTGTGGACTCTGTGTGTGTGTGTGTGTGTGTATGCGTCTATATGCGTCTATATGTGTGTATGCTTTTGAGCAGTGGAATCCCCACAAAGAGGAGTTCTTGAACAATCTCATTACTGAACCTCAGTTTACTAATTGGAGAATAAATGATTCTTTTGGCAATATAAGCCTAGAATCTAGCCTTCTATCCAAAGAAGGTAATTTCTTAAAGAGTATTAAACTTAAGGTTCACCTTGTGGCTAATCCTAAATTCAAGGATTTGGGCATCTCACATATTTGTGAGTAAAATTTCCTAAACCAGGGGTGTGAGGAATAGAAGAAGAGGCAAGTGATTAAAACAATCATATGCAGGCACTAGAGACTCTGCCTTTTCAGTTCTCTATCACATAAAATTATTCAGATGATATGAGTCTGATGGAAAAGGTCAGTTCCTTGTCAAGCAGCCTCAAGTGTGTTTCCTTTCTGTGGAATGTAACACTTCTCAGAGTCTCTTTGTGGAGCAAAAGAAGGACAACCAAAACTTTGTGTCTATTTCCTGCTTAGCAACCCTAACATTGATCAGTCTAAATCATAGGAGGGCACTGGCAGGATTAGAGAGGATGGTGTAGGACCTGTGAAAAAGAAGAACTCACGAGATTGCCAGATCTGGGTTTAATTCCCTTCTGAAGGAGGGTAGTTCAAACTACCTTATGGCAACAAATCTAGAGGACTCTAGAACCCTTTGGGAAAGTAGGAAACATGGGAATAGAAATAAAATTATATTTATTGTTAATATATTCTTTATATATTTCCTCCTTTATTTATGATCTTCTTTATATCTTCTGCATTTTATACTGGATGAAATAAAGGTTGTCTTCTATCTGATATATGTAGCTCTTACCCTGAGTGCTTATATAAGACCTAGGATCCCATTATCAACATGAGTCTAAAACTAAACAAATGCTTTTGTTCTGGGAATTTCCTATGTAAATTCTAAGTAGAGGCATTAAAAGCCAAATGTGTGATTTTTTTTTTTTTTGGTTTAGTCCTCAAGACTTAATATGGTCCATATTCTCCAAGAGTTAACAGGTTATATCTTATGCATTTTGGACAGAGGTAGACATGTGATGGGGCAGGTGACAGAGTGGATAAAGCACCAGGCCTGGAGTTAGGAAGACCTGACTCTGACTTCAAATCCAGACTCGGATACTTACTGGCTGTGTGACCTTGGGCAAATCATTTAAATCTCTTTGCCTCAGTTTTCTTATCTGTAAAATGAGCTAGAGAAGGAAATGGCAAATCACTCCAGTTTCTTTGCAAGAAAACCCTAAATGGTATCATGAAGAGTCAGACACAACTGAAAAATGACTGAACGAGAGGTATATGATAAGAATTCAATAAATACTAGTTCAATTCAAAAATATGTACTGAGCACCTTCTACATGCCAGTGCCAAGCTGACAATTCTTTTTGCTTTAATTAAGGTAGAAAGAGATGTTGACTCACAGTGAGAGCAATATCATTGCTAAGTTAAATTTCATATCTTAAAAGTGGTTCTTCCTTTTAATTTATCCTCTGTTGAGAACACATAGGTGACTGGAGCAATGAAGAGGTAAACCATATCCCATTTTATGTACATATTCTGGTTTCCTATACTGGACTGAGGCAGCGAGAATCTTAGAGTCCCAGGAGTGCAAATATTTCCTCAATTGAACTTACTTTCCCATGACAGATTATTCTTCTCAGCTCTCAATCCAACATGTTGATGACTCACAGACCATCTTAATGGCAGTTCTTTGGAATATGTAGAACAATAATGAAATCAATATTAAAACACATGCATAAGCAGGTGACAGAGGAACTGAGGAATTCTGGGATCCTGGAGTTGACTTGGCTTAACTTTCTCCTCATTTGCTCTGTGCTTCCCATTCAACCTCTCCTTTATCTTCCTTAGTTAGTCAACTGTGGTAGCCATATAAAGACTTTCTTGACCTTAGAATCCAAGTAGCAAAGAACTATAATTTATTACTACAATAAGCAGCATAAGAAGCAATGGATGGAATCCCTACCTTATCAGGAATTCCTATGGACTGGGTATAGTAATTTGAAGAGGAACCTCCTTTTCCTTATAGGGAGGTGAATAGAGGAATGGAAATAGGAATTATGAAATTGAGTCTACCTGCTTGTCTATGCCTTTTTGTTTTTCACTCCAAAATAATGATTTGTAATATAAACCATTAAGTACAAAGCATTTGTGCTAGAAAATGCCTTAAGAGATCACACTCCTCATTTTATGTGAGGAAACTGAGGCTCAGAGAGAAGTGAGTATCCAAAATCACACAGCAAATGTGAGGCAGTTTTCAAGTCCAGTGCTATCTTCTATTTCCCAAGCGTACTATGAGACCCCTTCTCAAAGACCTCAGGGTTGTTTCATCCACAGTAAAAATGGTCTCAAAAATTTTCCGGTAATTCAGTCAAGATAATCATCAGTGGGCCTTATTTTAAAAGGAAGAGTGTTGGCAGGGATAAAGTACTTAAATGGGAAAAGAAGAAAGAAGAGACCTGTTTTGAGGGTTTGGTGGAAAGGGAAGGATTGAAGTGAGAATAATGTCCTTATTTTCTGATTCTCCAAACCAGTATCTAGCAAGAAATTACCTGAATCATTGCAGAGATAAGAAGTATTTGTGGGCAGCCAGGTGGCAGAGTAGATAAATTACAGGCCTGGAGTCAGGAAGACCTGAGTTCAAGTCTGACCTCAGACACTTACTAGCTGTGTGATCCTGAACAAGACACTTAATCCTGTTTGCCTCAGTTTTCTCATCCATAAAATGAGCTGGAGAAGGAAATGGCAAACCACTCCAGTATCTTTGTCAGGCAAACCCCAAAATGGGGTCATAAAAAGTCAAACATAACTGAAAAATCACTGAACAAAAGAATGAAGTATTTGTAGTTGAAACCCAACTAGTTTTGACAGGAATCTGCAAAATGTAGACCAAATGCAGGTGAGCAAGAAAGTAAAGGCCAAGAAATCTTCAGGAATGACTGAAAAGTCTATTAAAGGTAATGTTTCACTCACTAGTCACAAAACAGTCATTGCAGTCAACAGAAAATTTGCTAAGGCAGTTAGCCACAAGTTAGTCACAAGAGCTAATAGCAAGAGCAAGAGAGGATGCAGATGGCAGAGAATATTTTTCTAATGACCTGGAGAGTTCACAGTGTTCATGTTTTTTCTAGTGCCAAGTAACAACTACATGTATACAAAATGCAGGTTTGTTTCTCTACTAAAGGGAGTAGCAAAATGAAATCATGACTCTAAGAATTACAGGATGAAGGCACACATGGCAGGTTCAGGAAATACAAAATGGGGAATGATATCTAGCATAGTGGATGAGAATCAGGATACAAAAATTCCTGGCCAGCCAAGAAGACAATGAACCAACTCTAATAAGATGAAGGCTAATAAGGATAAAAGTGAGGTGCTGCACTTGTGTTTGAATAAAATTGAATCAAATCAGGATGAGAGAAATGTATAGACAACAGATTATGTAAGAAGATTTGGGGGTTTTTAGAGGATTGCAAGCTCAATGTGAGTCAAGAGAAATATAATCTTCAGAAAAACAGATATGTCTGTTGTACTCCATGCTGAAAGTGCTATAAAGAAAGGGAGATTGGAAGTGATTTATTCTGCCAAAGTAGTCTATGAACTGAGATTTTTGATCACCATAATTCATATGGACTTGACTTGTTCTTCTGAAAGCCCTTACATTATCTCTATACATTCTATCTTCAAGTTTGATGTATTTTGTATGTATGGAGATCGTTCTTTCTTTTAATGTTCATGCTTTTAGCTTCTCTTCTTTCAGATTGTCTTTCACTTCCATATATTTACATTCCTGATCAGCTATCCGTTTTCATTTTTGTTTTTGTTTCTTCTGTGAGACTAGCTGCTGTGGACTCAATGTATGACATTTTGGTTTTATTCTGCAAATCATTTCTGCTGAGCAGGCCATAAGCTATTTTTTTCACAATTCTTATTTCTCTTTTAAACCATTCAGAAACATCATGCTATGATTCCATGGTCTTGAGAATTCACGAGGTCCTTTTGCTCATCAAGCATTGATACACTTTACTTAATCTTACGATACTTTTTCATAGATGCCTGAACTCTACCTTCATCTGGAAATTGTATTTTCTTCCTTGATTATTAACTTCCCTTTTAGCTTATCTGCTTATATTCAAGGTTTTTTAATTTTATTTTTATTCCTCTTAAGATCTTTGTTAATTTCAATCTTTCTCTCTTATTTCTCCTTACTGCTCATTGTCCCTTAGTTGGTGGTTTCCCTAGGGCTAGATCCCAAAGAATTAGTGTCCTCTCTTGCTGGGCAATTCAGGTTCACCAGCCTCAGTCTCTGCCCCAAGTGACTTCTGGGGAGACAGAACTTATTCCAGTTGGATGCTGCTCTGTTGCCTCTATTCCTCCTTTCTTGTTCAGGGTCTGTTGTGGCACAAAAAGTCATCATCCTATTGAAGCCTGAGCAAAATATTTCTGCCTTTTGGATCTTCAAGGCACTGGAAAGGAGTGGTGGGGGAGGATGGGGCATAGAATTAAGCTCTGTGACACCTTGTACTTCTCAGCTGACTAGAGTATGGTTCATGGGGGAATAGGGAGTGCTGTGATTAAGGGATAGGGGTTAGTCTTCTCCATTGTTAGTTCATGAAGATTTTTCCTTGTTTGGATTCTTGGTGTCTAGTCCATGAAACTGCTGAAAAGACTTTATCATTCGTGCATAATTCTTATTTTGAAGAAGTTTGAAAGGTCATGAAGATAATAGAAAATGTTTATTCCTCAATATTGTTTCCCATGTGACCCAGAAGCCCTAAATAGGCTTGAAAACAGAGACTTCTACCACTTAAATCATAAGCCTATCCAATGAAATTGTAGATTGGCAGGGTCACCAACCTTTGCTATTTTCTCACCTTGAGGCATAAAGAATTGTCTCAGGAATAGCAATATGTACATACTGGAAAGCTGAGTCAGGGGCACTGTATTGTTTCCTATTAGTATTTTATGTTCTAGCATTTTGGGGCAAGTTGACAAAATAACTGCAGATACAACATATATACCCTAGGGGATACACATCCTGCTGGTTGCCTTTACCTAATGAGAAAAGCCCCAAGGGGAAAAATAGACAAAAATGAAACTTGAGGCAACTGTGGACACAGACCCCTAAGCCTGGTAAACTGAATTTTAGTTCAATTTAAGTTTCAAACTTTAGGAGAAATTGCTCCTCAGTACTAAAATATACTGGAGACTCACAGACACCACTATGGCAAGAATACCAGTCCACTTCCCAGCACAACCTGCATGCTTTCCCACATTCTTGAGAGGGCTACACTACTTTCTCTATTGTGCTAATGAGACTGAAAAACAAACTGACCCAGCTCCTAAAATATAATATAATTGCTATATTACATATAATATCAGACACTAACAAAAGACAAAGAAGATGCAGTATTATTTCTGATAACTCCCTCACTTATATAGATACATACATATACACTTATATAAGTAGTATGCAGTTTAAAATGCCTGTTATCATTTGAATCTTATGGGACACAATGTATGTAAGGCTGATAGTATCATATCCCCAATTTGCAGCTGAATACAGTGTGGCTCAGTAAGGTTAAATGTCACAAAGAAAATAAGGTAATAGATAATAGATTATTCATTTTTTAAAACTCCATCCAAATCTACCATACTCATGTCCAGCCCATGATAAGAGTTCTAAATGTGGGGCCATGAATTTAAAAACAACAACTGTATTTCAATATAGTTGGTTTCCTTTGTAATCCTATGCATTTTATTTTCTTTTTATTTAAAACTTTTTTTTCTTTGTCTGAGAAGGGTTCCATTGGCGTCACCAGACTAAGAGATCCATTTTGGGGGCAGCTAGGTGGCATAGTGGATAAAGCACCAGCCCTGGATTCAAGAAGACCTGAGTTCAAGTCCAGCCTTAGACACTTGACATTAGCTCTATGACCCTGGGCAAGTCACTTTACCCTCACTGCCCTGCCCCCCCCCCCAAAAAAAAAGGGAGAGAGATCCATTCTTGTTGCACACTTACATGTACGCATGGACACACACATGCACCATGGTTAAGCCTTTGCTCCAGGAAGTGAGTCCAGGGAAGGGACAATGTGATGGTATGACATACTCCTTTTGTTTGATTCCTTCCTTTCCCTTCTCTTTCCTTTAAAACACCTAAGATCTTGTTTAAACCTTCAGGAAAGTATCTGACTTTCTCATAACCTGGTCAGGGAAGGTTCCTTGAGGTAGACACTGCTAGAAAAATGATTTGCAACATTGTGTCTCAATCTGCCAACAAGTAAATTAACAAACCTATTTATCTAGAGATCCGTCTTCAGAATTCTCAACCACTCAGAATCCAGTGCAAACATCAAAATGGAAAAAAAAAAAAAAGCTTCCCAGCACTAAATAATACACCTTACTCTACAGGAAAGGAATGGTCCCACACTCAGGCCTTTAAGCCAAAGTCTAGATCTGTGTGCAGAGTTACGGGCTTTAAAAAAACTGGGCTACTTGACTTCTTCTGGCAAGCTTCAGCAAAGACAAGGGCTTAGTGGACTCAGCTAGTGAGCCTATTCTGTAATTTTTAGGATCATAAACTACAAATCAGGGCTTGTTCTGTAGACTATCTAGTCTTGGAGTCAGCAAACTATGGCCCGCCAAAAGGCCCTGAGCTAAGGATCTTTTTCACATTTATAAATAAAGTTTTATCATATTTAAAACTGTAAAAAAAAAATGTGGGTACTAAGAGTACAAAAACAAGCTACAGTCCAGATCTGGCCCTCAGGCTAGTTTGTTGACCCCCCTGACCTAAGTAAGTGATGGAGAAAATATCAATAATTCAGGTTAAATTTACAAGTGTATCACGCTTACTTTTTTTTTTTTTTGAAAATCATTTGTCAAACATTCAGGGGCATACTCCCGATGATAGATGGGTTAAGAGAATCAGGAGTTCTACAAGAAGCTTAGGTATTAAGAAGCTGCAGCTAATGAGGGATGAGGCTAAACAAATACCAAGTAGAAAAGGACAGCAGCCTGGGGCCCACACTAAATGTAAAAGGACAAATAGGCCAGGATTACAGTATACAGTACAATCATAGACATGAATAATGAAGCATGAGTCAACAATAAAAGATTAGTTGCAAACATTATACTTGATTGAATAAAATCATTCAACAAGCAAGTTGTTAAGCACATAATGTATGTAATCCACCAGCCAAATAATGTGAGGAAACACTGGGGTTAGAAGGGACTTCAGAGGCCATGTAGTCCTACCATCTAAATTTTTTTAAAGGAGGAAACTTACACTGAGAGATGGTAAGTAATTTGTCCAAGCTTCACACAGGTGGTATGTATCAGGGGGAGGTTTTGAATCCAAGTCTTTTGACTCAGCCAGTTCTATTTATAATGTAAGATTGAAAATTTTGAAAAATAAAGATTTCCACCAAAAAACTACAATATTTAAAATACTGGTACCTGATGATGGGGCCCATCATGAGTTATATACAATCTACTAATGTAGTTCAGCACATTCGCCATCATTGTCAGATTACCAAAAACCTACAGGTTATCCTGAAATATATTATATACCAAAGGGACAGATAAAGAACTCTCAGTGTTCTGCCTATAAGGAGTATACAAGTTCACAGCTAGTTCGGTTGATAATATCTTGGATTTGGAATCAGGAAGACTAGAACTCAAATCCTGTCTTAGACACTTTGCAGCTGTGTGACCCTGGGCAAGTCAATTTAGTTTTCTCAGCCCAAGTTTCCTTATCTATACAGCAGGGACAATAATAAGTGGGGTTATGAGTATGAAATGATATAACATTCATACAGAGTTTTCTAAACACTAAAGTGTTATATAAATGCTAGCTATGATTATTATGAGGAAGTCAATACAAGCTAACATGGATTCAATTAGGATGTATGCCGATAGTTCCCCATCATTACCTTTTCAGGATTAAAAATGATGCTTTAATACAGAAGTGTCAATCTTGAAGGCCAAGCTGGAAATGGCCCATAAAACTCCCAAGTGCAGGCCGAACCAGATTAAAAGATAATTGGGAATTGCTTAACAAATTAAATAAAAATGCAATATGACATATATAATGTCATTTTTTGGCTTTCTAAGTGAATATGCTGCCTGCAGATTTCCATTCCTGTTTGAGTTTGATGCCACTGTTTCTTAAAATGAAAAATGGCTATTTTAATCAGTAAGTCAGAACCACTCCCAAATAACAATCCTGATTTGAGTGAGTAACAATCCTCCCAGGCTTAGAGGAACCCGTTCTCAATCTCCTGCCCTTTCTTAACACTTTGATACCTACCAGAAACAGATGGAAGGGAGAAGTTAAGTTGTCTCAGCATAGGCCTGTATACTCGTTCCAGAGGAAAGAGAAACTAACTTTTCCCACCAGGAAAGCACAAGAGTTGAACTCATCCTGAGAAGACTGAGTATTGTGTTGTTTAAAATCTAAATTGTGGGTCCTAATCTGTCCCCCAACCCCAGTTTTGGGGGGGAAGCTGGCTAAAATCACTGACAAATTGAGCAAGAGTTTAGGCTTTTAAAGATTTATTAAAATATATTAAACGTTAGTGGAGGGAGGGAGGGAGGGAGGGAGGGAGAGAGAGAGAGAGAGAGAGAGAGAGAGAGAGAGAGAGAGAGAGAGAGATTGGGAACAGATTCCTCATAGCATGGAAATCCTAGCTTAGATCTAATTCAGTATAGCTAGAGAGAAAGAAACCAATTTCCTTTCCTAGCAGCCCAAGTGAAATCTCTTACCACCAAGCCAGTGTCCAAACAACTAAAAGGGGCCCTCCAGTTCTCCATCTGCTGTCACGTGCCTATTCCTCACCAAAAAGATGCTCCTTCCATGGGCAAGTGACCACTTTCTAGTTCCTCTCTTCCTCCCCCAAAGGGGAAGTCCTTCAAGCTGATGGGTTGAGAGTGGTCTCTTGCTGATGTCAGTAGTACACTGCCTCTGAGAACAATGTTACTCAGGGCCAGCCAGGTGTGGTCCCCATCCAATCACCCTTAAGTAGGTACTTAGTTTCTCATTCTCACCCAATTCAAACAATACTAAGTCAATCAGGTGGGACCCCTGGGAGTCTGCCAAATCACATTATTTTATCACAGTATACTCTTGAAGGGAGCTGACCAGTACAGCTGACATCTACAATATCCTATCCTCACTCTTAGCTAAATGGTGGGGTGGGTAGTTTGTCCTATTGCTTATTGGAAGCCTAAGGAATCTATCTGTTTGGGCTCTGGAGATTTCTTCATCAATTTCTTTTATTTGATAGTCAAGGGATCATCAGAAGTTTTCCCTGGTTCCATTTCCTGAGCTCACGCATTTGTGTCCAGTTAGTAACATTGTCTTCCTTGGCTGAGACAATACTGTATCTCTGAGGCTCTGAGCGAGTTGCCATCGATAGAAATGCCAAGTAAGTCCAAAAGTCCCTGGCTCTTCTTTGTTTCCTCTTAGGGCTCGATTTCTGAAGTTTATAGTATTACACATTTTGGGCAGCTAAGTGGCACAGTGGATAGAGCACCTGTCCTGAAGCCTGAAGGACCTAAGTTCAAATCCAGTCTCAGACTCCTACTAGCTATGTGACCTGGGGAAGTCCCTTAACCCTGTTTGCCTCAGTTTCCTCATCTGTAAAAGGAGCCAGAGAAAGGTCATGAAAAGTAGGCTACAACTGAAACATCTCCACCACTACCACCACTAGTAATCAAAAGAAAACCCATTAAAACTAAAAGGGTTATACTTGCTTTGCTCTAACCCAGAGTACAGAGCCAGGAACAACTGGAAGAATTAAACACAGAGCTGGGTTCCATAGAAGGAGAAACTTCCATGCATTTATAATTATAGGAAATCTTCAAGACATGCCTTAATGAATACTTGCTGGGGACATTAGAGAGGGAAAATCTTGCTCAGGTAAAGGATATATTATGCCTGGGAGACCTATTCTGATTTTGAGATTCTGTGATTCTAGAATGTCTTGAGGTAGAAAATAACATTGCGTCACCTACCCTAATAAAACTTCCATTCCCAGGAAGGCATTCTGTGTTTTTCCTGAAATATCGTGATTAATCTGGGAAGTAGAGGGGGTTTTGCTTAAAAAATAATTTTAATTGAATTTGTAACCAACAATTACCATAGCCCCTTCATTGGCTTCCTAGCTCCGTAAATCCCCAGGATTCCTTGAAGATAACAAATACTTCTGGAGAAAGATAGGTCATGGGATTATACAGTAAATTACTTGTACCAATCATGTTTAGGTCTTTAAGGAACTATAAGAACTGGAGGCAGTTAGGTGGTATAAAGGAGAGAGCCCTGGGCCTTGAGTCAGAATAGAACTGAATTCAAATCCAGCCTCAAACACTTACAACCTATGTGACCCTGGACAAGTTACTTACCCCCATTTGTTTCATTTCTCTTAAATGTAAAATGGAGATAATAGCAGCTACCTCCCAGGATTGTTGTGAGGATCAATAATTATAAAGTGCTTAGCACAGTGCCTGGCACATTTCCTTCCTTCCTTTCCTGCTAAATCGCCTACTAATGAAACAATTTTCATTAATAATAATATTATTAATAATAACTATAATTCTTATTATTAATACATAGACAGACAGATAGATACTGGACATGAGGAGCCCCAAACAACATCCCAAAGAATGAAAATTAAACATTCTATCATACTAGGATTGGAGGTTAGAGATAGCAAGTCAATTACATGAGATAATATCAGACTCTTTTGATAACCCTGAAGATGATAAGGAAGGAACTAGGGAGATGGAAAAGATTAATATACTCCTTAAAGGGATGAGTACCTTGAGGGGGTCATGCAGGAGATGATCAGCTGAAAATTGCCTCCAACTTTTAGGAGAAAAAGGTTAAATAAAGGATTTAGAATTGTTTATATTAGTAAGATCCTACTGATAAGAAAAGAATTGGAACCATATCAAAGACAAATGTGCCAATGAAATAGTCACTTTTAACCCCTTAATTGCCATCAAAGACGACTTCTATTACTCAGCAGATAACTAATTAGCTAATCTGCCCAAGGTGCAGGTAAGAAAAAGATGCCTGTCTGCTTACATGAGGAAATGGATCTAAGGATTAGCCTAAGGACAGCCAGCCAGCAGAGATTTGGAGTTCATGGGGAGCTAACTGATGTGCCATCTGGGCATGAAACTTTGGTTTCTTGAAGCTTATAAATATATATTTCAGGGATCTGAGGGAAAGAGAGATAGGGCTATTTCACAGGCATATGCCAAGTCTAATAACATCTTTGTACCCTAGATTTCCAAAACTGTGAAGGGACTACAAGAACTTTGTACCAGTGCTCAGAAATGGCAGAAGCAGAAGGGAAACACAATCCCTGAGGATGAAAAAGTCTTTGAAGGGAGAGGAGGCTTTTCAAGGGAGGAGGATAACTCCACCTTCCCCATTACCCATCACAAATACATAATTGCTTAGCCCCTTTCAACTGGCTGCCCTCTTCATTTACCATCACCCTGTAAGCAGAGCAGAGTCTTTGTACTTTAATTTGTCTGGTCCTGAACAGAATCTCAATACTGTCATAAGAGGAGGCATTTGTTATTCTACTTCTCTCTGGGCAACTTGGTGCAATGAGGTTAAATCAGGGTAACACCACTAGTTTTTTCTTATTTTGTTTCTCCCCTTCTCTTCAGCATCCCATGGGAGCTTTTCAATCTGGTGTTCCAGTATCAATCAATGACACTGTCAATAGATTCTCCAATGTGGCAATCTGATTAGAAGGTAGAAAAGTCACAGTCGTTATGGTGATAGCAGAGTGAGAGAAAAGCAGAAGCTTGTCTTCCTCTTCACCACCCCCACCCCCACCCCCACCACTCTCCTTTGCAGATTGGACTTGCATAACCTGAGTAGGAGGATTTCATGTGATCTGGCCTCCCAAGAAAATACTGAAGTTCTTTTAAATGACACTTAAGGCTTGATGTTATAGAGGATTGCCTTAACTAAGAAGCACCAGGGTCTGGACCAGGATCTCCCTAGAATGAGATTCTAGGCCTATCATCCCCTGCCCCGCCCCCTCCCTCCCCCCAGCTTAGTTTGGAAGTTTGCAGACGCATGCAAGAAAAGTAAATTCTCTTGGCTCATGCTTTGTGGCTGTGGTTTTGCAAGCTTTCCAACGAGATGTAAAACAAAGGTCCTGACCACTCTGAGTCATTAACGCTCCCTGGGAACTTTCTGCAAGGGTAGTGATATTAGCGCCATTGCCCTGGCCCGATTCCATCCCAAGTAATTGCATTCCGCCTCCTGAAATTCCCTTGGTACTTTAAACCAGAGAAGTGTCACCCCATTCCCTCCCCTCAGGCTTCACCACTAGCAATAAACCAGCTGCTGAGCTTCAGCCAGGCACTGGTGAGGCCTGAATTGCCAGGGTGAAGTCACTGGGGGGGTATGTTCACCAATTGTCTCTTTGAGAAGCTCCAACTGGCTGCTTTTATTTCTAGAAGCTGCCACTTCAAGGCATTTGAGAAACAGGAATCTCCCTGCAGTGCTTTTTTTCCATCCCTCATTCCCCTCCAGTGAGCTATCCAGATGTAGGTTATTATTCCCATTGTACAGATGAGAAAAATGAGGTCCCCTAAAAGGCAAGATACTATCAGTGGCTCTAGAAGAAAAAATACAAGAGAAAGTACTTACTAAAGGCTTTTTGCTGCTCACAGCAGGGGAAGAATTCAGGGGATTATTTTGAACATAGCTAGACTATTCAGGCCAGTGGATTAGAAACCCAATGCTTCAGTTCTACCTGATATGCATTCTGCTCCAGGGTTACCAAGGTCAATCTTCAGTTTAGCAGATTTTGCTTTTTCCTACCTTAGGGAAGGGAAGAGCATAAGAATTTTGATAGCATCTTCTATGAGCCACACACTGTGGTACATGCTTTACAAATATCATTTCATTTGATTCTGCTTCCTACCCTGGGAGATAGTGGCTATTGTTACCCCCATTTTACAGTCAAGGAAACTGAGGCAAACAGGGCTTAATTAACTTGTCCAGTGTCACAAAGCTAGTAAGAGTCTGAGATTGAATTTGAATTCTGGCTACCTAGCAGCCTCCTTGGGCTGTTTGTTAATCTAACCTCATCTCTCTTCTTGTTCTTTATATTCAGAAGGAATGGCTACTCATGGTGGGTTAGGGGTAGAAGAGCCACTGTCTCAGTAATACTGTCCAGCCCTTAGTTATTATAGCACCTTTAGCTTGTTAAAATGTTCTCATGAATATTTTCAGAAGAGCCCTACGGAGTAGGCTGTCTAAGCATTATTATCTCTCTTTTTTTTTAAAGACTGTGCTGCACCCTTAGAAGACAGAACCCCCCCCCCCAAGAGTATTATTTCCCAAACTTATTTGTCTATGAGTTCTGGATATACTGACAGAACCCATAAACCCATAAATGCTGATCTGGAGGATTGAGAGCATGGGATACTTGACTTCTCTCAGTACAAAAGGAGATGAGATATTTTGGAACAAAATAGCATAAATTAAGTCTATCTGCTTGTATAGTTACCATACATAAGGAACTAGTATATACATATATGTACACATGTGAGTGTATATGAGTACATGTGTATGTGTATATACACACATAGATATAGATAGATATCTCATTTGATTTTTAAATATTTTAACATTAATATTTAGAGGAGGAAAGTATCTTGGGCATTCACATTTTCTCATAAAACCCCTAGGGATCCCCAGTGGATAGAACAGCAGGTTTCTGCAGAACAATCTGGGAAATGCAGCTGCAGAATATTAAGGAAGAAAAGCAAATCTAAATCTGATCCCGGTTGTTGTTCAGTCGTGTCTGATTCTCCCTGACCCCATTTGGGGTTTTCTTGGCAAAGATGCTGGAGTGGTTCGCCATTTCCTTCTCCAGCTCATTTTACAAATGAGGAACTGAGGTAAAAAGGATAAAGTGAGGTGCCTAGGGTCCCACAGCTAGTAAGTATCTGAGCCTGAATTTAAACTCGGGAAGATGAGTCTTCTTGACTCCAAGTCCAATGCCACCTAGCTGTCCCTGAAATCAGCAGTTACTTAAAACAGGAACCTGGACTATCCTATGTTGTTTGTCCTACCTTCTTAAAGAGGACAATGACATCAGGAAGGTGATGACATGACTCACAGTGCATTGGATTTAAGTGAGGCAGGACTGGGCAAAGTCACCAGCCTTGATCTCTCCTCTGGAGCCATCTGGGTTCAGTGGCAAGATATAGATCAGAATGACTGGAGATGGCCCCGGATTCCAATGGTAGGGAACAACATGATCAAAGAAAGAGAAAAGTGAAAGAAATACATAGGACTGGTAATTGTTAGCACAGAATACATGAAGGAAAGTTGTATGAGACAAGGTCAGAAAGGTAGACTTGTGTCAGATTGTGAAGGGTCTTGAATGCCAGTATTCAAATGCCTTTGAATACTGTTTGGCAGGCAACAGAGAGCCTGTGGAGCACTGGAGGAGATAAGAATCATGACCTAGACTATCTGAATCCTGTGACCCCCTACTGTATTCTCTGCTCCTACCACTCTTTTTCTCTGAGAGCCTTGTTCTCATACATACATCAACAATGTACTTTCTTTTCTCCCTACAAAACTTCAGGGCTAAGCCAGGGTAGTAAAAGGAATAAAAAGAACATTGAACTTGTTGAGGAAAAAGCCGAAAGGGTCTTGAAGTAGTTGCCCATTTTATTGCCAGCTGTAAAGCAAACAAGCTGGCAAGAGGAAAGTCAAGTAATAGAGACTTGTCCGTAGCTTTTATATGTTTTTCCCCTCAGCCAACCTGATTTTCTTTCTTTTCCTTTCCTTTCCTGTGCATTTTAATTTTTTTTTTAAGTAGAATGTAAGTTCCTTGAAGGTAGAGACTGTTTCATTCTTGGTTTTGCACACCCAACACTTAATTCAATCCCTTGTTTAGAGTAGAGACTTAATAAGTGTCAACAGAAATCATTTGAATTACTTTATCCCCAAGGTAAAATCAGAATGTGATAACTCATGTCCTGGAAGTAATCTGGAGTTTTCAAAGGCAGCCAGCAGAATGGTATAATGAACAATGGTGGATTTGGGGTGAAAGAACTGGAGTTCAAATCCTGCCTCTGCCACTTACTGCCTGAGACCTTGAGCAGGTCATTTAACATCTATAAGCCTCAGTTTTCTGACCTGTAAAATCAAAGAATTGGACTAGATGACCTCTATGGACTGTGAGCTCAAAGTTTCTGATTCTCTGAACCTAGGAAAATTTGCAGCTCATATGAAGCATTTTCTTAGACACAACACATAAATCCATCTTCTAAAAAGAGGAGGGACTAGAGTCAGTGGGTGAAATCATGGATCAGAAATAGTGAAGTATTGAGTCACTTGTTATCTCTCCAGATGAATCAGGGATAATTGTTGTTTACACCAGATCAGTTACAGAAACTTCCAGGGACTTAACAATTCACTCTTTTCCATTCGTAGTTAACATATGGACCATATGGTCTGAAGTAGCCACACAAGAAACTGTGCAATACTTAGTCGAGCCAGAACGTCCATGCCAAGCTCCATTTGATTCTGTTGTCTTCTGGGGAATGTGATGAGACCACCAAAAGGACATTACCGACAGAAAAGTGAAGAATAGTGACAGTGAAGTCATTTGTACCCAGGTTTGACAATACAGGGCCAAGGAAAGAATTGGTCAGTGAACAAAAAAAAGAGGAGAGTGAAAAAGGGGACAAAGGAAGAAAGAAAAGAGGGGAAGGAGACTGAGAGAGGAAGGAGAAGGAAAAGAAAGAGTGAGGAGTGGGAAAAGGAGAGGAAGAAGCAGAACAGAGAGGAGCAGAGAAGCAGGAAGAGGAGAGAGGAAAGGAGGGAGGAGGGTAAAAGAAGAAATCTCATATATTAGTATATGGACTAGCAGGAAGACATCTAGTTGGATTCAAACTAATTAAATCTGCCCTTAGTTCCCCAGTCTTCTTAGTTCCTTATCTGTAAAAAGAAAAATCACAGAATTCAGACCCACAGTCAGGTAGCTCACTATCTGTGCTGGGAGAGCCTTCTCCCTGGCATTCAGCCTTTTCCCTAATTAATTTGCCTTTACTTCCCCAATCCCAGCTATTTGTTAAGTCTTTGTCCTTTTCCTTATTTCCCCCTTCCCTTAATTCTTTTATTTTGGGGCAGAGTGTAGAAAGTGCTCTGGCATCAAGGAAGGGTACAACCCAAGGGTTTTTTGTTTTGATTTTTTTTTCCCCAGTGATCTATGTTTACCTTCGGAAAGCCTGCTTAGTTAGGATCCAAGATCATAGACTGGGGAAGGGGCCTGAGAGATCATCTACTCCAAACTCCTCATTTTACCGATGAGAAAAATGAGGCTCAGGGGGTTTAAGTGACTTGCCCAAGGTCACACAGAAGTGAGCATTGGGGGTGATTTAAAATTCAAATCCCCTGACTGTAGATTTGGTATTGTAGCTATAATTCTCACCCTATCTCATTTTCTACAGTGCCTATGTTCAGTGTTTTTGGTTCTCACCTTTCAGATTTCCTTTACAAAGCCCCTTTTCATGATGAAACTCAAAACAACATTATGACCACCACCCCACCACCACCACCCCCTCTACCCAACACTGATGGTGATTCATATACCTAGGATTTTTGCCCATTTTTTTTATAAGTTCAAAACACTTCTCTTTTTTCCTCTCTCAATGGCCCTCTGAATAGCAGCTTGTGCCGAATAAGTCTGTGTAGGCTGTCTGTGTTTTATATCAGCTCAGAGCCACGTGCTGTGCAAAAGGAAAGGAGTTAAAACCCTGTGGTGATGGAGTAGAACTCCTGAAAATGAAATCCTAGATGAAAGCCCCCCTCTCTGATTTTAACAAAGAGATGTCTTTGAAAACATTGTAATAGTTTTCTTTCACATGGCCAAATCTAAATTGAAGGCAAGCAATTTAACTCCAGCCAAGAAACAACTTGAGTGTTGCTGTTGTTGCTGTTCCTCTTGCTGTTGTTGTTGTTGTTGTTGTTGCTGCTGCTGCTGCTGGTGTGTGTGTGTGTGTGTGTGTGTGTGTGTGTGTGTGTGTGTGCATGTGTGTGTTTTGAGGGTATCCCTACCTCTTAAGTATGTGTCTCAACAGATGGGGGAGTATTTTCTGTCTTCCAAATTGCTCCCCTGATGTGCCTCACTGCCCATTTCCTTAGCCCCCAAATAAATCCTACAGAGTCCTGGCTCTTTGACTCTACCTCCACACAGCAGCTAACCATAGTATGCCCAGGTGTAACTGAGAGATGAATTATGGTCTCTCTTCCAAAGACACAAGCGACAAAATGGGAGACCACCAATTCTTTCCCAGGCAAGTAAGCTCATCAAGTCTTCCTCAGACCAGTAGAGGGCAGCGGGGCCCAAAGAGAAAACAATGAACATTGTCTACATGAGAGGGGGAAAACCAACTCAGAGGTACATCCTAAAAACCCTGGTGAGCTGTGCTGACACAAATGCCTATTGCCAGTAACACCTCCACCTCATTCCACTGATTCATGACAGATGGAAACTGGACCCATCTTGCATCATTTTCAGGACTTCTGGGACTTTCAACATTTTCAGCGAGGCAAATTTCATAATATCTAAACATCCAAGCAACATATAATTCCTCTCTGAATTATTCCAAAAGCAGGTTGCTTCTCGCTGGTAGTGCCAGCACAATTAAAGACTTAATATTGTTTTACTCATATAACCATTGTAGAATTACTGCTTTTTTATTAAGCTTGTAGAAACTGTTAGCCCCCAGGTATCCATAGAAAACCTGGCCAGATTAAAAGAGATATGTTCTTTTGTGTGTGTTCAGGGAAAGGCAGGCTTCACCAAAACATTCTACGCAAATTTCTGTGATGGTAGGCCACCAACCACTTCTTAGTCAATCTTGGTCATCAGGCCAGCCATTGAACAGCTCTGCATGTCACTATTTCTACCTATAAAATGGAGATTAGAAAATTGTCCTCTCCCAATGCTTTAAAGGAAAGGATGCATGATATGTCATACTGGAATCTACAAAGCACTCTATAAATGCTAATTATTTTAAAGCCTTCATTATCTGGCTCCAGTTGGGATAGCTAGGTGACACAGTGGATAAAGCACTGGCCCTGGACTCAGAAGGACCCGTGTTCAAATCTCACCTCAGACACTTACTAGCTATGGGCAAGTCACTTAACCCCAAATATCTCAAACATCCCAGGCCATCTCCAGTCATTCTGATGTATATCTTGCCACTGGACCCAGATGACTCTGGAGAAGCCCTCCCTCACTTAAATCTAATTCACTGAAAGTCATGACATCACTTGAAATCACGGTCTTCTTTGAGAATGAAGGACAAACAATAACAACAACTTTAGAAATGAAAAGTTAGCAGCATTGACCTGGGTCCCTTGAACATCTGTTACTGCTCAACAATTCTTTATTAAGTTCAGACTATGAGCAAAGCATAGTGTCATACTGTGATGAAATAATGGGATTTTAGCAGATACTCACCTGTAGATTAATCTATACTGATTGAATCAAGTGAGAGTGATTGACTGCTGATTAAGCCTACTTCAAGTTAATTGGATTGTATCAAGTTAATTGGATTGTAATCACACCTGGCTATCCCTTAAGAAGGTATAATTCTCAGAAACTAGACTATGAACTCAACATGAGAACACCTTCAAAGACAATGGATTTGGATGACGCCAACCAATCACCTTGAAGCAGGGTGTAAGGACCGCCTCTGTTCCAGATGTATAAAAAAGCTTCCACAAACAGCTTGAAAAAGGGTGTTCCTGATCAAAGCAGGCTCGTGGAGGAGGACTTCAGGAAGAACCCAACCAGGCTGGAACTCTAGGCTAGGTAGGACTTCTTTTTCATAACCTTCTGAACTCTTTGTAAATATCTGTATGCTCTAATAAATGTTTAATGCCCAAAGACTGGTACTGAAGCCTTTTAATTTTTGGTGACCACAATTAAGATTTTAAACATCACAATACAAAGACAAGAACAGAAGAGTCCTTACCCTTAAGGGGTTTATATTCTACCAAGGGGATACAGAGTAAACAGATAAGTATCTAAAATATCATTTGAGGAATAGGGAGAGGTCTAATAATTAAAGACATTTGGAAAGGCTTCCTGTACTCTCACATGGTCTGAGGCCAGATTTGAACTCAGGTCCTCTTGATTCCAGGGCCAGTGCTCTATCCACTGTGTCACCTAGCTATTCCCATCTCTAAAGTAGTTACTAAGCAAGTAGATGAACCTATAGACCACTAGCAAATGCCCGATTCCCCTTCAGAATGCTCTTAACTTGGATTTATTCGTAAATAATTTTCATATCCTTTGTAGCAAACTCTTTACCCCTCTCCCTTGTTATCTTACTGGCTCTCTCCACTTCCTACTGGGAAGATGGTCACTTACCAGTGCTCTCACATTCAATCACCAGCAGAGTAAATGCAATCTCTTTTTTTCTACCCAAGTCTTGCTACAGAGAAAATTACTCAGAAGAATCAGGGTCTCATTTTCAAAGAGGCCTGAGCTGGATTTCTAAATGTGTGAGGTCAGCAGCTGCCTGTACAGGTACTATAGGTGTCAATTTAATTGGCAAGGGCTTAGGTCTGGAGGTCTAATGATGGCATTTGAGATTTGTGGCTTCATCACTATCTGTTTAATCTCCAGAAAGGAGTCTGCAAGTTGATAGCCTGGAAGTTTCACAGAACAGAGAAATATCAGAAGAAGCATTAGTTATGCCCCAATAAGGGGCATACAGCTAGTCCCAGTATGAGGTGTAAATTTAGCTCCAATAAGCAGCAAAGGCATATGAAAAATGGCTCAGCAAGGCCAACATCTATAAATGGCATGGTATCAAATAACCTAAGGTCACAGAAGCAAAGAAGCAAGATCTTAAAGGTCATCTAGTCTAATCTCTACCTGAAACAAACAAACAAAAAATATTGAACATCTCTTACAAGTGATCACCTATTCTCCATTTGAACACATCCACTGATAGAGAACCCACTAACCCCTGAAACAGCCCTTTCCATTGTTGGACACATCCCTTCCTTTTGGGCCATCTTATTATCTGCCCTGTCACTATCCTTTTTTTATTATTCATTAAAGTATTTTATTATTTTCCAGTTAAATGTAAAAATAGTTTTCAACATTTTTTATGACTTCTAGTTCCAAATTTTTCTCCCTCCCTTCCTTCCCCCCTTCCCCAAGACAGAAAGAAATCTGATATAGGTTATATATATATATATGTATATATATATATGTATATATATATGTATATACATATCCAATCACATTTAACATATTTCTGCATTAGTCATGTTGTGAAAGAAGAATCAGAAAAAAAGGGACAAACACCTCAAAAAAAAGTAGAAAACAGTATGTCTCAATCTGCATTCAGAATCCACAGGTTTTTTTTCTGGATTTGGAGAACATTTTCCATCATGAGTTCTTTGGAATTTTCCCTGTCACAACCTTTCTTGCGACCTGTTGAATGAACCCTTAGAAACAGCCTCATTTCCTTGGGTTTTTGATCCCTTGACCATAAAATGAGTTGTTTTGAATGGTCAATATGAGAGCAAATTTAAATAATCCACCATATCTGCCTGGTATATTTCACATTCTAACTAGTCATCCACTTAATCTTTCTTGAGAGCCTGATATCCCTGTTGCTTCCTCCTTGCCCTTTCTTTTCCACTTCCTGTTCCGAAAACAATAATCTAATCAAGATTATCATCTGGAAAAGGTGGACCAATCAACTCCCCTGTGGATCAACACTCCATCCCTGGTACTTAACTCCCCAAAGCAAAGCTCCCTTCCTTGGCCAGCTCTCCCCTATTAATAATGCTCTCACCCATGGAGGTTCATGAGGACAGAGACTGCTCCATGTTTGTTTCTGTCAATGCTTAGCACAGTGCCTGGCACATAGTAACAGCTTAATAAATTATTGATATCTTTATGATATTCCATTCATATTAATTTCCATCTCTTGATCCTAGTTCTTTGCTACTAAACTAAGACATTGAAGTCAAATCATTCCACATGATGTCTTTAATCATTCAAAGGAGGTAACAATAACACTATAAGTCTTCTTTTATCTGAGATAAACATCCTCAGTTCCTTATATTTATGTTCATATGACCTAATTTTGAGTCCTCTCACCCTCCTAACCACTAGCTTCTGGATAGCTTGTAGCTTGTAGCTTTTCAATATCCAGAGCTAAATGAGATACTCCAGATGTAGGCTCATCAGGGAAGAATATAATAGAATGTCCATCTTCTTTGCTTGGAACATTCATTATAATCTAATTACTTCAGAAAAAAAAGATATCACTCATACAATGAATTGCTAATCCCTTCTGGCCATCTCAAAAATACATTCCATAAGTAACAAATGGTTTGGGAGTGAGAGACACTGGATGGTTCCATTCAACCTATTTCTGTTATCAGAAAAATAGCCCAACACGCATGTCATCCTAACAGTAGTTCTGTAGGATCAATACATTGCTGGTCTAAGAGTTTGTATACCGCTAATGAACCAATGTGAGTAGAGGATATCAAATAAAATGATAGAACAATCAGGTTGCAAAAGACTACCAAGAAATAGGCAAAGGATCTCTATGTACCAAAAATATTTATAGCAGTTATTTCAGTAGTAAGCAAAAAGTAGAAAATAAAGAAGTGTCCTCCTTTTGAGCAATGACTAGACAAATCATGGCATATGAATGTAATGGAATATTATTGTATCATAAGAAATGATGAAAGGGACAATTCCAGAAGAAACTGGGAAGACATTTATAAAATGATACAGAATAAAGTGAGCATGACCAACATAACAATTTATAAACATTTATTAAATGGTAACATTATAGAGAGCAGTTAGGTAATATAGTGGATAGAATGCCAGCCCTGAGTCAGGAGTTCAAACCTAGTCTCAGATACTTACTAGCTGTGTGACCCTGGGGAAGTCACTTAACCCTGTTTGCCTCAGTTTTCATATCTGAAAAATTAGCTGGAGAAGGAAACGGCAAAATATGCCAGTATCTTTGCCAAGAAAAGCAGAAATAGGGTTACAAAGAGTTGGACATGACTGAAAATGACTAAATATCAATAACGTTATATAGAGAAACCACTTTAAAAGAGCTTTAAAGTGTCATTATGAAATGGCAATGATAAACCAAAAGAAAGACCCAGAGTTCAAAAGAATGAAGATGAAACATGACACTCATTTCCTAGCAGAGAAGTAACAATCTTAAAATGAAGAAAAGACATTCTTTTGGACATGGCTAATGAGGAACTTTGTTTTGCTGGATTATGTAGTTATATACTCAAGGATTTAAAAAAAAAATTCCTCAATGGGGCAGGGAGAGATAAAGGGAGGAACAGATTGATTTTTAAAATTTGCTGTTTGAGAATTAAAGTGATATTCCCCCAAAATTTAAAGAAAGAAAAAAATGATTCTAATGGTCGCTTGGTCTATTTAGTTTCCTACATCAAATGCATCCCAAAGAGGAGAAAATAACTGTCTACCCCATACTCAAAAATATTGTAATGTGTCCTCTGCAGAGGATACACAGAGAGTTTATCCTGCAAGACTGTCAAAATGCTTTAATCAGGAAATGATAAACAGGAGCCAGAATAGCTTTATAACAACCAGACTTAAAATGAGACGCAGTTTGCCTTTTTTTTATTTTCTATGTGCCCTGCATTTTATCTTACATAATATAAATCACACTTGAAGAGGTGAGGTTTATTGGGGTAGTATGCATCTGTAGAGAAGTAAAGCACTTAACCCCAAGAAAGGCAGTAAAAAAGAAGTACCCTGGACAGCTCCCCCAAAACTATGAAAACATAAATGATGATTGGAAATTATTACATTGTTATGGAAAGAGCATGGACTTGGAAACCAGGAGACCTAAATTACTGTTCCAGCAGCATCATTTTTCACAGTTGTGTGCCCATGGGTGAATCACTTGATTTCTCTGACCCTTACTCTCCTCATTTATACAAGTAAAATATAGTAATCCCTTCCCTGCTTACCTCAAAAGAATTCTGAAGATAAGATGAGATAATACGTGGAATGATCTTCCAAAAATAAAACTGTGCCATATAAAGTGGCATCATTTTCTCCTGCTGCTTCAGTGGTCTTTTCAAAGTAAAGAAATGCTTATGGACGTATCAGTTCAATTTCATGGTCTCTCCCAGGTAAGGTTATACTATTTCTCACATCCTTGTGATTCTTCCTAGTTGGGACTCTCAGGAAGCAGCCCAATGAACCATGAGTTTTACCCTATGTTTGAAATAACAGTGGCCCAAATGGTTGGGGTTTGAAACTTTACTTTATTCTTTATTACAAAAGCTCAGCCCCTTTTCCCCATCAGTTATTAGGTAACAGCAAGCTGGCATTGGTAGCAAGAAAGACAATTTCCAACTCAACAGCCATCCCCAAAGAGGGAAAAGTAGGAGAAAAGTGTCCCTCCTGGGAAATTGAAATCCTTCATACAAATGAGGTTCTCCTAAATCTATGAAAGCTCAATAATCTCTTTGTGTGTGTGTGTGTGTGTGTGTGTGTGTGTGTGTGTGTGTGTGTGTGTGTGTGAGTGTGAGAGAGAGAGAGAGAGAGAGAGAGAAGAGAAGGGTTAGGGATAGCATGACTGTTAACATCTATTTTCTTCAGGAGATCAAAGAATTAATTTCATTCTTTCTGTTTGTAGAACAAACAATGTAGACTTGATACAGTGAGGAGATATGATGTTTCTATAAACACCTACGACTATATTTTCTGTCAAGCTTTAACTCCCTTGGATCTGGAATTCCAAGCCTACCAGGATTTGGGGTGAGGTGCAAAGCGGGAGAAGCTAAGAAGAGATATGTTCTCCTTTTCTTTTTTCAAACCAACATTTCTTTTCACATATCACTTTGTTAATTCCAAGACTATTTCTGCTTAGGAACTTATTGGCAAAATTTAGCTTTAAACATCAAGCTGGGGCAATGAGGTGGCACAGTGGATAAAGCACCAGTCCTGGATTCAGGAGGATCTGAGTTCAAATCCAGCCTCAGACACTTGACACTTACTAGCTGTGTGACCCTGGGCAAGTCACTTAACCCTCATTGTCCTGCAAACAACAACAACAAAAAACAAAAGTTAAACATCAAGCTAGCCTCATTCCCTGCATTTCAGGAGGTCTGGGCATTGTTTCACCTTCAAGCACTGTGGTGCTTCATGGCCCTAGAATTTTATAATTCTTCTGATTAGAAAGATATACACCTTTTTCCAAAGATCTCAGGAAAAATAAAACAAAAGGCCCAGTTCAAAATGCCCTAATGTCAACTTCTATATGAAAACCTGCTTTTAGGTTAAAAAAAGCAACAGCACAAGTATGGGATAGGGTGATGTTGTACTATAACTATTAAGATGAATAGGATTTGTGAATTTTAGTTGATTCAAGGTCAGTATGGGTCAACTTTGCAATGGCAGTCAGTCAGTAAACCTAATTTAATATTAATGTGAAAATAAGAACAGAATGAGGAGAGGGAGATTTCAATGTACTTTGTTATTATTAATAATAACAGCAGCTAGCATTTATATGGCATTTCAACATCTGCAAAGAGCTTTATAAATATTATCTCATTTTATCCTTGACAACAAACCACAGAGGCAGATGCTACTATTATATACATTTACAAATGAGGAAACCAAGGCTCAGAAAGGTTAAATGATTTGCCTAGGGTGTTAAAGCTAGTTACTATCTGGGATGGGATTGGAGCTCTTTATGGAAAGAGCCTGGCCCCAATTTCAGAGCTAGATGAACAAACAACAGACAACCCAAGGCTGACTATACATTTGGAAGGCCCTTCTAGAGTCTTCCTGAGTTCAAATCTGACCTCAGAAACTTACTGTGTGCCCCTGGGCAAGTCACTTAACCCTGTTTGCTTCATTGCCTAATCTGAAATATGAGCTAGAAAGAAAGAAAATGGCAAACCAGTCCAGTGCCTTTGCCAAGAAAATCCCAGACAGACATAACTGGAAATGACTGAACAAAAGTGTATTACACAAAGTTCTAGAATCTGAAAAGCCTGTTGGGGACTCAAATTATGAAAGACTGTTGGCTTTATGTATGGTTTTCAGGATCCTGGGACTTAAAGTCTTCTGTCAGTCCAGCAGCATTGCCCTAATAATTACCCACACCAATAACTGAAGGACTTCCAAAATGGCAAATTCAGTGGCTTTGCTGAATTCTTTATATTATATACTTTTTCTTTACATTATCTTTAAAGGATTGAGATTGAAAATCATCATTAGTTGTAGCTGTCTAGCACTTCCCCTTTCCACAAAGTACACACCTCTGCATTTCTTCTTGTTTAGGGAAGAAAAAATAAGACAGTATTACATCAGTTTATACTTGGCCCTGAGCCAGGATTCCAATTACTAAATACTAAAAGAAGAAAAAGCAACAGATTTTAATTAGTTCGGGGTGGGGGATGTGTGTTAAGGTCAGTTACTAGGAACAATGGGTGTCTTTGGTGGTAACTGACTGAGTCCCCTGGTGGGAGTTTGTAAATGTCAATAATGTACTTTAAATGGGACAATAGAAGTCCTGGTCTTATAAAACAATGAAAGAATTAACCAGCAGAAAATTAAAATAATAGTAATAATAACTGTTCTTAAAGAATCCCTGAATGAGAAATTTGGGAAGGATATACACATGAAAAGAAAAACGAAGGAAAAGTAGATTCTTTCCATCTTCTGGATGATGCCTCCCAAAGACACAACCTCTATTTTCAAGTCACAGGCTCTTTTCTGTTCCTGGACAGCCTCTGTGAGTCAAAACAACTTCATTATTCAAGTCAACTTGGATGGTTTTTGCCTCTTGGAAAAGGTACAGAGATCCCAATGGAGTTCACGTTTGCTGAATCACAACACAGCAGTGTGTGGTATGAACAGTCAGCTGCTTTTTATGGAAAGAGCCTGGGCCCAATTTCAGAGATAGATGGAGAACAAACACGAGACAACCCAAGGCTGGCTATCCATTTGGAAGGTACTTCTTCCTGAAAATCCTTCAGGATTTCCCTCTGTAGTAGCAGCCTGGTAGGCCTGGGTCCAGTTAGGGATGCTCCGGCCCTAAGGGGGACACTCTGACCATGGAGAAATACAGTTGATCAGCTTGCTGGGGTCAGGTTAGAAATTACTCTTTCCTTGGAAAAGCAAAGTAGTTAATTAACCAGATAGTGGTTAGTCAAACAGATAATAAAGCAGACATGTCAGGGACACCCAGAAACCTGGGTGCCTTGAATTTACAATGTGAGCTTAGTTGGGAACCAGTCATGTTTGCAATGTGATTAGGAGGACCTGGTAGTGAGAATAATCTCAAGTTAGGAATGTAACATATTTACTGCTTTATGTATCCCACTCCCTGAAAAGCTAACATTATTTGTAACATTATTGTAACTTTTCAGTTCTAAGTCTCTCCCCACCAGACCCACTCCCTTCTCTCCACTATGAAAGTGTCATCCTCTCCTCTGTTCTGGGAATTGAAGTTTAGACTTTTCCCAGCCATACTTCCACGTGCTGATTGATTGAGGAACATGCCATAAACCTGTACCTCCCTGGGAGTTGAAGTTTAGATTTCTCTTTGCCATATATCTGTGTGCCAAATAATAAAAAAAAACCTTTTCTTTAAATTCTGATTTGATTGTGTGAGCTAGTAATTTTTTGAAAAAGGAATATTTTCAGAACCAATTTCATGGTAACACTCCCCAAAAGACTTTTTTTTTTCTTCATTGGTGGTGGGAAGGCCAAAGGGAATGTAGCCTAAAGCCTTAGCACCTGCCCCAGAGACACTCAGTAAGTCCTGAAATCTCTCTCAAATATCATTCCTTTTGGTAAGGTTGGCACTAGCAATTCACTATTAACAGAGTCCATTGATGGGACTTAAAGAATTAGATGAAACAGTCATTGCTGAAAGCAATAGGCCCTTTCACTGTATGTGTTTAAGAAATGGCCCCAAATAGGTCAGACAGCTTAGATAGAGAAACCCAAAGGTGTGAGAAGCAAGGGAAAGTTACCAAGGCAGCCCAATATGCCCTTCACACTAGGGTCAGGCCTGGCACTTCCAAAATAGAGCATAAATCCTGCCCCCCCCCTCCATGAGAATAAACCCAACACCTCCAAAGCACAAAGACCTTCCCTGCACATGGAACTGGGAAGAGGCAGGAAAGAGATTCAACCAGGAAGGTCCCCAAAAAGCCAGGCCATGGTACTGAAGGCCATGATGTTTAGATAAATAGGTAGATGATATATTCCTTGAGTGATTACTACATGGCATCCTATGCTAAGCTCAGAGGCCAAAAATAAAAACAAGTTTTTACCCTCATAGAGCTTTCACTCTAGTGGGGAAAGACTATGTAAAGGGGTAGGGGTTTTGGCATAGTGTAGAAATGTCCTAGAAGTCATGGAGAGGCCTGGTTACCTTTCCTTGGAAAGGTGAGAGAAAGCCCACTTATCAAAGCCTTGAATTTTAGGAAAAGAGTCTAAGGTACTCCTACTAAGGGTAGAGGTAAGGGTCAGGAAGGAAGTGGAAAAAGAGTAAAAAATATTTAGGCCCCTGCTTTATTTCTGAGGGTACTTTACTTAGCTTGGAGACCACAGCAGCTCAGAGATCAGAGTAGCTGAGGTGGATATGCTTGGTTTCCAACCTCTGAGGTCATGGGCAGAGAGATATTAATCAAATAGCAACGTGGTAGTTTCTAGTGTAAGGGTCTAAAATTCTAGCTATGATGTCTAAAATCTAATGAGTAGTCGCAAAAAAAAAAAGGGGGGTGGGGTAGCTACATGGCCCAGTGGTAAAGTGCTGGCCCTGGATTCAGGAGCACCTGAGTTCAAATCTGGCTTCAGACACTTGACACTTAGTAGTTGGGCAAGTCACTTAACGCCCACTGCCCTGCAAAAAAAAAAGAGTGGTTGCCTTAAATTAGAAAACATATAACACCAATCTTTGGGCATTAAGTGTTTATTAAAGTATATTAGGGGTTAGTAAAGAGAAACACGTGGATAAAGAATTAGATCTGTCTGCTCTCCCTAATCTGCCTCCCCTCCAGCTAAGCCGAAGTCTCCAACCCAAAAAGCCTGCTCATCCTCGGTTTCTGCCAGAAGCCTCCTGAGAAAACGGAAACAGGGCCGTCTATACACACAGCTCCAAGCTAATTGGCTGGTAGCTCTGATTGACAGGTACCACAGGTGTTTCTATAGATGTAACTTCCATACTCCAGGTAACTTCCAGATGCTAAAGTCACATGCTTTCTAAATCACATGCTTTCTCCTCATGGTGGAGCTTCCCTACAATGTCTTTCCCAGCAGGGGATGTCATTCCAATTCTTACACTAGACAAAGAATATTAAAGAGATGCAGGGTTTCAGAAAAGAGATAGGTCAAGAGTAAAAGGGTACCAGGCTGGAGGAGGGGATATGACTAAGAAACAGTCTGTAGTATAGCAAAAGAAGAGGCCAGAAAATCTAAAGATTTTCCAGATTACAACCAACTTTCCCTGGTCCCCTTTCTTACCTCCACCGTTGTTACCCAAATACTTTGTCCACCAAATTCTAATGCAGCAAGACTATGGGTCAGCCATGATTTTGTTTTTCTCTCTGGCAAGAAATATTCCTCTCATTTACTTCCCCATGCCTACTTTTCAGAGGCAACAAACCTCATATTAATCAACATTCTTTCCAGTGACTTTCCTTCTCTTTTCACTGTTACTTCATCTCTCTGAGGGGAGACCTATTTACACACACACACACACACACACACACACACACACACACCCTCTACTGCTTCTATTCCTTAAAACTTTTCATCTTATTTTTATTATATTCCTTTCTCATACAGTTGTTATTTTCATTTTCTGTCCTGGCTGCTTATGACTGTTTAAATTTCACTTGGTAATCTCTGAAATCTTTCCTCTTTGTCTGAGCCTCTCATAAGCCTTTTCCCTTAGTGCCCCCTGTCTCTTCACCACCATCACCACCCACCCTTATCTCTGAGAAGGATTTTTGATTTTCTTTTTTCTATCATCTCCAGTTTATTGAATCTATCCACACTCCCCTCTCATACATACCTTTGCCCTGACTCAATACAGGAGATTTCTTTTTTTGTTGTTGTTGTTGGTTTGATACAGATCTGGTGAAGCTGCTACTCATAAGCAGACTAAATATTCTGGCCTCCAAACATGAACTATACATAGCTTCAGGGAACAAGGAGAAACAGACTTCTGTTTCCCTCACTTAATTCTAGATCATATTTCTCAAAACTCAGGCTCTTTCACCCACCAGGACTTAAGTCCACTGAATCCTCACAAACTCTGGTATTAGATTTCTTCCACAGAAAAATCTATTAAGGAACAGTTGACCCCAAGGCCTATGAAATGAGAAGTGAATAAGAGGTTAGGCGATCTGAGAAAATATGGAGGCAAATAACTAGAGGATCAAAAGAACAAAGAATAAATGGAAGATGGAAGGAACAACAAACAAAAGTTGGAAAGCTACCATCACGAGAAAGGTCATAAGTCTAAAAGGAAACTATTTGCAGTTTCTGAGGCTGGCATTGTTTTCTTAAATTCTCTAGGGAAGAAAAGTAGTTCTATTAAGTGATTTATTGACATTTGTTTTGTTGTACTGATAGCATTGAGAGAAGGTTTAAGGCGGGTCTGATATATTAGAGTGAAACATCTCCAGTACAGTAAATATAGCAAATTTACTATACTGGCCAACATCTATCTCTATCCATCATGAGGACAGTATGGTCTTCTTGTTGGAGATAAATGCTCTAGATGCTGTGAGTATATCAAGCAATGGGAGTGATGAAAACCTTTGAGAATACATGGTGAGGCATGCAGGCACTAAATAAACCATAACTTGAAATGAATGGGACTCTCAGCTAATCTGGAAAACAAAACCAAAAAATCATTTGATCCCAATGAAAGATGAAAGGATGGTCATTTACTAGTAAGCTGGTCAGAATTAATGGAATACTTAATCAATAAAGAATCCAGATTTGGAAGAAGAACATTATCAATTGTCCCCTAGTTTTGACAAAAGAAGTCAAACCTGGTGATGTTGGAAGGTCCCATAAGTGAGGGAAATAATTGGGCAGGTGGAAGCTACTAATTCCATGACACACAAAGAATCTGTCAAGCAGAATCAAAAGACTGAAAAAATTATAAGAAAATGTGAAATACCTTGTTGGGAAAACAACTAACCTGGAAAATAGATCCAGGAGGGATAATCTAAGAATTATTGGACTACCTGAAAGCCATGATCAAGAAAAGAGTCTAGACACCATGTTCCATGAAATTATCAAGGAGAACTGCCCTGAAATTGTAGAATCAGAGGAAAAAATCGTCACTGAAAGAATCCATGATCTCCTCCTGAAAGAAATCCCAAAAGGAAAACTTAAAGGACTATTGTAGCCAAACTCCAGAATTATCAGGTGAAGGAGAAAATACTCCAAGCAACTAGAAAGAAACAATTTAAATATCAGGGAGCCACAGTCAGGATTGCACAGGACCTGTCAGCTTCAACATTAAAGGATCACAGGGCTAGGAATATGATATTCTGAAAGGCAAAGGAGCTTTGATTACAACTGATAATCAATGACCCAGCAAAACTCAGCATTCTCTTTCAGGGTAAAAGATGAACATTCAATGAAATATGGGACTTCCAAGGTTTCCTGTATAAAGTATAAGTAAAAAGAGATAAACAAGCAGGGGCGGGGGGTCGTATTGATAGAAGGGAGGGCAGAAGCAGGGGTAAAAGGGGGCAAGAAAAGGAAAGGTGGCAGATAAGAGGGAGGGCAGGTTGAGCGAGGTAGTGGTCAGAAGAAAACACTGGTCAGGAGGAATAGGGGGAAAGAAAGGGGGAAAAAGCATACAAAGCAAGAAAGAGGATGGAGGGAAATAAACAGTTAATAATCTTAACTGTGAATGTGAATGAGATGAACTCTCCCATAAAATGGAAGCCAATAGCAGAGTGGATTAAAAATCAGAATCCTACAATATGTTGTTTATAAGAAACACATCTGAAGCACAGAGATACACACAAAGTAAAGGTAAAAGGTTGGAGCAGAATATATTATGCCTCAGCTGAAGTAAAAAAAAAATCAGGGGTAGTAATACTTATCTATGATAAAGCAAAAGCAAAAATAGGCCTAATTAAAAGAGATAAGGAAGGAATCTACATCTTGCTAAAAGGTACTATAGATAATGAATATCAATACTAAACATGTATGCAACAAGTGGCATAACATCCAAATTCTTAGGGGAGAAGTTAAATGAGCTATAAGAGGAAATAGCAAAACAATACTAGTGGGGGACTGGATCTTCCCCTCTCATAATTACATAAATCTAACCACAAAATAAAGAAGAAAAGAAAAGTTAAAGAGGTGAATAGAATGTTAGAAAAGTTAGATATGATAGATATCTGGAGAAAATTGAATGGGGATAGAAAGGAATATATCTTTTTCTCAGCAGTACATGGCACATATTAAAAAAACTGACCTTGAATTTGTGCACAAAAACTTCATAGTCAAATGTAGAAAGGCAGAAATAGTAAATGCATCCTTCTCAAGTCATGATGCAATAAAAATTACAAGTAAGAAAGAGCCATGGAAAAGTAGACTGAAAATTAATTGGAAACAAAATAATCTCATCCTAAAGAATGAGTGGGTCAAACAACAAATCATAGAAACAATCAATAACTTCATCCAAGACAATGACAGTAATGAGACAACATACCAAAACCTATGGGATGCAGCCAAAGCAATTCTTAGGGAAAATTTTATATCTCTAAATACTTACATAAAAAAAAAAGAAAGAAAGAAAGAGGAGATCAATGACTGAGCATGCAACTAAAACAGCTAGAAAAAGAACAAATTAAAAATCCCCAATTAAATACTAAATTAGAAATCCTGAAAATCAAAGGAGAAATTAATAAAATTGAAAGCAAGAAAACTATAGAATTAATCAATAAAACTAAGAGCTGGTTTTATGACAAAAACAATAAAATAGATAAATCTTTGGTTCATTTGATTAAAAAAAAGAAAGAAGAAAACTAAATTACCAGTATCAAAAATGAAAGGGATGATTTCACCACTAATGAAGTGGAAATTAAAGCAATAATTAGGAACTATTTTGCCCAACTGTATGCCAATAAATTTGACAATCTAAATGAAATCAATGAATATTTACAAAAATACAAATTACTCAGGTTAACTAAAGAGGAAATAAAATCCTTAAATAGGCCCATTTTAGTAAAAGAAATTGAACAAGCCATCAATGAACTCTCTAAGGAAAAAATCTCCAGGGCCAGATGTGTTTACAAGTGAATTCAACCAAATATTTAAAAAGAACAGTTAAATTCCAATACTACACAAATGATTAGGAAAAATAGATGAAAAAGGAGTTCTACCAAATTCCTTTTATGACACAAATATGGTGTTGATACCTAAATCAGGTAGAGTCAAAACAGAGAAAGAAAATTACAGACCAATTTCCCTAATGAATATTGATGCAAAAATCTTACATAAAATATTAGCAAGGAGATTATGGTAAGTGATCACCAGGATAAAACACTATGAGCAGGTGGGATTTATACCAGGAATGCAAGACTAGTTCAACATTAAGGAAATTATCAACATAATCAACCCCATCAATAACAATAACTAACCCCATCAATAAGAAAACTAACCAAAATAATCATATGATTATCTCAATAGATACAGATAAAGCATTTGAGAAAGTACAACACTGATTCCTATTAAAAACACTAGAGAGTAGAGGAATAGGTGGAGCTTTCCTTAAAATAATATGCAATATCTACCTAAAACCACCAGCAAGCATTATATGTAATGGGGATAAGTTAGAGGCATTCCTTTTTTTTTTTTAAGTGAGGCAATGGGGGTTAAGTGACTTGCCCAGGGTCGCACAGTTTAGTAAGTGTTAAGTGTCTGAGGCTGGATTTGAACTCAGGTACTCCTGACTCCAGGGCCAGTGCTCTATCCACTGCGCCACCTAGCTGTCCCAGTTAGAGGCATTCCCAATAAGATCAGGGGTGAAACAAGGATGTCTATTGTCACCTCTATTATTTAGTATTGTATTAGAAATGTTAGCTATAGTAATAACAGAAAAAAGGGAATTAAAGGAATTAGAACAGACAAGGAAGAAACAAAATTTTCACTCTTTGCAGATGATATGAAGGTATGTTTAGGGAATACTAAAGAATCAAGTAAAAAACTAATTGATACAATTAACAACTTCAGAAAGTTGCATGATATAAAATAAACCCACATAAATCATCAGTATTTCTATACAACACCAACAAAGTTCAGCAGCAAGAGATAGAAAGAGAAATTCCATTTGAAGTAACGGTAGACAATATAAAATACTTGGGAGTCTACCTGCCAAGACAAACCCAGGAACTCTATGAACACAATCACAAATACTTTTCACACAAATAAAATCATACATACATACATACATATATATATGTATGTAAATATACATATATATATATATATAAAATTGGAAAAATATCAGTTGCTCATGTATAGGGCGAGCTAATATAATAAAAATGACAATTCTACTTAAATTAATTTACCTATTCAGTGCCATACCAATCAGACTATCTAAAAATTATTTTATAGAGTTAGAAAAATAATAACAAAATTCATCTAAAAGAACAAAAAGTCAAGAATATCAAGGGAAATAATGAAAAGAAAATGCAGAGGAAGGTGGGCTAGCCATACCAAATTTGCAGCTATGCTATAAAGTGGTAGGCATCAAAACTATTTGGTATTGGCTAAGAAACAGAGTGGTGGATCAATGGAATAGGCTAGGCACAGGAGACACAGTAGTAAATGACTATAGTAATCTACTGTTTGATAAACCCAAAGACTTTAGCTTCTGGGATAGGAAATCAGTATTTGACAAAATCTGCTGGGACAACTGGAAGATAGTATGGCAGAAACTAGGAATAGACCAACATCTTACACCTTATACCAAAATAAGGTCAAAATGGGTTCAAGATTTAGACATAAATGGTGATACTAAAGATAAATTAGGAGAGGAAGGAATAATTTACCTCTCAGACCTATGGAGAGGAAAAAAAAATTATGTCTAAACAAGAGATAAATATTATGAAATGCAAGATGGAAAACTTTACATTAGTTAGAAAGTTATTGTACAAACAGAAGCAATGCAGTCAAAATTAGAATGGAGGCAGAAAGCTGGGAAACAATTTTTACAACCAGTATTTCTGATAAAGGCCTTATTTGCAAACTATATAGGGAACTAAATCAGATGTATAAGAATGTAAGTCATTCCCCAATTGAGAAATGGTCAAAGGATATGAACAGGTAGTTTTCAGATGAAGAAATCAGCAGTGCAACAATCCAAGACAATTTCAAAGAACTCATGATAGTGTTCTCAACATCCAGAAAAAAGTACTGTGGATTATGAATGCAAATTGAACCATATTGTTTCTACTTTGGGGCTGGTTTTTTGTTCCTTCTTTTTTTGAGGTTTTTCCCTTGTGCTCTAATTAACTTTCACAAGATGACGAATGCAGAAATATGTTTTATGTGATTGCACATATATAACCTATATCAGACTGCTTTCCATCTTGGGGAGGGGGGAGGGAAGGGAGGTTGAGAGAAAAATTTGGAACTAAAAATCCTTTGAAAACAAATGTTGAAAATTATCCTCATGTAACTGGAAAATAATAAAATGCGTTTATTTATTTTTAAAAAAGAAATAATAATAGCAAACTTTTATGAACCTCAAGTCAATACCTCAAGTCAGAGAGGAAACTTAAAAGCAGGACAACTTCAGCAGCAGATGCAGCAGCATAGGACAGAGTCTTGGACTTAGAGACAGGAAAATCTGTTTATTGCCTTAGTTACTTGTTAGCTGAGTGACCCTGGGAAATCATTTTGCCTTAAGTGGCTCTTTTTTTGTTTGTTTTTTTTTGTCTTTAGAAGGAGGATGATAAATAATATCAATCACCTCATAGGGTTGATGTGGGAATCAAATGAGACAACATATTTGAAGCACTTGGCAAACCTTAAAACACTATATAAATGTTAACATTTTTCTGTTCTAATATGCTGAGTGACTTCAGGTAAATAACTTTTCTTTGGCTTGGTCTTATCCCATGTGTTAAATGGGTCAAATAAAAATAGCAACAGTATAGTTATAGGAGTGTAATGTGTGGTATTGTTTAACATATTTTTATAAACTTCAGTTTAAATTAAAAAATAGAAAATGCATTTTAATATAATCTATCTAAACATATATAATTTTATACTATGTAAATTATACATAGTAATTACATATACATTTAACATGGTATACAGTTGTTTTATATATAAATAGATGCATAGTAATTACATGCTATATATAAACATATTACTAATATAGTAATCATCTGGGACATTTTAATGCTTAGTAGTTCACTGGATATTAGTTAACATATGGCATAAAGTACTATCCAATGAGCTACTTAATTAAAAATGTACTAAATAATTAGTTCATATTGGGTTTTAAATGCAATTTTATTAAAATTGAATTTATAAATCAACAATATTTATTATATAGTTAATAATAACAATTTCATTAAGAATTTTAGTTTTCATAACAAAATAACCTATATTTACAGTATTTTATGCACTGTCATAAGGAATATTTAGTATATTTAATAGATGCTCTTTTAGCTATATAAACTCTCACTCAGAATAAAATTATGAAAAACCCAATATGAACTATGCTATAAATACTTAAAATAATTATGTACAAAAAATTATAAAACAGGGGCAGCTAGATGGCACAGTGGATAGAGCACCGGCCCTGCAGTCAGGAGTACCTGAGTTCAAATCCGGCCTCAGACACTTAACACTTACTAGCTGTGTGACCCTGGGCAAGTCACTTAACCCCAATTGCCTCACTTAAAAAAAAAAATTACGTACTTCAACATGTATCTTCCTCAATATAATGCTTAACATCCTTATAATTTCAATTCCATTTGAAATAAGCTCAGATACAATGTTGCCCTCCCCCCCAAAAAAGAAAAAACTTTTCAAAATCATTCCTCCCAGCACATACACACACACACACACACACACACACACACACACACAAACACACAAACCCCAACATCACCACCACCACCAAACACAAGAACTCCCAAAAGATTTTGATTCCTTCTAGGATAGAGCTTGCATTCTTACATTCTTTAAATCAGTAAGAGCCCAGTTAAGATTTAATATCTGATAGATATAATGCTTACTGAGGAATAAAACAGACATGTGAAGACTCCTTTATTAATAATACAGAAGACCTACTTTCCTTAAAGACCATTTTGTAGGGCAATGTCTATGCAGCAAGAAGTGAAAAGGTGAGTTATTCCATGTCCTTGATCAACATAGGCTGCCAAATAGGATAATTCACAGTATAACACTCATTCGTGTATCTAAATTATTTTGTTTGTATATCAATATTAAAGGCAGCTAGGTGACACAGTCTATAACGTGCTGGACTTGAAGTCAGGAAGATTCTTCATGAGTTCAAATGTGTTTTCAGATACTTACTATTTATGTGACTCTGGGCAAGTCACTTAACTTTGTTTTCCTCAATTTCCTTATCTGTAAAATGAACTGGCAAAGGAAATGGCAAACCAGTCTAGTACCTTTACTAAGAAAAGCCCAAGTCAGGTCACAAAGAGTTGAACATTGCTCAACAACAACAACATATCAATATTAATCCAAGTAAGTAGAGAACTCCTAAATCTTTGCTTCATATTTTGCTGTGTAGATCAGACTAAATATTAGGCAGTCTCAAATAGAAAACATAATTCAAATAATCATTTATTAGGTACCTATAGTAAACATTCAAAATATCATGACAGAGACTATGGCAGGTACAAAAAATATTTGGAATACAAATGAGTGTTAGGTGTAAAGGTTATCTCGTCAGTGACATGGTTGGGTTCTATTCTCCCTGGGCTTCGATTGAGCAACTCTGATGAAATGAAATGATATAAACAATCTCATAATTAAGAGGGAAATGCCTTTTTTTTTTAAGTGAGGCAATTGGGGTTAAGTGACTTGCCCAGGGTCACACAGCTAGTAAGTGTTAAGTGTCTGAGGCCAAATTTGAACTCAGGTACTCCTGACTCCAGGGCCGGTGTTCTATCCACTGTGCCATCTAGCTGCCCCCAAGAGGGAAATGCCTTTTGACTGGGTTTTCCCTATAGCTGGGCAGATCCATTTGCAAGTGCAATGGAGATTTACCTCTTTGAAAATATTCTACATTATGGTGGTTGGCAAATTTCTGAGTTGACAGTTGTGGTAGGATAGCAGTTTGTTGTTCACCTTCTTTTATCTTGATCTTGATACAACTTCCTCTCCCCCAGATCTCCAATGCAAGCTCATTGGTTTTACCTTCCCTGAAGCAGCTTCCTTGTATGGAGTTATAAAAGGTCCTGGCAATCTGTAGTTGCTGCCTTTCAGACTTGGTGGGTCCCAAGTTGCCACAAGAGAGGCCACCTATGGCCAGAGAAAGGAAGTGCCATTGTATCTTTGTTGATATCCTTGCTATGAAGTTAAGCACCTGTGCTCCAGGGAACCTTCAGCCTCACCCAAGCCTGAGGTATCCTCCAAAGGCCCATCCCCATTTGGATCATTCAGGGGTCTACCAAGGGCAGTCCATGGAGGGATGGGAAGCTATGAGTTCAGTACTTGTGCACACTCTTTCTGCAACCTTTAGATATATGACAGTGGGTAGAGCCAAATGGAAACCTTTACAGTTAAGTGAACCATGCCATATTTTTGACACGATAAATATCAGGTCCCTCTATCAGGGATAGTGGGGAAGTAAAGGAAAGATCCTCCCTGGTGACTATGTGGAAGACCGATGGTACTTAGTACTTACAATAGACTATAGGAAGCTAAACAAAAGCATCAGCCCTATCTCTACCTACAGTTGTTCCAGATCCCATCCATATTTTAGACTACTTAGTCCAGGAGCAAGGTGAGTGGTATGGGGCTATCAACTTTGCCAATGATTTCCCTCTATTTTTGTGGCTGACACTGGTCAGGATCAGTTTGCTTTCATATGGGAAGGAGTCTAATCTACCTTTGCTGTCCCTCCCCAAGTACCTGAATTTTTCTTCATACTGCTACATCTTTGGTAGATAAAGACTTGAAAGAGGCCTCCTTTTGGAGACCTCATTGGTGTATATTGATGACATTATGTTGACCCATCAGTGAAGGACACTGGTTGAGGCCCTAGCCCTGAAGCAGATATTGGAGAAGTAGTGCCGGTCCTCTAAATTGGTAGACTGTCTTTCCTTTGGGATGGTTCAGGCAACTCCTTACCAGAGAAGGCTTGAGAGATCAAGGGGAGATGAAGGTGTCTAACTTTTTGATAACATGGGGAAGGTGAAATTATTGCTATATAACTATGGTGGGTATGTTGCTCTAGCCTGACAATTGCCTGACCAGATGAATTTCAAGATGGAACAGAGAGTCATACTGTCCAGAGAAACCATGTTCCATTGTATTCTTGTGGATCCTTGCTGTGTTAGGGAAAGGGAACATCATTTTCTTAAATGATTGTAAGAGGTTCATTTAGTCTCAACATCAAACCAGAACTAAGAGGACATTGGCCTGGGGCAGCTAGATGGCGCAGTGGATAGAGCACCGGCCCTGGATTCAGGAGTACCTGAGTTCAAATCCGGCCTCAGACACTTAACACTTACTAGCTGTGTGACCCCGGGCAAGTCACTTAACCCCAATTGCCCCTCAAAAAAAAAAAAAAAGAGGACATTGGCTTTAGTAGGCACACCCTTATACCAACGAACTAAAAAAATCATGGAGACACAGAAACTCACATTTAATGGGGCGCTCAGAGGCTAGCTCTTCAAAATAGACCCTAGACAAGAATTCCCTCAATGGCATATCCAACAAGAGGTATTGTTGAAGTGCTTATGCTTAGCTCATTCTACTTCTCAGTGATCCACTTAAGAAGGTGTTTCCTTACATTAAAGCTTTCTTTGGTGTCTTTGCATCTTCTACCTACTTTTTCTAGTTCTGCCCTTTAGGGACATACAAAGTCAAATATGTATTCCTTATGGCAGCATTTTAATTACTTGGAGATTCCTGACTAAGCATTCACTTCTCCTATTTAAACATCCCCTGCAACTGGATGTAATCTGGCATGATCTCAGCTTTTCTCTATCCTGGTTACTTTTCTCTCTACACTTTTTGGAACCCATACTAAAATGTCACACTATAAATGAAAATAAAATAATGCAGGTAGGGTCTGACCAACATAGAGTCCAATGGAGCTATCACCTCCCTAGTCCTAGCAGCTACATTTCTCAAAGCATATTGGAAATTTTGGCCGCTCTCTTACACTCCTAGTGAATTTATGGTACACTATAATCCTCAGGTCCTTTTCAGCTTCACTCACTGGGGTCAGGTGATGTCTCCTCATTTTGTATTTGGGAAATGATTGTTTTTCTTTAATCTACAAAGACAACTTTACATTTATCCCTATCAAATTACATCTTGTCAGATTCATTGTGATTGTGTGGACTGTCAAGATCCTGACTTTATAAGACCACCCATTGTTCATCTCCTCTCAGTTTTGGATCATCTGACAATTGAACGATGTCCCCATCAATGCCTTTATCTTAATCATTAGTAAAAATGTTATACAGTCCAAGGACAAGAATAGATCTTTGAGGCACTCCACTAAAGACTTTCTAAGGTATCATCACAGATGACATAGTCAGGCATGGATCAAAGACTTAGAGAAGAATGGGACCTTAGAGGCCATCTAATTCAAGATATTCATTTTATAGATGAGGAAACTGAGGTCCATAGAATTTAAGTGACTTGCCCTAAGTCAAACAAATAATATTTATCAGATCTGGAAAACAAATAAGTCCCCTGAGCAGTGTTGTGCTGGTAAAGGTTTAATAACAGACCATCCAGAAAAACAATCAACAAACCTTATGCCCCACACATTTCTCAGTTTAATGTGCATGATCAACATTTCCCCCATCAATTGCTTAAGTTTAGAGAATCAATAAAACAATTAAACCCCAACTTGTTGCTTTTTCTGATTTCTGAGGTGCAAATGCCCACACTGACAATTTTTTTTTTTTGTGGGGCAATAAGGGTTAAGTGACTTCCCCAGGGTCACACAGCTAGTAAGTGCCAAGTGTCTGAGGCTGGATTTGAACTCAGGTCCTCCTGAATCCAGGGCCAGTGCTTTATCCACTGTACCACCTAGCTGCCCCCCACACTGACAATTTAACAATCAGCTCTCCAGAACTGGTTGGAGCTGGCTCCAGCATTCTCTGGCCTCTGTCTCAAAGTCCGCTGCTTTCTGCAACGTATCCCACTACCTTAAATGATTATTGACTCATCTTTGAGTCTAGCCAACTAACAACCACTGTTGAGCTCATCTTTGCAAATTCACCCTAAGAAGAGCATGAAAGACTTTGTAAAATATTATAACTAAAATCTGGCAAACTACCTACAGCATAGCTCTGATTTGCCAATCTAGTAACTTGGATCCAAAAGGAAATAAGGTCAGCAGGTATGACCTGTTCCTAACAAACTCATTTTGGCTTCTTGTGATTGATCCTTGCTTTCCTGGCTGTTCACTAACTATCCCTTTAATAATAAATTCTAGGAGCTAGCCAGGAACAAAAAGTTCATAGATTTCATTTTCTTCCCCATTTTTTTTGAAAATCAGCACAACATTTGCCCTTTTCCAACCCTGTGCATTCCGCAACCTTTCAAAAATCACTGAAGTGCCTCAGCAATCACACCTGCTAGGTCTTTTAGTCGCTAAGGATGAAGCTCATCTGGTTTCCCAAGTAAAAGCGGTCTTACTATTTCCCTTCCTATCTTTGTATTGACTCCCTTTCAGCCATTATTGTATTGCTCTTTACAATCTGAACATCAGTCTCCCTTGGCAATAACCAAAAAGGAAGGAAGGAAGGAAGGAAGGAAAGAAAGAAAAGAATTTAAATAGTGACCTCCCTGGGTTAGCATGCATCATTTCATTATGAATGAAACATGCATAGTTTTTAAAAGATTAGAAGCAAATGGCTGGTTTTGTGTACAAAAGAGAGAGATAAAAGAGTTAGGGGTAGAACAAGCAAGCCTTGAATGTCAGCTCAGGGAAATGTCAAACACCTCCTTTGATCTATTATACAATACAACAGGTCCCTTTGGCCTCTCCAAATAATTTTCAGTGAGGACTATGCAAAAGTCCTGGCATGTTGAATATTAAGCAGACTCTTCCTGAATTGAAGGATATCAAATTTCAACTTTTAAGCCAGAAGGGACCCGAATCAGCAAGGAGTGTTTACTTCTTTGTGAACTTCGTGTTTTGTTTTAGATTTTTTAATTTTAGTACATTACTTAGAAAGATTTGGAAAAATAAATGGTTCTCAGCCTATTTCTGGTGATACCATATGTGATATACCACAGCCTGTGAGTGAGAGTAAGGGGAGTGGCTCTACCATCAATTTTCTATTTGATCTCAACTCCCTTCACTTTTCCTCTCTGGGATTCATTTAACTTATCTGTGAAAAGAGGGAGTATGTCCTTTTGAATTCTATCATTTGATAATCCTATCAGATAACAAAATAGTAAATGCCATTCAGTCCACTTCTTGTCCATTTTCATCTTGCTTTTCCTGATCTTAGAAAGTAATACAAAAGACAAGGTCTCGAAGGCCAAAGGATAGCAAGTACTATATTTACTAACTGTGTGACCTGGGGCAAGTCACTTAATCTTGTTTGCCTCAGTTTCCTCATCTGTAAAATGAGCTGGAGTAGGAAAAAGGCAAACCACTTCAGTATCTTTGCTAAGAAAACCCCAAACAGAGTAACAGAGACACGACTAAAACATGAGTAAACAACAACTAAGTACACTCAGGGAATGAAGAAGAATGAGCCAGAGACCACCTAATTGAAAGCATCTTTGGAAGGTGAACCCCAATCTAGAACAGCAATTACAGTTAAGCATCTGCAGAAAAGGCAAACCATGCCTAATGTTGGCCCTCACCAAAAGGCCCTCAGGAAATTGCCAATAGCTGCTGATAAGCTAGGCTTCTATTTTTAGGCAGAAGGTTCTGGAAGATGCTATCATATGAAATTTTATTAATTAACTAGAGAAAACACAGTCTTGGTTGGGGGCGGGGTAGGGGGAGAGAAGGGGGCGTTACTGAAAGCACAGGGAACAGTCTGCCTGTACTGAGAACAATGTGTGCTGAACTCTTTTCTGACAGCAAATAGCAGAGGCAGTAGTTCTTTGAGCTGTTTTTTTAAAGCTTTTTCTCCAACTGAATGCAAGTTGTGGTTTTTGTATTTTTTATTCCATCAAGATGCTGGGTACCACACAGAGAAGGGAGAGTAGCTAAGGCTGGTTGGGCAGTGGAGGGGAAATCATCGATAGATAAACAGAGGATATATAAAGAACTTTTTCCTCTTAGGCAGAATACAAATACACTCGGGGGATTTAAGAGTGAAACGGCAACATCAGCATTGATTTTTTTTTTAAAGCTACATTTGTATTATTCCTTCAAAATCCCCCTCCCTCTCAACTTCTATTTTACAAAACCCCTCTTTATAGGCATCTGTTAAATCAACTTTTTTTTTTTTCATAACAGAGGGTTCCTACATAACCAATAAACCACTCCCGACACCAACAAACCTCAGGATTTATCATGCACTGGGGATTCATGCCTTCGGAGACCCAGTGACAAATAACTCCACTGCCTCAGTCTTGGCAGTGGGATCCACTCAGTGGTGATTCTCCTGGCCTACCTCATCTATCACAGACCTAGGTGTGGGGTTACTTCAGGAAAAGGATAGAGAGAGATATTGTGGGAAGGGGGCTTTGGGAGACTCTTTGATATTTGAGATTTTATATGTTATCAGATTATTGAATTACCCAGTTTTGACTTCTATGCTTTGTTCTCCTTAATCCCAATCAGGTCTTTAAGGCACTCATTCCATAAGTCATCTCACAAAGTAGCAAACATGGTGATGAAAGAACAAAGCCCAGTTACAAAAACAAACAAACCCCCCAAAATGGGGTGGTAGTGTTAATAGGCAATATTCTAAAATAAAAACATATAATAGGAAAGAAGAAATATGTTTCTGGGAGAAAACTTAGACAGATATTCTGTGTGTGTGTGTGTATGCATGTATGTGTGTGTGTGTGTGTGTCCACAGTAAGTTGGAATTCAGGTGGTGTTTATAATATATATTTTTTAATTTGTGGGGTTTGGGCTTCATATTTGTGGTTTCCTAGAAGTGTGTAACTCCCAGTGTGAGAAAACTGTTTCCATTAAGAACTCACTGCACCTTAGAGTTCTAAAGAGCTCCTTGAGACAAGGAAAGGTTGAAGGATTTGTTTATTGTCATACAGAAAGTATGTATCAGAGAGAGCATTTGGCCTTGAACCCAGGTCTTCCTGACTCCAAGGCTAGACTTTTACTCATTACATCTTTAGATTAAACAAACAAACAAAAACTATACAATCTTAATTTTGAATGATTCTGTGATTTTCCCTGGCTCTGGTCTAAGCCCATAATGTCTTCCTTCCTAACCTGTGTCTCAGGGCTTCCCTGATTCCCTTAAAGATTTAGTTCAAATCTAACATTCTACAAAAGGCTTTCTCTTATCCTTCTTCTTTGTCCTCCTTTTCTCTGTCCTCACACAGAGAGCATCTTAACTCTGGTATTACCTCCCATTTACATTGTACATACTTCTATCTATGTAGTCCTTTGCACATCATCTCTTCCATTAGAATGTGAGTTCCCTGATGACAGGGGCTTTGCTTTTTACCTTTACATTTTCCTTTTCTTTTTTCTTTTCTTTTCTTTTTAATTCTCAATGACTAAATCACTTTAAAAACGATCACTGACTGACATGGACTTTAGAAGTCAGAATTCAATCCATACCATAAATATGAATTTCCTTCTACAATATCTCTGAAATGATATGCAACTTCTATTATTCCAGCAATAAGAAGTCCATTATCTCAAAGTAGTCAATTACATTTTGGGACAATTCTGTTGACTATTAAGTTGGAGTCAGTCCTTTAGGTTATCTGAAATCATCATGAATATTATGTCCACTCAATGGTCCTATTTCTACCTTTAGAAGCCAATGGGAATAAATATAATTCCTCCCACACATTACAGACTCTTAGATATCTGAAGATAGCAATCACATTCTCTCATGTCTTCACTTCTAAAGGCTAGATATTCCTGGTTTCATCACGAATTCTTCAAATAGTCAGTTTTTAAGTTTTCTCCTTATACTTATTCCCTCCTCTTCTGGGCATGTTCCTATCTATAAAGTATCCCTTTTAAATATAGTTCCAGGAGGTGAAGGAAGTACTTCATAAGTGGGCAGACTAGGGCTGATTGTAGTGGCACTTTCACCTCCCTTTGTGTATATTCTACAACTATTAATATAATCTAAGATCTCATTAGTTTTAAGGGCAGCCAAATTACCATGTTGGCTCATACTGAACAAAAAGTCAACCAAAAGGTCCCTGCCTCCCCACTGCCCCAGGAACAGCATGTGGTCTGGCGACATCTCCTTTGATATGTCCTTAAGGAATTGATTTTCTGAAAATAAGTTCAGGAATTTACATTCATTCTTGTTAAATTTTATCTTGTTAGATTAAGGATCATTTTTGGACATTGATTCTGTTATCCAAAGAATTATAGTATTCTTCCTACTATACTAAATGTGGGCTGATTGATTTAGTGTATTCATGGTATTCATTCCCTTGAGAGCAGCCCACTGGCATATTAGACTTAACATGACTGCCAGAGTGATCTTGCTTATAATCAGTGAGTAGCCAAAGTCCAGAGAGAACCTAAGAGAACCCTAATAAATCTTCATGCTACATAATTAATAGTATTTTAACTTTCCATTTCCTTTTTTCCCTTTAACTCCATTGATTGGGAGAAATATTCACCAAATTAGAATGCTTACTTCTTCACTTTGTTTTGAGTATGTCCCTCTGGGTACAAAATACATATTTCATGGTGATAAATTCACACTATAAGTAGAGGAATTGTACACAAATATACTGCTATGTCAACATTATTGATTTCTTCAAGATTGTAAAGACCTTCATTGTCCTACAATGTTTCTTCTATCTATCAGCATCTCAAAATGACCCTGAAAGCCTCATTCATCAGTAGAGGAAGAAATTCTTCCTCTTCGGCTCATTTCAAATATTGTGATTTAAATGGCCCGGGACCACCTCTGCTTCTAGAAAAGGGAATGGCCTACCACAATATGTCCTCTCTCAGTCAGAGGAGCTGATTCTCTGAAAGCTGGAACCTGCCATGTCTTGAAAACAGCTAAAAGTCAATGATAAATGCTTTTTTTCTCTTTTCGCCAGTTAATCATGGAAAGCTCAACAATGAGATCAATTCTGCTACGTAGCTAAACCAAGTAGAATCCAAACTAGCCAGCTATGCTATTCCATAAGAAACACAATAAATCCTGGTCAGGTCATAGAAAGGGAGGATGGGGCTGCATTTGTTAGTTTTATCTCATTTATCTTCTATCCAAGCAAGCCATAAACCCAATGGCTATACTGAAAACCACAAAGAAAATTACCATGATCATCAATGCAACTATTATAGTAGCTTCATAAACACAAGATTGAAGACCACATATTTGTACATTTCATTTACCTTTCTTTCCATCATGCATCAACATTATAAAAGGAAGTTCCTAACTTCTCTAGAGCCCAGTAACTAAGTATCTAAAGACAAAAAATAATGTCTTTGCTAACCTAAAGGAGTTCTTCAAATTATGGAAAAAATAGAATGGATAATTAACATGGAGTGATGATTAATTTATAGATGATAAATTTCTAACCAGTTGTCAAGAGAAAGTTAGATATATCTGAAACACATCCCTACACTTAGCAGCTCATCATCAATGAATGTAGCTCACATGATTTTTACCCAAAAAATGAAGATTCTCTGACAATAAAACAATGTGATCAATGAGCCTCATTGACCTGACCCAGTTTAATACTGTTTCTTTTCTTAGAAAGAGATAGAATGACATAATGGGTGGAGAAATGGCCACAAAATCCAGAGGATGTTTTTTTTTTTAAGTCTTGCCTCTGAAAAATGCTAGCTACATGACCCTGAACCTTATAGTGTTTAAGCCAATCTCTAAGACTTTAAGTTGCAGAGAAGGTACTGATTTGCATTAATATACTGAGTTTGCTCACATGGGAGACCTCTATGCCAATGAAATCACCAGGCCATCCCTTCTCATTATTTTTGATAACATTTATCTGTACAGAAAATGTCTGTGGTTCAAATTTCATAATGTTAGTTTATATTAAAATGGGAAATACATACCCCATGCTCCCAACTCTCAATATCCACTCCTAGTCAAATGGACTTTTGTGATATGGAGGGCAATGACATGGGAAAAAAAAGATTTCATTTGTTCTACTTAACCAAGAGAGCAGAATAAAAAGAGGAAAAGGTAGAAGATACAAAGATTAAAAATTAGGCTACACATCAGGAAAAATGGAAAAATTAGAGCCCTTACAAAAGTAAAATGGATTGATTTAAGAGTTGGTAGATTCCCCTTTTCATGGAGTCTTTCAGGCAAATTCTGGATGACCACATGCTTAACCAAGATCAACCTGATAGTCTCTGATTTCCTTTCGAACTTGGAGATTCTATGATTTAAAGACCTAGATTCTCCTTGAGACAGGAACTGCTCAGAAGTATATATGAGCACTCTCTGATATGTACATAGGCTATAAAAATGAACTCGCTCTTTCAATAGAGCTCCAATACTCTGATGTAAGTGTCCAAGCTGAACAAAGTTTAGATAAGAAAGCTCAAACCTGCCTAGGGATAACGCATCCACTTAAATTCTTATTAAACTATTTACTTCGTGTCAGGGGAGATGCAGGGGCATTGATGAAAAGCACTCACATCTTCTTTGCTGAGCCTTGTCAGGTCTCATTATGATCGTTGTGACTAACTATCCTTAGTTCTGAGAAGAGAAACATAAGCACCACACACTCCCGGAGATTCACTCCCCGTGGCTGCCTTTCTGAAATGGTAATGATTCACCCATTCCCTTGTCCTCTAACAGTCTCAGCTGCTGATAGAAAAATTATTCTGTGTCAGATATTTTTTACATTGTCTTTGCATCTCTAATTCCCAGGTTCACCCTAATGGATTTTTAGGAAGCTAGGAAGGTTAGCCAGCCAAGACAGGAGTCACATCATAAATAAGGAGCAATGTGAAAATATAGTCTCTTACCTTGCGCTTATTGGTAGGGCAGACATAGAGATAGCTCAAAATTGTCTTCAGACCAACTTTATCATTTAGCTTCTCATAGGTTGTCCCATAATCTGTTGACCTATAATTCAAAGGAAGCATTAATGAGTGCAGAAGCTCACGTCATTTGGCTGCTTGTCAATGTAATGCATGTTTTACATAGCAAGATGACTCTCAAGAGGTTTCTGAATGATTCATGTGGTATATAATGATGTTTAATTATGTACACAGTAGCATCATGTGAGTGGTTAACATTTGCATTTAAATTGGATTGGTAAAAATTAAAACTCAATCTTTCTACTGCTCTTTAATGCATCCATATAGCATAAAGAGTGTGATTAATTCAAAAGAAAAAAGAGCTCAACATGTCCATTGTATTTGTGAAAAATCAGATGTGATCCTTGATTACTGGGTTGGAGAAAGATAGTAAACACTTCTGTATCTTTAGAATCCTTTGAGAGATGGTTCTTTGGGCAAATAGACAAGTCAAGTTACTTAAATTGTTTAATCACTATTAAATCATACAGAATACAGAGGGTCAGGATCTCTAAAGGTCACAGAGTCTATTTCAACTGCATTGAAAGACAGAGCTAGAAGAGCTCTCACAGGTCATCCAGTTTGACCCTGTCATTTTTCCAGTGATGTAATGAGGCACAGAAGGCAATCACTTGCTTTAAGGCCACCTAGGTAGTAATTGACATCCATCCCAATCCCAGATGTATGTCTATCTGCACAGTGAGATTTCAAAAATATTCCTCAATAACCTGTTCTATTTTGTTTGTTTTGTTTAAAATACTTAAGGTTGGAAGGAAGATTTTCCTTGATTATCAGTTAATCCTTTTTAAAAAAACATTTCTAATATAATGGAATTTTGAGATAGAAAAGCTTTTAGCCTTCATCTCATCCTACTCTCATTTTTTCAGATGATTTGTCCAATATCATATGGTTAATAAGTGGTGAGGAAGGATTTGAACCTATTCTATCCAATTCCAAATGTAGCTTTCTTTGCACTACACCTTAAAGAAGATCTCTGAGTTGTCCTAAGTGGGGATAGAAAATTATTGGTCAGCATCTACTTTCTCCTTAAAGACTTATACTTACACACTCTCATTCTTGGGATAAATAGTCTCCATTCCACAAAGAAATATATTTGGTTAAATTGGGAAGTGCCTAAGGGCAAACAGTGCTATCCATTTCTGGTAGTGGTGAGAGATATGATATCCCTGACCCACAGAAGAAGCAGTGTAGTGTACTAGAAAAAAAATTTGAAATGACAAGAGTTACACGTAAATACTAGCTTCCTTTTCACCTGAATAACTACAATAATCTTAAAATTGCTCTGGCCTTAGTTCTCTTCCCTCTCTAATCCTGCCTCCACTGAATGGCCAAAGTGATTTTTCAAAAGTACGGGCTGACCTTGTCACCCCTCTACTCAATAAAATCTAGTGGTTCACTATTATTTCCTGGAGCAACTGTTGCTGTTGTTCATTTCTTTGTCATGTCTGACTTTTCATGACCCCATTTAGGGTTTTCTTGGCAAAGATACTGGAGTGGTTTGCCTTTTCCTTCTCCAGCTCATTTCACACATGAAGAAGCTGAGGCAAACATGGTTAAGTGACTTGTCCAGGGTCACACAGGTAGTAAGTGTTTGAGACTAGATTTGAACTCATGAAGATGAGTCTTCATGATTCCAAGCCTACTGTGTCACCTAGCTGCCCCCATGGAGCAACTACAACTGTTGAAATCTGTTTGATATTTAAAACTCTTCATAGCTTGACCTTCTACTACATTCTCCAGCCTTCTTAGACATTATTCCCCTCTACACACTATACAATCTAGCTATATCTCATTGCTCCTTGTACATGACACTTCATTTCCCAAAAGCATAGGACTTTGCCCTGGCTGTTCTCTCTCCCCCTCTCCCTCCACCTCTCTGTCTCCTTCTGTCTCTGTATGTCTGTCTGTCTGTCTGTCTGTCTGTCTCTCTCTCTCTCTCTCACACACACACACACACACACACACACACCATGTTTGGAAGTTTCCTCACTTCTGCCTCTGAGTGCCCCTTGCATGCTTCAAAACTCAGTTCAAATGCCACACTGTATAGGAAGCTGTTCCTGGTCCCTACTGTCTCCCTACCAGCTGACAGAGCCATCTCTTCTAAAATTACCTTCCATATATTCTGTATCTTATACATACCTATTTCTTCAAAAATTCTTTCCCCATTAGAATGTGAACACCCTGAAGGTAAAATTTGTTTTTGTTTTTCCTTGTATCCTAAGTATCTCAGTGCTTAACAAATGTTTGACTGTGTGACCAAATAAAAATAACTTCTCCTTGAGTCTTAGTGCCCTCATCTATAAAATGGGGATATGATACATAAACAATATACCTCACATGGTTCTTGTTGAGAGAACAAGTTGTATACATATACACACATACATATTTGTGTATGTATATACACACATGTACATATATATATGTATGTATGTATGCATGTGTGTACACATACCCACACATATATATAGTATACAGTAATGGCAATGTTGTTTTAGAATGAGTTTGAGTGATTAAGTTATTTTGTCTATTATAAATACCCAAATTAAGTATAAAGGACACATGAAGAAAGATGCAATCTGCATCCAGGAAAATAACTGATAAATAGAAGTATATATAGAATAGTTTTACATATACATATACTTACATACACACACATATACCCCTATTTGTGTCTAATGGAAGCTATCTCTAGGGTGGGGGGGAAGGGAAGAAAAAAAATCACCTGATAATTTTGTAGTATATCTGATAGGAATAGTATGTTGTCCATAGTAGATTTTCAGCTTTATGTACAATTGTCTATTTAATTACACTTATGAAAACCCTTGTTTTATTCCATAAGTTGAAAATAAAATAAAATAAATAATTTTTAAAGAGTCTCTGATCTAGTTGAAGAGGTAGGTTACGCCATGTAAAAAGCTGACCAATTCAAATCAATAAGACATTGATGAAGGACCTACTGTGTGGAAGGAACTGTGTGAGGCAATGCAAAGACAGACAGTGCAAAGGCAGACAAGAATCTTTGCCCTCATAGAACTTATGTTTACACTGGTGATGATACAAAGCAGGTTTTTTAAAATGCCAAATGAACGATATAGTTAATAAATGCTATCCAGCTGAAGAGGAAAGAGAGGGACACCTGGTACAGTTAGGTGAATTCAGAACCAGCTGTATGGCTCTACTTCACTCAGACAGGTAGTTATTTTCCTTTCAGGGTCCACTTAGACAGGGATAGCCAACATCCATATCTCAGGAATCTGTATCTGGCCCTATGCTATTTAAAATTTTATCAGGAGATTAGATAAATCCAAACATATAATCCAGCAAGCATTTAATAGGCATTAAACACACACACACACACACACACACAAACAGGATTAAAAAAATAGTCTTTGTCTTCAGAGAGTTTACATTTTAATCAGTTGGGGGAGGGAAATATAGCATAGTTAAGGTACAATAACTTGAAGAGGAACTTAAGACATTTATGGTATATTTTTCAAATGAATATATGACTCAAAGCTAGAAAGGATTGTGAACATGGTAGGAAACAGAAACAGAAACAAGTCCCAGCAGGCAAATTACATTGAATAGGGACTCGGGGGCAGCTAGGTGGAGCAATGGATAAAGCACTGGCCTTGGATTCAGGAGGACCTGAGTTCAAATCCAGCCTCAGACACTTGACACTTAACTAACTGTGTGACCCTGGGCAAGTCACTTAACCCTCATTGCCCTGAAAAAGCAAAACAAAATGAACAAACAAAGGAATAGGGACTCTACTTGTTATTTCATTGAGGGAAGTCCTCAAGGAGGAAACCCTCTAGTAATACTAAACAGAATAGGAATAAATGTAAAGATATACCGTTTGACTCTAGAAATCAATTTTAAGAGTACAAGATGAACAGCCTTTTCTTTGAAAAAATGCTCAATGTGAGTCAACAATATGGTGTGGTCTTCCAAAAAGTCAATGAGATCTTCGGTTCCATTAACAGAGTCAGAGTGTGCAGGCTTAAGTATGTCATAGTCAGAACACCATAGACTTGGAACTGGCAGGAACCCGGGAGACTTCTTATTTCAAAGCTTTCATTTTACAACAAAACAAAGGGGACAGTTTATGTGACTTGTTCAGTGTGCTGTCAGTAGTGAGGGACAGAAGTCAAATTTGAACCCAGGTCCTCTGATGACAAATGTGGTACTTTTTCCACTAAACCACACTGCTACTGGTCAGACAACATCAGAGTATTTGTGTTCAGGTCTCCACACCATTTTTAGGAAGAAAAACAATACAGTTAGCTATATAGAACCCAGAGGAATGCAACCAGGAGGAAAAGGGTCTCAAGTTCATGATGAATAATTGAGAACAATAAAACTCTTTCTTCTAAAGAAGGGGACACTTAAGGGGGAACTCAATAGCACTCTTCATATATCTGAAAGGTGTCGTCCTATCCAAGAAGGATTAGACCTTAAACTGCTTTGTACAAGAAGTATTAGGAAAAAGAGATAGAGTCAGAGAGAGATCAATTTAGGCTTGATAAAAGGAAAAATTTTCCTAACAATCAGAGCTGAAAGAAGTAGAATGCTTTTTTTTTCCCCAGAGGGTACAGAATTCTATCCCACCAGAGGTCTCCACATGGAGGCTAGATCGCCATTTAGCACTTTTTTTTTTTTTTTTTTTTTTTTAGTGAGGCAATTGGGGTTAAGTGACTTGCCCAGGGTCACACAGCTAGTAAGTGTTAAGTGCCTGAGGCTGGATTTGAACCCAGGTACTCCTGAATCCAGGGCCCGTGCTCTATCCACTGCGCCACCTAGCTGCCCCTTTAGCACTCTTAATATAGAAGATTCAGGCTGGCCTGGTTGGGGTTGAAGTCCTTCAACTCTGAGATGATGCGACTCCATCATCTTAGACTGAGGTGGTTCAGGAAGGCTTAAAGAAGGCATGGAGCCAGATCTAGAACTCTGCAGATCCCCAGATATGTGCAGCACATTTCATTAGGGTTTGCCATCAGGGAATTTGGGCCTTTAGGTGGTACAAGGGATAGAGCACTGGGTTTAGAATTGGGAAGACTCATCTTTCTGATTTCGAACCTAGCCTCAGACATTTATTAGCTATGTGACCCAGGGTAAATCACTTAACCCTATTTGCCTCAGTTTCCTTACCTGGAAAATGAGCTGGAGAAGGAAATAGCAAACCACTCCAGGATTTTTGCCAAGAAAATCTCAAATGGGGTCATAAAGTGTCAGAAAATGGGAGGGAGCCAAGATGGCAGAGGAAAGACATTAAACACATATAGCTCCTGATACAATCACCCCCAAAACAGCAATAAAAGAACCCCTGGAGCAGAAAAACACACAAAAATACAGACTGAGATTATTCTCCAGCAATAGATGGATTACAGGGGGCTGTGAGTAAAGTCCAACCCCTTGATCGTGCTGACAGAGACCCCATCCATGTGACCAGAGGAATTTACCTCAGAGCCTCTGAATCAGCTACAGCAACAGTGTCATCTAGAACTGAGCATGCAGTCAGGTGAGAGGACTGAATGGCTGCCTGGGGGAGGGGGAAGTGCAGGGGTACCAGCGGGACATAGGGAGGAATTTGGCTGTCCCACCCCGGCAGGGAACCAGAAAGAAATCCTGAGCAACAAGAGACCCAGGTTGGGGAGGGCTGCAGGCTCATCAAAGCTAAGAACCACACCACAGAAAGCTTTGCTGGTTGGTTGTTTAGTAAGTAGGCTTGAGGTTATCTTCGGATCAAAGAACAGGCCAGGTGAGAGTAAAACCTGCCCTTCTTCAAACCAAAACACCTGGGACCCTCTGAAGCTGGGAACAGTAGTGGAACAGAAAAACGGGGCCTCCCAGGGGAGAGTTTTAAGTCAAGTAAAAGATGAGCAAGCAAAGAAAGTCAAGAACTATAGAAAACTTCTTCAGCAACAAGGAAGATCAAGGGGCACCATCAGATGAGGAAATCAACCAGAGGGCCCCTAAATCCAAAGCTTCCAAGAAAAATATGAACTGGTCTCAGGCCATGGAAGCTCTCAAAAGAGACTTTGAAGAGAAAGTAGGAGGAATAGAAGGAAGATGTAGAGAGAGGGAAGAAAGAATGGAAAGAGAAATGAGAGCAATGCAGCAGAGTCATAAGAAAAAAGTCAACAGCTTAAAAAACCAAATGGAAAAGGAGATTAAAAAACTGTCTGCTGAAAATAATTGCCTAAGAATTAGTACTGAACAAATGGAAACTAGTGACCTTATGAGAAACAAAGACACGGAAAAGCAAATCCAATTGAATGAAAAAATAGAGGGCAATGTGAAATATCTCCTTGGAAAAACAGCTGACTTGGGAAATAAATCTAGGAGAGATAATTTCAAAATCATTGGACTACCTGAAAACCATGACTGAAACAAGAGCTTAGACACCATACTCCAAGAGACTGTGAGGGAAAATTGCCCTGATATTCTAGAAGCAGAAGTTATAATAGAAATTGAAAGAATCCACTGATCACCTCCTTAAAGAGATCCCAAAAGGAAAACCTCCAGGAATATTACATCCAAATTCTAGAGCTCCCAGGTCTAGGAGAAAATATTGCAAGCAGCTAGAAAAAAGGAATTCAAATACTGTGGAGCTCCAATAAGGGTAAAGCAAGATCTAGCAGCTTCTACATTAAAGCATTGGAGGGCATGGAATATGATATTCTAGAGGGCAAAGGAACTGGGACTACAGCCAAAAATCACATACCCAGCAAAACTGAGTATAACCTTTTAGAGGAAAAAATGGGACTTCAATGAAAAAGAGGACTTTTAGAACCGATCTGAACTGAATAGAAAATTTGACTTTCAAATACAAGACCCTGGAGAATCATAAAAAGGTTAACAGGGGAAAGGAATCACAAGGAACATTAAAAGGCTAAACTGTTTACAGTCATACATGAGAAAATAATACTTCCAACTCATACGAACTTTTTCAGTAAGGAATATACAGAGGACACAGAATATGAAGGGATGGTATTTGTAAAGCATTTATTTTTGTGTATCTTTGTCCTTTGTGGAGCAAACAGGGTGGGTTGTCTGGTGTCTAGGGCCAGATTGAGGAATAGACTGGGGGAGGGGGGAGGGGAGAGGTGGAATAGGGAGAGGTAGCTCACATGAACAAAACAAGAAAAAAGCTTATGGAGGGGAGGGGAAGAGGGGGAAGGAGTGAACCTCACTATCATCAGAACTGGCCCAAAGAGGGAATAACATACATACTCAAGTGGGTATAGTAATATATTTTTGCCCTGAGGAAAAGTGGGAGGAGAAGGAGATGGGGGGGTAGGGAGAAGAGGGGAAAGAGGGAAGGGAAGTTTCAGGGAGGGAGCTATAAAAAGCAAAACACTTTTGAGAAGGTGAACATGTTCTGCATAACACCACATGTCTGACATATATTGAATTGTTTGATTTCATAGGGAGAGTTGAGGAGTGAGGAAGAAAAATTTAGAAAACAAAATTAGCTCAAAGGCCTTAACCTCATCAGAGGGGGCTGAATTAGAGAATAACACACACACCCAAGTGGGAAAAGTAATCTATTTAACCCACCCTGTTACTTACCTTATTGTATTTAAAAAAACATTTTTGAATATCCAATTATAAAGGACATATTAATATCAATGTAAAGATATGAATACTTAGCCAATGTTAAATCTAATACAGCATTTTATACTCACTCAACTCATTGTCAAATCTTGTCATTTCTATTTTCACAACATCTTCACTTCTCTCCACTTGCACAGCCACTACCCTAGTTCAGGCCTTCCATCACCTCTCACCTCTACTATTGAAGCTGTCAACTGGTCTCCTGACCTCCCTCCATTTCAGCTTTTGAACTTTTGTTTTTATTTGTTTGTTTCCCCTAAAGTGTGATTCTGATCATGTTACCTCTTTCTTCAATAAACTCCAATCATTCACAGCTATTGGATTAGTGAATATGACAAAAAAAGGAAAATTATAAATGTTGGAGGGGATGTGGGAGAACTGGAACACTAATGCACTGTTGGTGGAGTTGTGAATTGACTGAACCATTCTAGAGAGCAATTTGGAACTATGCTCAAAGGGGTATAAAACTGTGCATAACCTCTGATCCAACAATGCCATGAGTAGGTCAATATCCCAAGGACAGAAAAAATAAAAGGAAAGGACACATTTGTACAAAATTATTCTTAATAGCAGCTCTTTTTTTTTAAGTGGCTAAGAACTGGAAATTGAAATTGAGATGATGCCCATCAGTTGGGGAATGGCTAAACAAGCTTTGGTATATGATTGGGACAGAATATAATTGTGTTATAAAAAATAACAAACAGGATGATTTCAGAAAATTTTGGAAAGACTTACATGAAGTGATGCAAATGAAATGAGCAAAACTAGAAGAATGCTGTACACAATAACAGCATTACTGTATGATGATCTGTGAAGTACTTAGCTATGTAATACAATGATCCAAGACAATCCCAAGTGGATGCATTCTATCCATTTCTGGGGGGGGGTGTGGGGAACTGATATTGTTTGAATACAGACTGAAACATGCTATTTTTCTCTTTCTTGACTATCAGTCTTAACTAATCTATCTTTTTTTTTTCTAAGTGAGGCAATTGGGGTTAAGTGACTTGCCCAGGGTCACACAGCTAATAAGTGTTAAGTGTCTGAGGCAGAATTTGAACTCAGGTACTCCTGACTCCAGGGCCGGTGCTCTATCCACTGCACCACCTAGCTACCCCAACTAATCTATCTTTGATTGTTTACTGTATCAGGGAAGGGTGAGTGGAGATGTCCTCTAGGTATCTGAAGCCCTTTATAAATGGGCTCTTTCCTACCTTTTCCATTTTCTTATACTTTACTCTCTTTCATGAACTCTATGAATTACACAGGCCTCCTTGCTGTTACTCACACATAACACCTCATTTCCCATCTCTGTGCCTTTGCACTGACCATTTCCCATTCTTTAAATGCTCTCCCTCATCACTGCTACTTATTTGATTCCCTGGCTTCCAACAAGACTTAGCTCAAATGCCACATTCTATCTGTTAGTTCCTTCCCTTCAGAGATTATTATCTATTTTATCTTAAATTATTTCCATATTGTCTTCCCCATTAGAATGCGAGCTCTTTGAAAGAAAAGATTGTTTGTTTTTTCCCTTTTATCTACAGCATTTAACATAGTGCTTGGTTTGTAGGAAATTCTCAACAAAAACTTGTAGACCAATTTATTTATGGTACCAATAAAACTAAGAGTGTTTATGCCATGTGAGAAATAATTATTAATAATCAATATCTTGGGGGACCCAGTCATCTCCCCTTCTTTCTTAGTACTTTCTTTCTCCCCGAACTCAAAGGTAGGTTCTACTCGAGAGATTCCATGAAATCTCTTCATCTGGGTCAAGCCCAAACCAAGCTTACAAAGGAGCCTTGGGTAGAAACAGATCTTTTTGTCTAGATAGTTGAAGGACTTTGGTCTGTACTACTGCAACTGGATGGAAACCGTTTAGAGTGAGGGGTCCACATACCTTCTCTGATTTCACCTAAGTCATTTATCCCTTGAATTAATTTTACTATAACCTACCTCTAATCATGTCAACCAATTAGATTTGATTGCTATATGATGGACTTCCTGCAGTTGGAAGGGTATAAGAACTGTGACCTGACCACCATTAGGGGTCTTTGGTCTGTGAGAGATGACAAATAGACCTCCTTTTATTAATAACCCACCAGCCTATTAATAAAATGACTAAATTACCCCAAAACTATGTCTCTCATAAATTTAACCATCACAACCATTTTGGAGGGGCCAGAGGGGACAAAGAATGGTATTGCTAGAAACACACAGCTCACCCTGTAATGTATTCTCATGAATAGGAAACAGAATAGCATAGAGGAGAAGAAAGGCATTCTCTGAAGAGGGAATGCCACATGGGAATCAGGTACAGTGAAGAAACCAATCTGGCCTGGGACAAGGGCCAAAAGTAATGGTAAATAATGGGAGATGAATTTGGACAGGACTATTGTGATCGAGATATTTGTATTAAATGTCGTATTTTCAATAGATTTTATCTCTTATTTTTTATTGTGATTTCAGGCTTTGTTATTATTATTTTTTTAATCTTCGCCTATTCCTGGAAAGATTTTTCACAACTAAATTACCAGTCTAATTTACATTACTGCCTTTGTGTTAACATCATATGGCTATATTACTTTTCCTTATGATATTGTATATCTATGCATCCTGTCCTCAGAATGTCTCTTTCATTAGCCCTTATGCAATCATTGGAGCCTTGGTATCTCTACATCCTGAGAATGGCAATACAAGAAATAAATTGTGGGGCATCATTGCCTGCTGAGGGTAACATTTGGTTCTATCTCAGCAACAAACAAACATCAAAGAACAAAGACAGGCAAATAAAATTATAAAGCACTAACACACTTGGAATCAAGGTAGGTAGATAAATGTATCAAGCATTTTACATTTCCTGCTGTCAGAGACCAAGTGTTTGTCACCTATGAGAGGCAGTATGCAAACTGAACTGGAAATTGAATCAGACTCGATCCCAGAATTTCAGTTGTTCCATCTTTAGGGAAAAAAGGAAGGGGAAACAAGCATTTATATGATGCCTACTATATGACAGGCACTGTGGTTAGACCTTTACAAATATTTCACTGAATCCTTACAACCTGTGAGGTGGATTGTTATTATCTACATATTACAGCAGGAGAAACTGAGTCAAACAGAGGTTATGTTTTGCTCAGGGTCACACAGCTAATAAGTGTCTGAAGCCAAATCTGAATTCAGCTCTTCCTAACTCCAGTCCCTGTGTTCTATCCACTTTACTACCTTATACCTCACATGTCTATATCTAAAAAACTCTGATAAAACTTGTAATCAGATTCCTAACTACCATAGGGAGAATGCTGCTTTGCCCTAAGGTACTAAGACACAGTGGGGCAAGGGTACACTTTCACATGGGTACTGCCTTCCCTAGGTCTCGCCACATGGTCTTTCTTTCTTTTTCTTTCTTTCTTTCTTTCTTTCTTTCTTTCTTTCTTTCTTTCTTTCTTTCTTTCTTTCTTTCTTTCTTTCTTTCTTTCTTTCTCTCTCTCTCTCTCTCTCTCTCTCTCTCTCTCTCTCTCTCTCTCTCTCTCTTTCTTTCTTTCTTTCTTTCTTTTTTTGTGAGGCAATGAGGGTTAAGTGATTTGCCCAGGGTCACACAGCTAGTAAGTGTCAAGTGTCTGAGTCCAGATTTGAACTCAGTTCCTCCTGAATCCAAGGCCAGTGCTTTATCCACTTTGCCACCTAGCTGCCCCCTCCACATGGTCTTTCTATTGGAACATGCATCCATGCATCAAAACCACTCTATAGAGTCTCTCCTCCTATCCTTTTCCCATAGTGGCCCTCTTATGGAACCATCCTCTTCATCTCAGGGGGAGGGAGAAAGCAAGAATCAAACCATCTCTTGAATGACCCCCTTTCCCATTATGGTTACACCTATGGTCAGACTATTCTTTGTATGTCACCACTCTGAACAACCTCTCTCTCAAGATAAAAACATTCTTCCTTATGGCTTTCTTTGCTTTCTCTACCTCAATGTGTAGTTGGAAGGAAAATGGTTATAAATGTTGTAAATGTGACATGGCAACAGTCATCACTGATTTAGTGGTATAATTTGGTCATCTTCTACTCTTACTGGTGCCTATTACAGTGCCTACATTGCTGAACTGAATCAAATAAGCATTTACAATTCACAAACAAAGGCACTTAGGAATTGGTCTCTAAGCTATCAGCTGTCACAAGGAAGAAAAAAGGAACAAAGTATTGAAAACATATATAATGATACATATGTGTGTATATTATATATCTACATATACATAATATACACATATATATGGAAATATATATTCCCACTGAAATGCAAGACTTCTTGAATTCTAAATCTGTACCATTTTTCAACTTTCTGAAGCAATTTTTGTTGTTATTTCAGGCTTTATTTACAGGTCAAATTATCTACAGAAGGAAAAATGGTGCTTCTGTCAACACCTATAAAGGTGCCAGTAAGAGCCAATAGCTTTAAAAATAAGCATTTCAGGAAAATAAATATCCAAGTGATCAAAGCAAAGCTCACCTGATTTTGCTTTTATCCTTAAGTCATTCCTTCCTCTCCTTCTAAGATTGCTTTTAAAAAGGGGCTTTTGAAATCTAATAAAGGAAATGTTGCTGAGCATTGATTCAACAAGTATTCACCAGCCACATACTATGGGCTCCTCAGTAGGCTAAGTACTATAGGGGATGCACTAGATTTATAACACATAGTACCTGACCTCAGAAACTTCTGGTCTCTTTGAGAAGAGGAAACAAATCACCTGAAAAGCTATGACAAGGCAGTATGTTTAGGAGTGCCCAAAAAGCATGTACAGATGGTGAAGTAAGTAAGACTTCTCTCATTCATCTAGTTGTGCCTCTCATCTTAAAAACTGCATTAATAGCATGGAGCATTACTGGGAAATTACTGAGAACCAACTTATTGCAAGTTAGTTTTCTCTACAGAACCATCCATTTTGAAGTCAATCTGATGATGCAAAGTCACTAACCTGAAACTTCAGGCCACTAAAATCTGGGAAGTTTTCAGGGATGTTTGAAATTTGGGTTCTACTTCCTATTCCCCTCTCCTCTCCTGGTAGCCAGTATTACCCGATAGTGTTATAAGGAGCTCTTTAGCTGGATTCGCTTTTGACTTACTCTCCTCACTCCTTTAGATATCCTTGCCCCAGTGCCCAATATAGCATAGAAGAGAAACTCCCAAACTAGAGTTCTTTCACCATAAGGTGTCCAGGGGGTGTCTGTCAAACACAGAAAAAAGCACCTTCTCTCCCATGACTACTGTTCAAATACTGTCAAGTTCGAGTCTATCCCACTTTGAAGGGCTCTTTCCATCAGGTTTCTAGCATTTTTTATGTATCTTGGTCCAGATTTCAGACATAGTAGCCTCTGTTAAATAGTGTGTAATCTCAGCAGAGTTTGGTGAACACTGAAGCCAAGCTGGTGCTGGTCTCCTGTGTCTTCCCTCTCAACATCTTTATCTGTCCCACACAAACTGATGAGATCATGTTAACAATCCCCATGCTCTAAGGGAAAGCAATGCTACATTTTTTCCTCCCTGAGGTACTCAGGCAATCTCAGCAAAGGGTTTCTAGCTATGAGCTAAATCAATCTCTCAGTATATCCTGAGGGTAGAAGGAAGCATTTTAGTGATGCATGATCCATGCTATAAGGATGGCAAGTAACTTTGTCAAGGTCAAAGAGCCCAGAGGGTCACTCTGGGGAGTGTTAAAGCTCTTCCCAAAGGGGTACACATTAGAATATTACTCAAATAAAACCCAATGACATATTCCAACAACAGAATACCAGTCACCTCCAAATCAAGCAGCTGTGACTTTTGTGTTTTGTTTCATTTCTAAAATCATTAAGAACGGCACTTTCATTGCTGCTAGTTCATTTGGCAGAATAAAAATAGCTGCGGGTGCCAAGGATGCATTGGCTGAATCCCTGGCTCTGCTGCTTAATAACTTAGGACACACGAGGTTAAAGCAGCTAGAATAATTTAGGGTTTGTAAAATGTTTGCAAGTGAGTCGACATTTAAATAACTTCATTATCATTCACTGACAGCTTTTTTAACCTGTCTGAGCCATTGATATTTCTATTACCGTGTTATAACAAACCTCAAATGTTCCAAATACAGTCACTGGATTCCATTAGTCTACCTACTGTCAAGAAAAGATCTCCAAATCCATTCCTCGCAATATCTTGGGAATATAACAGGCAATCTACATCAAACAGTGAGGCAGGGCTGAAGGAAATTGTCTCCTACTTTCTAAGGATTCTGGGCTGGAATGCTTTGGCCTGTCAGCTTAAATGTATAATTTAAACATGTGGCTAAGACACTGTGCTGCTTTCTGAGCCATCCAACATTTTTTGAATTCCTACACTGTTCAGTTTAATGTGCAAAATGAGCTCAAGAATCTGAAATGGGTCCTTTTAGTGTAGATGGAGTCTGGCACCTGTGGATAGAGCACACTGGGATGCCAAAGACCATAGATTGGGTTATCATGAGCTCACAGAATTTCAGAGTTGGAAGGGACCCCAGTTACCATCTGGTCCCACCATTAACTAAAAAAGAAATTACCTCTATAACATACCTGACAAGTGGCCATTCAGCTTTTACAGGAAGATGTCTGATAAGAAAAAATTAATAATCTGCTATATTCCTAGGTAGCCTCTTCCACTTTTACATCATTCTATTTATTAAAAAAAACTTTACTAAGGCCATATTTGCCTCTTTGTAAGTTAGGCATAATGATAATAGAACTGAAAGGGGTCTGAGCCAATCCAGCTAATCCAACCTCCTCATTTTATAGATGAGAAACTGAAGCCCCAGGAATTAAGGGATTTGTCCAAGGTCAATGGGGCAGCTAGGCGGCCCAGTGGATAGAGCACTGGCCCTAGAATAAGAAGAATATGAATTCAAATCTGACTTCAGACACTTGACACTTACTAGCTATGTGACCCTGGGTAAGTCACAACCCAATTTCCTCAAGCATTCAGGGCCATCTCCAGTTATCATGATGTATATTTTGCCACTGGATCCAGATGGCTCTGGAGAAGAGAGTGAGGCTGGTGATTATGCAGAGCCCTTCCTCACTTAAATCCAATTATTGCAAGTCATGACAACACCTCTCCAATGTCATGGTCTCTTTGAGAATGAAGGACAAACAACAACAACAATTTGAACCCAATTCTTCTGACTACAGAGAGAATTCTCCTTCCATTTTATTTCATCACTGCCTAATGTCAAATACTTGAAATCCTTGTCATTCATCTTCTCCCCAAGGATTTTCCTTTCTAGGCTGAGTAGTTACATTTCCTTCATCCCAACATATGGCATAAAATGAACACATCTTGACAGTTATTCACAACTTTTGCTTAATGTCCTTCTTAAAAATGTGGTGTACAGAATGGAAGATGGTAGTCCAGATATGCTCTGATTACAGTAGAGTATGATGCAACTCTCATTTCCTTGTTAATAGTTTTTTCCTGTGGTCCAAGATTTCATTCTTTTTCAATTATCTTTGGGTAGATTTTAGATGATGAGTTGTGTCTTATTCTTACAAAAAGAAAACCATGAAAGGCAGATTGTACCCTTGTCCTTTTACATTATTACTAGTTAATTTAGGGTGAATATAGAAACTATTGGCAAAATTACTGATAAATTTATTTAGTAACTTGCTGTTCTTCAGTCATTTCAGTTGTGTACAACTCTTCATGAAGCCATTTGGGGCTTTCTTGAAAAAGATACTGGAGTGGTTTGCCATTTTCTTTTGCTGCTCATTTTACATATGAAGAAACTGAAGTAAATGTTGTTAAGTGACTTGCCCAGGGATACTCAGCTGTTGTCTGGGGATGGATTTGAACTTCCTGACTCCAGGCCTGCCACTCTATTCATTGCATCACCTAGCTGCCTTCTTAGTGACTAAAGATAGGTATTTAGGCAAGGGTTTAATTATAATGAATTCCATTTTCAAAAATCTGTTTTTGTCCTCTCTCAATATCCAACAATATTTGTCACACACACACACACACACACACACACATATACACACTTGAAGTTTAATAATATGCCTTAAATACATTATCTAATTTGGTCCTTAAATAAAACTCTGTAAGGTAGCATTATTCCCATCAAACTGATAATTTCCAAAGGTATTTGACACTATTTTGAAGGATGGGCAATAAAAAGTTTTGTTATTTATTTCTGCCCCTTTTGAATCTCTGTTCTAAGTCTAGACTGAATTTTCTCTGAGAGAAGATGAGCCTTGAGGAATACTTCTCCACACTCCAGAGTGTTAGAGAAAATGAAGTGTTCCTAAAGCAAATGGAAGTAAGGCTTCAGTTAGGGAAGAGGGGGAGGAGAAGAGATCTGAAATGGAAAAGGGTAGATGACCCTAAAAAGAGGGAGCATAGAAGATTATTACACAGTGGAGAAAGAAAAAGAATTGCTGACCAACTGTAGCTTAAAAACAGGTATGATGTTTTTAAGAGAGAGAGAGAGAGAGAGAGAGAGAGGGAGAGAGAGAGAAAGAATAAGTGCTGGATTCTCCAAAGTGGAAGGAGCTACTTGTCTTTTCAAGAAAGAGAGAGTAGCTCCAAAAAAGCTACAAGGTGAGGCTATTCAGGAAAGGCCAGAACAAAAACACAATAATTGCTCATTCGCTTGATTATGGATACTAAGGCAGCTATTTGCCTACCTATTAAAACAATAGAGGTCTGTTTTGCTGTTGAGATATACATTCAAGACATAAAAGTGAACTTTCCAAGAATTATCAAAATGGATGACAACTATCCACTTTTGGCGATTTGTGTGGATGTAAATGACACTTTCATAAGGAACCTAAAGGAAACTGTCAATGATGAAAAAATTTTGGACAAGAAATTTAAGACTATTGGGGCACAGGTTGTATTTTCTTCACTGTTGCCCATTATTGGCAAAGAATACAGAAGAGAAAAATTGATTTGGGAAATTAACATCTGGATAAGAAAGAGATTTGGATTTTTGAATCATAGCATGTGATATAAAATTGACAGTTTCTGGTCAGATATAGTACTCTATACTTAAACATTGTTATATACTTATACATTGTTAGGTATACTTACCCAACAATGTATAGTCAGAATTTGGGGTATCTTGTATCACCAAAAGCATCTTAAACTAAGGAATACAGGAAAAGTAAAAGACCTCCTATGTATATCACTATAATTAGATACTATATAGAGAAGCCACAAAGAAAGAAGAACTGAGACAGCCCAAAACTCACAAGGTACAAAATTAAAGAAAGGAAAGAATATTAAAACCCATGATCTCAAGTGTCTATACACAAATATTCAAAGTTTAAGCAAAAAATGAGATACTAGAGGCTTGCCCATAACTTCATAAGTATCACTGAGACTTAGTGGGATAAAACCAATGACTAGACTATGGCTCTGGGTGAAAATATCTTATTCAAAACAAACAAGATGGGCATGGGGGGTAGTGTAGCACTTCGTATTAAAAAGGTAAACACATGTTAGAAATACTGGAACTCAATTGGTGAAATATAACAGAGAACATTTGGGTGAAGGTCAATTGAGAGAGAAAAATAAGTGATTTTATTACTAGACTATACACCACCTGAAAAGAAAGAGGAAATAGATGATTTTCAGAAACAGATAATAAGCCTGGCACAGAGACATGCTCTAGTAGTGATGAAGTATATCAATTATTTAGACATCTCCTGGATCTTCATCTGCCAAAAGTAGAAGAGCAAGAAATTTCTTCCCATTCCTTAGTGATAACTCCATCATTCCAAAGATGGAAGAACCAAGAAGGGAAATTATATTTTAAATCTGATTCTCAATAATAGCAAAGAACTAACTGCTAGGGTGCATACTATGGGAAACTTTAATACTCCATCCTAAAATGTGTGATAGAGACTAAATCTGTGAATAGAATGTCATTCACCATATGTTTGGCAAAAGAAACTTCGAAGGTAGGATTCCACGGACTAAAATGCGTTAAGGGAATCAAGTCCAAGAGATATGAGAGATACTGAAGAATTAAATTCTGAAGACATAAAGGGACAAAATTCCAGTGAGAATGGACAATTGAATTTGTCTGAAGAAACTATTGCAGATGTACAGGAAATCTAAGAATATAATTTTTTAAAAGTTATAATTCAAGAATAAGGAGGACAAAAAGATAGGACCCTTACTTGTGGTCAATGAGACACTGGTAACTGACAATGGAAAGAAGGCAGAACTGCTCAATATTTTTTTTTTGTTTTCTTTGCAAAGGAGAATGAATTTTACAGTGAAAACGACAGAAACAAAATGACAAACAAGGAATTCAAGTCACCTCACCCAAATGAACTACATCTCTGTGTCTTAAGACAAACTATAGATATATATGCTGAGTCACTGTTTAACAATATTTGAAAGGGCATGGGGGAAAAAGGAGAGATACCACAATAATGGAAAGGATCAAAAATCTGGTTTTCAAAAAAAGTGAAGAGAATAGATTCTGCATACTATAAGTCAGTGAGTCTGACTTTGATTCCTGGGAAAATTTCACATTGAAGATGGTTGCTAAAGATATAGAAAGAGGAGTAATATTTACAGCATGCATTCATCAACAACTGGTCATGCCAGATTAGCCTTATTTCCTATTTGGGGGGAGGTCAGGATCACTAAATTAGTAAATAAGGGGAATTATATAATATACACACACATATATGTATACATACATATATATGTATGTACCTAGAATTACCTAAAATTTTGCAAAACTTTTGATAGAGGTTCTCTTACTACTCATGGATAAGATGAAGATGTGTCATAAAATAAAGGCCAATGGATTCAGAACTGGTTAGATATCTGGACTCAATGAGTGGTTATTAATGGTTCAAAATTATCATGGCAAGAGGTCTTCAGTAGAGTAAAACAGAGATGTGTGGTTGCTTCTGTGCTATTTTGTGTTCTTATCAATGATTTGGATGAAGACATAAATAAGAGGCTCATTAAATTTTCAAATGACATAAATCTGAGAGGGCTATCTAATTCAATGGATGACAGAGTTGAAATTTAAAATTACCTTAAAAGGCTGAAACATAGGACTGAATCTAATAAGTCAGATTTATATATTAAATAACAACAAATTATTTTACTTGGACACAGAAAAATAACTTCAGGAATATAAGATAGAGGGAGGCACAGTTAGGAAGCAGTTGTTCTGAAAAAGGATCTTGGGGTTGTAGTGTGCTACAAGCTCAATATGAAGTTGCAGTAAGATACAGCAAGCAAAAATGTTTATGTAGTTTGTGGTTGTATTACAATAGCAAATATTTATAGTCTTTTTAGGTTTTCAAAGAATCTTACAAGTAGTATCTCACTTGACCCTCACAACAACTCTGTGAGGTAGGTGTTATTATTATCCTTATTTTATAGATAAGGAAAAGGCTTAGGAGATTGAAGTTAAAGTGAATTACTCAGGATCACACAGCTAGTAAGAGTCTGAGATAGAACTTGAACTAAGGTCTTCCTGACTACAAGCCCAGCGTTCTATCCATTACAACATAACTTCAAGGAAAAGGAAGGTCAGAGTCCACATATAAAGTCTTGCCTCATCAAACCTCTTTAGAGGTCTAATGCCCTCATTAGAACACAGAACTTGTATTTGGTCCTCTGCACCACAACTTATCAAAGTCACTAGAATAAAGAGTGTTCCAAGGATAGCAACCAGGATAGCGAAAGGTATTGAGTCCATGTAATAAGAGAATTGGCTGAAGGAACTGGAAATAGTTAGCTTGGAAAAGAGAAGACATGATATTTGTCTTGAATTATCTAGAGGACTGTGATTTGGAATAGGGTTTAGATGTGTTCTGTTTAATCCCAGAGGGCAGAACTAGAAGCAATGATTGGGAAAGAACCCAATTTAGGCTTAATTTCAAGAAAAAAACACCTTCCTAACAAGTCAAACTATGCCAAAGTGGAGTAAGTTTCAAAGGAAGTAGGTCCCCTCCTCTTTGGAATTTTTTAAGAAGAAGCCGGACAATGACTTTTGGGGTATGTTATACTGTGATTACTTTCATTTATGAGATTTATAGGTTGAGCTAAATGTCCTTGAATCCCTTTCAATTCTCAACTCCTTAGTGCTTAACAAAGCACCTAGGGGAAAAAAAACACGTAGTAAATGCTTATTGACTGACTCTCAAATTCAATTATTCTATGTCTCAAAATGGAAGAGGAATTCTCTGCAGATGATGAAGGCCACAAGATTCTCCTATCAGCAGATGACATTATGCTAAATATATCAAGCCCTGGAATATAGTAAAAGACTTCCATATGAGATCCATAATTGTTGAGAGAGATTAGACTAACTATTCTATCAAGAAAAAGAAGTGGATGAAGAATGCCTAAGATGAACAATGAACTTGTCCCAGAATTAAAAATAGAAAAAAACAAACTGGCTACCTTGAGTCTTAGAAACTGTACAGCATTTCAATGAGCCCAAGTTTCTTTCCTTTGACAAATACCATTCTTTTTAATGTCAGTATTCTAATGTATTTCTATATGGCTTTGAACCATGGGATACTAGTCTCCAAGGAACTGAAGTTGGAATAATATATAAATATATAACCACATATTAACAATGAAAAATTCTAAAGCCATGAAATATACCATCAAAGATAAATCTGAGATATACTGGCCATACAGAAAGAGTTAAGAATAACTATAGACAGCCTATTTGTCCCCCTAGTGTCTGTGGAGTGTCAAATTATCTGAAGGAAGGATCCTAGTATATTGGGAGAATGCTATAGAAAAGTTATGGGAAGATATGGACAAGAGATTTAGACAGGATGAGAAAGTGGATGGATTGTGATTTACAAGAGTGGAGGAGGTTACCCAATTTGACATGTTCATAAATATACCCAAATACTATGAAAGTATTCGAAATGTAAACTCCATATTAAAAAGCAGTTGTGGAACCACGCTCAGAAAGTTAGTAAACAGTGAATACTTTGATCCAGCAATGCAACTACCAGTCCTTTAACTCTGGAGATCAAAAAAGAGGACAAGGTCCCAAATGAAAAACATATTATAGCAGCTCTTTGTGTGGTTGGAAAAACCTGTGTACTAAGGGAGGCCCATTGGTTGGGGAATGTCTGAATAGATGATGTTTTTGAATACTATTGTGCTATAAGAATTGAAGAATGACACAGAGAAACTTGGGAAGACATGCTTGGAATAATGTAGAATTAAGTGAGCAGAATTAAGAGAAAAATTTATATCAGTATTGTAAAAATGGAGAATTTTGAAAGATTTATAAAATCTAATCAACACAAGGATGAATAAAGATTACAGATGACTGATGAGGAAGCATTCTATACATCCTCTAACAGAGAGGTGACAAATGGATCTAGAAAACGAAGCACACATTTTTAGACATGCCCCATATGACCATTTGCTTTGTTTAATTCTGCTTACTTGTTACAAAGGTTGTGTCCCCCCCACCACCATTCAGCCCCTTCATCTTCAGCCCCTTTCTTATCTGTAAATTAGAACATTAAAGCTTGAGAAGTGACTTGCCCACAGTCACTGAGTTAGCAGTTCACCTTACCCACTTTCTTTGAAATTCTTCCCAAATATCCTCTTAGCATCAGAGGTTACAGTACTTGCCTACCCTGCCTAAGGATATACATGTAAGCTGACTGAGGCTACCAAGCTCTTGAGTAAACCCAGGGAGAGCCTTCTTCCGCCCCCCCCTCCCCCAAAAGGTAAGTGAGAGATGGGAAGCAAGCTCAGCGCTGGGCCTGAAATAACTGTATCATATACATATCCCTTATCTTAAGGAGCCTTGTCAGAAATAAATTGAAATGGTGACTGCCTATTGTCATATACTCTTTCAGGCTGAGTGCCTTGCAGAGTACTCATATAGCACTCAAGACTGCCAGGGGAGCAGTATGTGATTACCCTCTCCTGGAGATCTGCAAAAATGAAATATTTATCTCTTGAAGGCAATGCTAGTAAGTCCTACCTCACCCACATATACAAATGAAATAAAAATAACTTTGGCCAGCATCAACCATGAAACATCTTTCATGGGATATCAAGTCTGTTTGGTTTTCTACAATCACAAGGCTGAACTGTGTCCCTGTGGTATGTGTGACTCCCTGTTCACAATATGCTGGGAAAAGAAAGAGACCGCTCTTGGTAATTTCCACATATTGTCTATCACATCAAGCTGGTCCTTGAAAAAAAAAAAAAAACCTTTTGTCATTGATTCTTTATTTTCTACAAACTCATTCATATGTTTAAAGAGATCTAATCCCAAAGATGGTTTGACTCTAACTTTTTATTTTTAACCACATTTGTTTTGATTTGACATTAAAGTCCTTTCCAGTTCTAAAATAATTTTATTCCAATGGCAAAGGGATTTTGAAGATGGGGAAGTGATAGAATCATCATGAAAGCTTACCTGACTTTCCCCTTTCATATTGCAAGCCCAGAAAAAAAGCCTTTCTAGAATGAAAGTACATTTACATCACTCTTAGAAAAGCTGACAGAAGAAACCTATCAGAATGAAGAACCCAATAATGTACAATAGAAATCAGAACATAGATCATTATAATAGAACCGCATCATTTACCCTTTGCCTGAATGTTTCTGGTTGCTCCAAGCAACATTACTTTGCAGACTCTTTGAGAGCAGGAAGGGATGGCCTTGCTTCTCTCTCTTTTCAGGAGTACTTTTGATCTGTACTCTAATTTGGGATTGTCTACCACCCATTAGGAAGCCAAATTCCAGTTAGAATCATAAGAATACTAAAGCTTGAGGGGAGGCCTCATTTACAAATGAGGTTAATGAGGTCCAACTGGTGGAAATGACTTGCCCCAGGTGACAAAATGAATTAGTGATATGGTTGGGGCTACAACCCTGATCTCTTCATTCTTCATCTAATATTATTCCATTAAATCATTCCCTCTTCTCTTTCTTTATTCTGTTGCATGCTTTTACTACAATAGTCAAGGCTAGTAGCCTAGTAAGTCACACCCTGTACCAAGTACAATTTTCATCTCTGTAAAAAAATTAATTATTAGCTAATCTAGTCTGAAAAATTATATAATTGGACTTATATGAAAAATTATAAGTTTAGAAAAATTATGAGTGGGCCATAAGTCCCATCTGGGTTGCCATTCAAATGTAAGAATATTTTAACTAGCTTGCCTAATTTGGGGGGACTAATCTGTGGACTTTTGACTGGCTGGCTATCTGATTGCTATTAATTTAATGTGGGCCGTTTATAAAGTTCCACCACACTGCTGCACTCCCCAAATTGATAAGCAAAAGATTAAGAAGCCTCTTCCATTTTAACAGCAGAGGGTTTATTTATGAGATACAATTTAAAATTAAGAATACAGGGAAATAAAATGTACAACCTGACTGCGTTCCGACACATCTCTTTCCACCTGCTGTGCCTGGAACATTTTAGCCTCCTCCTGCATACCAACAGACCTTCTTCTAGCGTTCCCCTCACTGAAAAGCCCCCCTGCTCTGTTTCGGCCTCTGTCCTTTCTTGCTCTTAGCTTTTTCTCCATCCCCTGTCTCTTAGTGCTCCAGCCTTTCTGTTCTCTTAATCTTTGCTTTCTCCAACCTGTACCCTGTGCTGACCACTTCTGTGCTCTCTGCCGCCCCCTGTTCTGTCTGCTCCATCAGTCTGCCCCCCTCTCAGCGTCTAACTCTCCCGTATATCTATCTTCCTTCTCTCCACTCAAACCTCGGGGCTCCCTGCGGCCCCACACACACCAGGCTAATCTGCCAGCCACACTAGGGCTGTGGCTGGGGGGGACGCTCGAGTGTCCCGTGGGTACCACACCCAGGGCTCCAGGGGTCCATGCTGTGTGCCCAGGGACCTCTGCATGGGCTATGCTAGAGGCTGACCTGAATGAGCCCGGGATCTCTCAGATAGATCCGCTCAGGGTGGAGGGAGCTGGGGCTTTTTCCCCCAGCCATCTGACCTGGCATCTCATACTGCCCACGGGGCTTTTTTGGCTCAGATGAAGTGGAGGGGGAGGGGCACCAGCCCCTCCCACACAGAGAAGAAAAACCTGAGGGCCTAAGGCTTTCTAATCTCAGCGCAAAGGTACGGTCCCCAAATCAAAAAATATTTCCACATCTCTTATTTCTCAGCCTTCCCATTCTGTCTTACTTTGAATTCCTCTGTGGAAATAGCTCCAGGAAGAACCTTAGAGGTCATCTAGTCTAGCTTCCTACAGATGAAGAAACTGTAGTCCATATAATCTAATTGACTTATCTAGAGTGATGTCACTAAGTATCAAAGGTCAGGTTTGAACATAGATCTCTTGAGATCCCTGGTAAAACCCTCTATCCAATATGTAAGGCAGTTTAGTCTTTAAGATTCCCTTCTTTAGTAAAATCTAATATATATACAAAGACCCAGATAGTAACATTACAAAAGACTTGTCACTTTACAAGAGGGTGCCTTAAAAGACAAAGGTGCTTTTTTCATATAAGCATTTGTTTATACATTTTTAGCTACTTAAGGTTAGACAAAACTAAAATGTTAAGATAACAGAAAAATAAATCAGAAATAAAGATAGAGTATCTCAGAAATGAGAATATACCAACAAACAGGTCCATTTATAAAATCTGATTTATGTACATCCTGGAGGTATATCTATCATGCTTCTGCCTGCATTGCAGCAGTTTGGATAAAGTAAGTAAGATTTCTGAATACCTTTCATCTACAAAGTAGCCCCTTATAATTCAATGATGAATGATCAATTAATTCATTTTATTTCAACTCATTTAAAATATTTATTAAGCCCTATTTTGTTTAAGGCATTGGCATTATGAAAACAAAAATAACACCTGATTTAAAGAGCTTCCTCTTTATTCTAGGTAGCTGGTGGTACAATGGACAGATTGCTAAACCTAGAGTTAAGAAGACTTGAACTCAAATCTGACCTCAGACACTTACAACCTTTGTGACCCTGAACAGTCATCTAACATCTGTTTGTCTAAGTTTTGTCAACTACAAAATGAGAATAATAATAGAATTTACCTCACAGTGTTGTTGTGAGGATCGAATGAAATATTTATAAAAAGTGCTTAGCACATTAACTAGAATGGTTTTTGTTCAGTAATTTCGTTGTGACCCAACCTGGAGTTTTCCTGGCAAAGATGCTGGAGTGGTTTGTCATTTCCTTCTCCAGCTCCTTTTAAAGGTGAGAAAACTGAGGCAAACAGTGTTAAGTGACTTATCCAAGGTCTAGGGATCTGCTGGCAGCCTCCCTTTATACTAGAATGTTAACAGGAAAACAAATAAATGGTAGATACTTGACTTATCTTGCCAATACTTATACCTTTGAGAAGGTGGAAGAAGTGAAAACAGAGATTACTATTCTAAGCTGGAGAAGCTGATGGGAGAAGTGAAAATGACAGAAACTTTGAAAAGCATTACCCAGAAATCTTACCAGTTATGATAGATAAGGAAGAGAACTGTTGGCAAAGTTGAATACATGATGCTAGTAAAGCAGATTTCATGGAGTTCAGAAAGGTATGATCTCTTGATCTGAGACACTTAAATGGAAGTCATCTCTAAGGGATAGCAGGTTACAAAATAAAAATAACTTCTAGTGACATCATGCAATTGATTTTTTAAAAATCAAGTCTCCTTATCTTGCCAAGGCAGAAAGTGCAAGGGTTACTCACAAGCCCAGTCCCACTCTGGCATGGAACTCTTGAATGACCTGTTCTATCTCTAATCTTGGTCAATTCATCACATCCCAGGACACCCCTGCTCCTAGGAGCTCACCATATTAATGCCAGATTTAATCCTGACACTCTTATCAGTTTAGCCTACTGAAATTCAGACCTTCTGAGTTCAGGAGATCCAACAATCTCAGCTGTCCTTTAATTGGGATTACCAGCATGAGCCACTATGTCCACCTGCAGTCGATTCTAAGAAAGAAGCAAAGAGGTAACTATTTCTGAGTCTTAGTTTCTTCACTTGCAAAATGAGGACATCAGACTAGATATTTTTTAAGGTCCCTTGCACCTCTAAATCTAGGCACGATATTTAAATCAAGTAACGTAGCTTTATAGGGAGCTCAGAAGTGAGGATGAGTAACTGAGCATGAACATAAAAGTGATAAGGTAGAATAAAAATAATGTCAGGGAGACTAAAGCCCAGTATGAACTGAAATATATGATCTGTATATTAAAGACATCAAAAAGTACCTTTTAAAGAAGTCTTAAGTACAAGAAGATTGTGTTGGAAGGTTTAGGATCTCTGCTTGGAGTGAATGGAAATGTGAAAGTGTATGACGAAAGATACAACTAATAAACTCTTATTTTACTCCTGTTTTCTCTACTAAGGAAAAACCAGATTTTATTTTTTTAGTGACCTCATTGTAGCTTTTAGTGATCATTTATTTCTTTTCTCAGTCTTTGTGGAACATCTTTCCCACCAACTCTCCCCCCCCCCCCGCCCCGGCACACACACATACACACAATTTTACCAGGAATCAACATCAATCTCTGTGGATTTTAAAGTATCCACTTTCTTCTTTTTTTGAAAATTGAAATAGCCTTTTTCCATCTCTAGTTTCAGATCCCTCTCTTATTTACCATCGCTCCATAGAGAACATTGATGATGACTCAGTAAACATTTATTAAGCACTTATTACATGTGACATGCTAAATATAAAAAGATAAAAATGAAATCAATTAATAAACACTTATTAAGCACCTACTATGTATGTACTGGGTGGTATGCTAAGTGCTAATACTTATACTCAAGAAGTTTATATTCAGGAGTGTGCTGGAAAATATTTAACAACTGTCTCTCCCAAGGGAAAAAAATGTACAAACTACACGCAAATTTCAAGTTGCATTATTAATATCTTCTCCAACACTTTCTTAAGTCTAGACAATTAACCAAATAATAAATCAAATCTGTTATGTAAATGCTCGCATTGAAAATTTCACAGTTGGAGGTTTAAGCTGGCTCCAGCATGCCACTGAATATGTACTACTGTAACAATTACAAGTTCTTTCAGTATTCTACTTTGTAGTTCTTTTGAACCTCTCAAATTGAATTCACTACAAGCATCCAAGTACTTTATTATTATATCTCTGCTAATCAATTCTCTGTCAACCATTTTTTTTACTCTTCCCAGAAAGACTGTATTGAATAATGTGTTATCAACATAAGAGGGGGTCTCTATCATATTTATCATCCACAAATAGCTCCCATAAGCACAGGACATAGGCTTCTCAACGGTTGAAAGAATCCTCATCAAAAAATTCTTAACAAACAAAAATGGGGAATTAAAGCTAATTAGAAAAATATTAGGGGCAGCTAGGTGGCACAGTGGATAGAGCACTGGTCCTGGAATCAGGAGTACCTAAGTTCAAATCTGGCTTCAGACACTTAACACTTACTAGCTGTGTGACCCTGGGCAAGTCACTTAACCTCAATTGCCTCACTAAAAAAAAAAAAAAAAAGAAGAGAAAAATATTCATAGCAATGTAGTCATTCAATGGGCAGTTAGGTGGCACAGTGAATAGAGTACCAGTCCTGGAGTCAGGAGAACCTGCATTCAAATCTAGCCTCAGATACTTAACAGATGTGTAATTCTTTGCAAGTCGCTTAACCTTGTTTACCTGGAGAAGGAAACTGCAAATCACTCCAGTATCTTTCCCAAGAGAATCTCAAGTGGGGTCAAAAAGAGTCAGACACAAGTGAAATGACTAAACAACAAAAGTCATGCAGTTGGGTCCAAAAATCGATCATAAAGACAGAGGATTGGGAAAGATTTGGCTGGAGAAAAAGAAATACAAAAGGGAACCAGGCACATTGTGGTCATTAATATGTCCTGTATCAAGGTGAATAACAGAAATGGTTTATCAGATATTAAAGGAGTAAGTAATTCATTATAAAATTATAAAATGAAGATTCACACTAAATTGTCTTGGTTTGGAGGAACACCATCAAAATATTATGTGGAGATTGTTGAATGAAACACCCTTCACAAAGGTGCAATTTATAAAAAAAGGACTAATTTTTTAAATCATAAAAGTATTTTATTATTTTCCAGCTAAATGTAAAGATAGTTTTCAACATTTGTTTTTATAGGATTTGGAGTTCCACATTTTTCTCCCTCCCTCCCTCCCTTCCCTTCCCACTCCCCAAGACAGAACACAATCTGATGTAGGTTATCTATATAAAATCACATTAAACAGATTTCTGCATTAGTCATGTTGTGAAAGAAGAATTAAAACAAAAGGGAAAAACCTCAAAAAACAAAAACAAAAAGTAAAAAAAAAAAAGTAGAAACAGTATAGTTCAATCTGCATCCAGATTCGACAGTTATTTTTTTCTGGATGTGGAGAACATTTTTCATCATGAGTCTTTTGGAATTGTCTTAGATCACTATATTGCTGAGAAAAGTTAAGTCTATCACAGTTGATCATCACACAATGTTGCTGTTATTGTGCACAATGTTCTCCTGGTTCTGCTCACTTCACTCAGCATCAGTCCACTTAAGTCTTTCCAGGTTTTTCTGAAGTCTGCCTGCTCATAATTTCTTATAGCACAATAGTATTCCATTACATTCACAGAATTCAACTTGTTTAGCCATTCCCCAATTGATAGGCAGTCCCTTGATTTCCAATTCTTTGCCACCATAAAGAAAGCTGATATATATATATATATATATATATATATATATATATATATATATATATATATACATACATACATGCATACATACACACACACACACACACATATATATATATATATATATATATATATATATATATATATATATATATATATATATATATATATATATATATATATATATATATGTAGGTCCTTTTCCCTTTTTTGTCTATCAGAACATCAACCTTCATTCATGCTTTCTTTTGGGGGGGGGGGCAGGGCAATGATGGTTAAAGTGACTTGCCCAGGGTCGCACAGGTAGTAAGTGTCAAGTGTTTGAGGCCATATTTGAACTCAGGTCCTCCTGAATCCAGGACCGGTGCTTTATCCACTGCACCACACAACTGCCCTTACCTTTTCCCTTTTTTAAAGAGCTCTTTGGGATACAGACCTACTAGTGTTATTACTGGGTCAAAGGGTATGAACAGCCCCATAGCAGAGTTCCAAATTGCTCTCCAGAATGGTTGGATCAGTTCAAAACTCCACCATTAGTGGAGTGCATTAGTGTTGCAATTTTTCACTTCTCCAATATTTATTATTTTCCTTATATTAGCCAATTTTATAGGTATAAGGTGGTACCTCAGAATTGTTTTAATTTGCATTTCTGTAATCAACAGTGATTTAGAGCATTTTTTTCATATGGCAATAAATAGTTTTGATTTCTTCTTCTTTTTTTTTTTTTTGCAGGACAATGAGGGTTAAGTGACTTGCCCAAGGTCACACAGCTAGTGTCAAGTGTCTGAGGCTGGATTTGAACTCAGGTTCTCCTGAATCCAGGGCCAGTGCTTTATCCACTGCGCCACCTAGCTGCCCTAGTTTTGATTTCTTCATCTGAAAACTGCCTGTTCATACCCTTTGACCATTTCTCAATTGGGGAATGAATTGTATTCTTATAAATTTGATTTAGTTCCCTATATATTTTAGAGATGACGAAAAAAGGACTAGATTCTTAAACAAATAGCTAAATTAAGCCTAATAATTATTACTGAGATGTGGTGGGATGGGATTCAGAGCTAGAATTTTGTATTGTAAATACCAATCTGTGTAAAAGTATGCATACATGCATATACAAAGAGACTAATGATTTAATTGGTAAATGGAACTTCTGTTGTGTTTGTCTCCACTGATGCAGGCTGGTAATTCACTAGAATCCTATAGACTTAGAGGTTGCCTTAGCCACTGAGAAGTTGTGAGTTGCCCATGATCACTCAGCTACTATGTGTCATAAGTAGGGCTTTATCCATAGTCATTCAGATGTACATCCACGAAAGTATGTGACTTCTCTTTTGAAAAGTACCTATTTATTCAAAAAGAACATGGTATTCAAGTGAGGATATCTAAGAACCTAAAATGAGAAGCATGAATAAAAAAAAATTCTATGGTGATTCAACTGAAGTAGGAGCAGAGAGGGGCAGCTAGGTGGTGCAGTGGATAGAGCACCGGCCCTGGATTCAGGAGGAACTGAGTTCAAATCCGGCCTCAGACACTTAACACTTACTAGCTGTGTGACCCTGGGCAAGTCACTTAACCCCAATTGCCTCACCAAAATTAAAAAAAAAAAAAGAAGTAGGAGCAGAAGAGATATAATAATAGATGTATACTACATACCAATAATAAGGAAGAATTTGGGGGAAAATATGAATCTAGCGATAGGCACTTTTTTCTCCTCTCTTCATTTTCTCTTTTCCTCCCTCCTTTCCCATTTCCCTTCTTCATTTCCTCCTTCCTTCCCTCTTTTCTTCCACTACTTCCAAAAACTAGAACAGATGATAAAATTGTATCTGACTATTATGATAATTTCATCTTCCAAAAGGAAGAAGAAACAATAAGTGGAATTGTTATTTGAACTGCAAGAAGAAACCAGTTGGTAAAGTAAAAATGACAGGAACCTAGGGGCCATATGACCACTCCATTATAGTTTGTGATAAAGGAGATGAAAGCCTGGCATAATGTGACATGCATCCTAAATTTTAGGAGAGCGGATTTCAAAGAGTTCAGACAAACAATATGAATGATCTAAGAGTCTTACCAATGGGGACAAGAATCACTCAGTGAATTGTCAAGAAAGGATTTGTTTGAGGAGAAAAAAAGAAGTTGCCTAAACAGAACATTGTGGATATTAAGAGAACTCAAAATCAGCTTTTAAAATAACATCTATTATTTTTGGTGGAACCTCAGACTGGTACAACTATTTTGGAATATGGTATAAAAAACACCATATTCATCATAGCTTTCAATAAAGTCATTTCACTGCTTGAACAACATCCCGAAAACATAATAATGGTGGTGGGGGGAAAGTAGCCATCGTATCTCAGTTTCTAATAGAGGAGTGAGGAGGAAGTAAAGGGGGGAGGGAGAGAGGGAGGGAAAAAATAGCCTATTTGTCCATTAATTAGACATGGTTTAAGAAATGATGATATATCAATGTAATAGAACACTATAGTCATATAATCTGTGAAATTATGCAGAATGAAATCAACAAAATCATAGCTGTCTATGAATTGACAATTATAGAAAAGAAAAAAAAAAGACAAGGCAAGGGAAAACAAGAGAAAATAAAAGAAGGAAAATGGGGTCAAAGCCAATGAAACTTTGGACAAGCCTGGAAGGGGACAAAGAATAGAATAATGTTCATTGTTTGCTTCCTGTTTAATGATTTGTTTTTGTCCTGTTCAAGGGTGGAGCTATTGTACAAGATATCCCTCACCCTTTTATGTGTTTATTTGATTGTTTTATTATTACACACACACACACCCTCTGCACATAGGTATAGAAGAACAAGTAACTGAAAATTAATATAAAAAATAATGCCAGCAACTAGAGCCCACATCAAGTTTAGGCTGTCAATGAATTTTAGTGATACAAAAAAGTCCTTGGAAATTAGAATTTGTATGGACTAGCTAATCTTGAATAACTGAATTAAAGTGAATTAGTATATCACATCATACATTCAGGAGGCCTGCCAGGTCATGAGTTCTTCTCAGTATTAGACTTTTCTGATGGGTACTATCAGGCTCCTATGGCACTGAAAGATAAAGCAATTGTCTTTATTTGGCCAGGAGGTTCCACTTAGTTGAGTGTGTGCCCAAGACAATTTTTGGGATATTCATCATTTTTCCAAGGCTCATGGGGGAAAATTGTTGGCAATAAGAACTACTTAAAATGTTAATCTATGGCATAGACTACCATACCAAAGCTGTTCAACGGGCTGGAGGCCAATGGACTAAGGCCATCCATTGACAAATGTCATTACTGACTTGAAAAGACCAAAACATTCTTATTACCTGATTTGGTCCAAGGAATTATCTTGAGCTGAAAACATAGTAGTGGTTACTAATCAAAAATTTGTGGAAAAGTATACTGTCATCACAAATTCATCAATTTTGTTCATGAATATCATGTTGGAAGAAATCACAGGTAGGTGAGTTTGGAAATTGTACTCCATAGAAAGGGAAAGGGAAAGGCATAATTCCTTGGTGTTCTTTTGATATCTCTAGATTGAAAAGCCTAAATTATGGGACCATCTCTTATGAAAAATAGAAGCCTTTATTTAGTGCATTGATCCACTTAAAATTATTTTGTAATTACTTAGCTCTGTAAATTGGGCAGCTAAGTAGTACAGTGGATAAAGCACTGGCCCTGGATACATGAGGATCTGAGTTCAAATCTCACCTCAGACACTTACTAGCTGTGTGACCCTGGGCAGGTAAGTCACGTAATCCTAATTGCCTTAAAATATCTGGGTCCACCTGTAGTCATCCTGATCTATATCTTGCCACTGGACCCAGATGACTCTGGAGGAGAGAGTGAGGCTGGTGACTTTACACAGCCCTCCCTCACTTCAATTCAATTCAATGCAAGTCATGACATCTGTCATGTTCCTCTTCAATAAAGAAGGACAAACAACAAGTTATGTAAATGTTGTACCCATAGGTAAAACATAAGCTCCTTGAGAAGATGTATTAATTTTTTTTTTGGTTGGTTGGTTTTCTTTTGTCTTTTTATATCTACTGCTAACACAATGTCTCATACAGATTGGGTACTGAATAATGTTAAGTAGAATACAAGCAACCTTTGGGGACCTAATTAATTGACTCCCCCACATACTGGTATTGCCTTTTGTAAATCAAAACAAGCCCTTTTTGTTATAAACAGATGGCAACTTCATTGTCCCGGGAGTGGTTTTGTAGAAGGGATGTGGTGAGGGCAGCTAGAATTTAATGTACTTGCTATCCAGGGATTCTACTAACATTAAATCCCATTAGTCTATTCACAAGTTGTTATACTGGGTCCTGAAGTAGACTATCACCAGAAAGTTCCAAGAATGCAGAGAACAAATACCTATCACAAAGCACCACAACTCCCTGAACTTTATCCTAATAACTGTCAGGAAGAGTAACTAGCCAACTATAAGTCCACTGAACAATATAAGCTAGAAAGTAACAATATCTATGTAGCCAAGCTTTCACATTCATATCATGCATCAGAATTCATGGTGTTTCCTACCTGCAGTGAAAAGACATGTGACTCAGTGGAAGCAATGTTTCTTTATAATATATAATAAATTATAATAATAAATAGTCTTAACTATTACAATTGTCATGAAGGTGAACAGTCCTCTTTGTGCACCCTTCAATATGACAAATGACCCTTGTGGTTTTGCACACATGACATTCCTCTGCCTTTGTACAGACCATCTCCCCTACTCAGAATGCAATCTCTCCTAACTCCTGCCTCTTAGAATCGCTAGTTTCCTTCAGAGTTCAGCTCAAATATTACCTCCTACATGAGATCTTTCCTCATTCTTCCACCTGCTAATTCCTTCAACCTATATTTCATATGGATGGATGGATGGATTGTATATGAATACATACACATCTGTTACATATGTTATTTTGTATATTCTTACATATGGACATGTCGTATACATAGTATCTACTTACAGAATAATCACTGCTTGAGGACAAGGAATACTTCATTTCAATATTTCAGAGTAATACAGTCCTAAACCAGTGCTTCAGGCTCAGGTTAGATGGGAGTAACTAATGAAAACTCATTTGTGGTATGATGAACATTTCAACTGTATTTCTGACAAACAGGAAGGAATGGTATATCTCACAAACACAAGCACAAAGTTATAGGCACACACAGATGGGTGTTTCTTAACATGAACATAGACAGAAATACACACAAAGATGGGTATTTCTTTACCTGAATCTATGATAGGAGTGGAAAATGAGAAACAAATTAACATATGAACTTATGAATCAAATTAACATTATCAACAAGGAAGACACTTTATCTAAATTCTAAGAAGTGTATTAGTATTACTTAAAGTTAATAGTTATGAAATCCTTTAATTTTCAATGATTAGGTCAAGAGAAAACTTTTTTTGAAATTGTTTGAAGCATATGCCAGTGATTGGTAGCTGAATATGTGTGTATATATATATATATATATATATGTATATATATATATATATGTATGTATGTATGTACAAGACATATTGAAGACATTCAAAAGATAGGTATTGCCTTCTTGAGTAGATCTCCCGGTGATATTTCAATGGCAAGTTTCTGGCTGAGGAAAGAGAGACAGAGAGAGAGAAAGAGAGAGAAAGAGAGAGAGAGAGAGAGAGAGAGAGAGAGAGAGAGAGAGAGAGAGAGAGAGAGAGAGAGAGAGAGAAGACACACAGACCTTTTCTTTCCTTTTTTTTTTTTTTTGAAAAATGGTGAGAATTCTGATCAATATTCTAGTAAGGACTTTCCACTTTAAACAACATTCATAACCCTCCATAATGTAGAATCAGAGGGTGGAATAGAATCTATGGTGGCCAAAGTGCTATGGGAAAAATACTTCCATGTATATGACAGATACTAAAAAATGGAAAATGAGATGGACTCAGGAATGTTTAGAAAGAAGATAGTGGGCTGAATTGTATTTGAGAAATTACACAATGCTCTGAATGACCCCAAGCTTTTCTCTGAAACAAAAGCCCATCTTTTGATCATCAATATTATTCTGGAGATGCTATGTGGCTGTAAGAGATGGAACACCACAATCTCCAAGATCAAAATTGCAGGTGACCCAAAGGGCAATAGAAAAATGTGGGACAGGTATACAGCATATTAACGACAATGTTTTGCACATAAAAGGAAATATAAAAATATCATCTGGGATACACACATATACATGTATATCAATATGTACATATACCTATATATAAACATATATGTATATGTTTGTGTGCATGCCTAGAATGGAAGGCAAGCTAATCAAAGATGGGAAAAAAGATCCCGTATACACCAGAATAACCAGAATATTTACAGCAGAACATACTGTAGTCACAAACAACTGGGAAGAAAATAGATGCCTATTGTTTAGGGAATGCCTAAACAAATTGTAGTATAAGAATATAAAAGAATATTTCAATACCCTGAAAAATAATAAAAATGTAGGATACAGAGAAGTATTAGTAGATTTATATGAATGGATGTAAAATTAAGTAAGCAGAACCAGGAAAGCAAATTCTTATCTTCTACAGGAAGCCTTCCCCCACCCCTCCTAATTCCAGTACCTTCTCTCTTTTAGTTATTTCCCTTTTATCCCATATATACCTTGCTTTGTATATATTTCTTTGCACATTGTCTGTCCCATTAGATTGTAAGCTTCTTGAGGGCTAGGACTCCCTTTGCCTCTTTTTGTATCCCCAACACTTAGCACAGTGCCTGCTCATACTAGGCACTTAATAATGTTTATTAATTGATTGATAGCCTTACCCTTGAAAAAAAAGGAGAGGTTGGGGCAGCTAGGTGGTACAGTGGATAATGCAATGGCTCTGGATCCAGGAGTATCTGAGTTCAAATCCGACCTCAGACACTTGACACTTACTAGCTGTGTGACCTTGGGTGAGTCACTTAACCCCCATTGCTCCTCCCTACCCCACCCCCCCCAAAAAAAAAGGAAAAGAAAAAAAGGAGAGGGAAAATGTAACACTCTCTTCTTCTTAGAGGTGGGGGATTACCAGTAGAGAACACTGCATATAGTGTTGGAATAAGTAAATGTATTGATATATTTTGCTCAACAATCTTTTCCCTACTTTTTATTCTTTGTTACAAGAGATAGTCCTCTACAAAGGGAAGTGATAGAGGGATATATTTGGAAATGAAGGTGATATAAAAACAAAAGATATATGTATATATATATATATATATATATATATATATATATATGTGTGTGTGTGTGTGTGTATAATATATGTGTGTGTGTGTGTATTTAAACTGGCAAGATGCTCAGCAAAGAACCTGCTCAGACACGAATTAAGAAATCTTAAATCACTCCTAGGAAGGGCATCTGCTGAACTGCTTTACTTGTACCCTGTTAAATATACTCTCCCACTCAGACCAAAGCAGAAAGTTTGGTGAGAGGAGTCAGCTTGTGACAATTCCAATATATTATTATGATGATACCAAAGAATGATGCCACAGGATTTATCCCACACTTGATGTCTGGGTGAGAACAAGACTGCCTTAACCTATGCTTTATAGTGTCAGATGACAGAAAAGAGCTAGAGTCGCATGATCAATATGTCACAAGACCAAAAAAAAATTGAGAGAAGCAAAGCACTTAAATATGATCTTGGCATAGAATAACAAAGAGAGGAACAAACATTGGGAGGATGCTCAGCTTTACCGTTAGGAGCTGCAGGGGAGTCACAGATTCTTGCTATTCACAAAATCATATGCTTTCTGAGTAATGAGAAACTGCTGAAGCCATCTAGTCCAACCTTTAACAAAAAGAAAACCTCCCAAAGCAACGCTGCACTTTTTGATAGCCTTAACAGTTAGGAAGTTTTTCCTTTGATCAAACTTAAATTTGCCTCTTTTCCACTTCCTCTCATTGTTCCTAGTTCTGCTCTCTTGGGGAAAAAAATTGAATCCCTCTTCCACATGACAAGCCCTTCACACAGAGGCAGATATCATAGACACCTCTAAATTTCTTCTTTTTCCTCAGCTACTTCAACTACCCACTTTTATAACAAATAAATTTAAGGTATGACTCATTCTGGCTGCCCTCCTTCCAGCTCTCACCAGATTATCAATGTCCATCCTGAACCAGTGCCCAGAACTGAAAACAATAATGTGGGTAGTCTGACTAGGATTGAGTACCGCAGGACTACAACTTCTTTATTACTAAAACTATGCCTCCCTTAATGCAGCCCACAATTGCATTAGCTTTTGGGGGTGACATATCACATGGTTGGCTCATACATAGCTCTCAGTGCACTAAAATCACCAGGTATTTTTCAGGAAAACTGCCATCTAACTGTGCCTCCTCCATCTTGTACTTGTGAAATAGTTGTTTTTTTTTTTACCTCAAGCATAAAGTTTTATATTTATTAGATTCATCCCAATGTTCATATATTCAATTTTATTGTTGTGGCAAGGCCAAACTATATAGAATAGTATTCTAAAGTGACTGAGGCCCTATCAAGAAAATTCATCCCAAATACTTGTTCAAAGATGATCTGTTTAGAAGACAGATAGGGGCTGGATCTGTAATTTCAATGGCTTTGAGCATTTTCACGTGAGGAATTTCCTTATGCCAATATAGGCTGACACCTTTTCTACAACTTATAATCTTAGAGATTCGATTTGCAGTGAGAGGTTAAGTGACTTGCTAGTGAGGTTGGTTAGGTGATTTGATCAAGGTTACAGAACCATCATGTTTTATAGGCAGGAATTGGACTCAGATCTTTTTGGTGTAAAATAAGATGTGGTGTTATCACTACAGTGGGATATAGTCAAAATCTATTCTGTACTGTGGCCTCACATCCCTCTCCTGTGCATATCTATGGCTACTTCTCTTTGGGGCAATTCATTCACTCCAACCTGGTCTCACACTAGCAGCTCTAGATTCTCTGAGATAGATCACTAGCACGTGTTTGAACTCAAACAATTTCTCTCTCAGAGTCCTAAGGATAACTCTATTGAGAAGAAATAGGCTTCCACCCATTAGCGTTCTAGCTCAAGACCCTCAATCCAATTCATCTTCTATCTACATTGCAAGGTAATGTATTCATATAGTGTGTAATATATAAACACCCAGCAACTCACAAAAATGGGACTTTTAGATCTTCAGCATAGCCAATTACTTAACAAAATGACAAAAAAGAAATTTCCAGGATACTAATATATTAAAGTCAATGCAAACACATTGTGACACATATATAAACCCTGATCATAACTCTCCCACCAATGCACTCCCTAGCTATGATAAAGAATGGCCACACGGAAACCTAATAAGGAAGCACACGAGGAAGGAAAAGTCATACTTTTAGGGTAACAAAACTTTGAGTGGCATCTTCTATGTTATTAGTCTATTTAGGAACATCTGAGCCACAGAAGACTGCTTTTTTTGCTCACTACTTGACTCTCAATCCCTGACATCCTTCATCTGGGAAAATCCTCTTCTCTATTGAGACATAACATTTATAAACTCTATTAATTTAACATCATTCTTAATGGGGATAGAAGTTCCTTTTTAATTGAAAGCACTGAAAAGCTGATCAAACTGGTAATCCATGGATCATACAGAGCAGTCCAGCTAATTCTTAACTCAACTAGATGTGTTGTCCAAACAGAACAAAGCAATCCTGCTCTGGTTGTCTCTTTAAACCAGCTCACCAGGATTAAAAAAAAAAGTAACAGATCCCCTTATGTTTTTCCTTCTTAAGTCAGAGAAGGCAGTAGGGAGAACAGGATTTTATGAGAAGTTCCACTTCCATCAAAATATAGGTAACATTAAAGGACAACAACTGTTACCAACAATCTTGGCCAATGAAGTCAATTTTCTCTCCCACCAATCAGTAATTACTCAGTTGAAGCCTTCTGTGGGATGACTGCTTCTAATTGCCAAAGCTCTAAGAGAACAGCTTTCCAGCCCCCTCCTGCTATATCTTCAATTCTCCTTAGGTTTCTTTATCAGGTTCCTCTACCCAGTTCCTCTGCATGTCAAGAGCTTAAATTATATCTGTCTAACTTACAGTGACTCAATTTACTTGAAAAGTCAAACTTCCAAATTTTTCCCTATCAAATTAACAGTGTCTTTTTCTAACCATACTTCATTCTTCAAATGTTTGAGTGATTCTCAGTTATTTAAGGTATTCAAATATGAATATGCAAATTAGCTGAAGTAGCACCAGGCTCTGCAGTTCTGAAAACTTTAACTCAGTCCAATATCTCTTTGGTATCCTTTGAACTGTGATAAAATAATGAGATTCAACAGATACTCAAAGGCTCACCTGGATATTAATCCAAACTGATTAAATGAGAGTGATTGACTGCTGATTAGCCTACTTCAAGTTAACCAGATTGTAAGCACACCTGGCTAGCCCTTAAGAAGATATTGTTCTCAGAAACTAAAGACTTTGAACTCAACTTGAGACCACCTTCAAGTCCAGTGAACCAATGGACTTAGATGACACTAACCAATCCAGCTTGAAGCACTATGTAAGGAACACCCATGCTCTGGACCTATAAAAAGTTTCCACACTCAGTTTGCTGGGGAGTTCATTGTTGAAGCAGGCTTGTGGTAGAAGACTTGAGGAAGAACCCGACCTGGCTGGAACTCTAGGCTAGATAGGCCTTTCCTTCACTTTCTGAACTCCATGTGAATACTTGGTATGCTTTAATAAATGCTTAATGCCCAAAGACTGGTCCTAAAGCTTCTAATTTAAGATGACCACAGAATTTAGATTTAATTTTTTTATTATTTATTTATTCATTTATTTAAGTTTTCAACCTTTGTTTACATAAGATTTGCAATTTCAAAGTTTTCTCCCTCCCTCCCCCCTTCCCCTAGACAGAAGGTAATCTGATATATAACATTGAACATATTTCTGCATTAGTCATGTTATACAAGAAGAATCAGAGCAAGAAGGAAAAATCTCAAAAAAGAAAAACAACAGCACCAAAAACAAAAGAGATAGTATGGTCCAATCAGCGTCCATATTCCGCAATTCCTTTTTTTTTTCCCTGGATTTGGAGAGCCTTTTCCATCATGAGTCCTTTGGAACTTTCTTGTACCATTGGATTGGTGAGAAGAATCTAGTCTATCACAGTTGATCAACACACGATGTTGATGATAACATGCATAATGTTCTCCTGGTTTTGCTCATCTCACTCATCATCAGGCAATGAAAGACCCTCCAGGTTTCTCTGAACTCCTCTGGCTCATAGTTTCTTACAGCACAATAGTATTCAATTACATTCATATACCACAACTTGACCAGCCATTCCCCAATTGATGGGCCTCCCCATAACTTCCAATTCCTTGCCACCACAAAAAGAGCAGCTATAAATATTTTTGTACATGTGGGTCCTTTTCCCTTTTCCATAATTTCTTTGGGTAAAAGACCCAAAAGTGGTATTGCTGGGTCAAAGGGTATACACAGCTTTATAGCCCTTTGGGCATAATTCCAAATTGCTCTCCAGAATGGTTGAATCAGTTCACAGCTCCACCAACAATGCATTAGTGTTCCAATTTTTCCACAGCTTCTCCAACATTTATTATTTTCCTTTTTTGTCATGTTAGCCAATCTGATAGGTATCAATTGGTACCTCAGAGTTGTTTTAATTTGCATCTCTCTAATCAATAGTGATTGAGAGCATTTTTTCATATGGGAATAGATAGCTTTTATTTCTTCATCAGAAAACTGCCTGTTCATATCCTTTGACCATGTCTCAATTGGGGAATGACTTTGATTCTTATAAATTTGATTTAGCTCCCTATATATTTTAGAAATGAGGCCTTTATCTTAAAAAGTGGGGCGGGCAGCTGGGTGGTACAGTGGATAGAGCACCGGCTCTGGAGTCATGAGTACCTGAGTTCAAATCCAGCCACAGACACATAACATTTACTAGCTGTGTGACCCTGGGAAAGTCGCTTAACCCCAATTGCCTCACTTTTAAAAAAAAAGAAATGAGACCTTTATCAGAAGTACTGGCCATAAAAATTGTTTCCCAGCTTTCGGCCTCCCTTATAATTTTGGATACATTGCTTCTGTTTGTACAAAACCTTTTTAATTTAATGTAATCAAAATCATCTGTTTTGCATTTCATAATATTCTCTATCTCTTGTTTGGTCATAAACTGTTCTCCTTTCCAAAGATCTGAAAGGTAGACTATTCCTTCCTCTCCTAATTTACCCATGGTATCACCTCTTATGTCTAAATCATGTACCCATTTTGACCTTATTTTAGCATAAGGTGTAAGATGTTGGTCTATGCCTAATTTCTGCCATACTATCTTCCAGTTTTCCAGCAGTTTTGGTCAAATACCGAGTTCATATCCCAGAAGCTGGAGTCTTTGGGTTGATCAAACACTACATTACTAATGTCATTTATTACTGGGTCTCCTGTGCCTAGCCTATTCCATTCATCCTCCACTCTATTTCTTAGCCAGTACCAGATAGCTTTGATGACTGCCACTTTATAGTAAAGCTCCAGATTTGGTACAGTTAATCTACCTTCCTGTGCATTTTTAGTAGTCTGATTGGTATGGCAGTGAATAAGTACATTAATTTAGGTAGAATTGTCATTTTTATTTTATTAGCTCTGCCTATGCATGAGCAATTGATATCTTTCCAATTTTTTAGATCTGATTTGATTTGTATAAAAAGTGTTGGGTAATAGTGTTCATAGAGTTCCTGGGTTTGTCTTGGCAAGTAGACTCCCAAGTATTTTTTATTATCTACTGTTAGTTTAAATGGAATGTCTCTTTCTATCTCTTGCTGCTGGACTTTGTTGGTCATGTATAGAAATGCTGATGATTTATGTGGATTTATTTTATATCCTGCTACTTTGCTAAAGTCGTTAATTGTTTCAAATAATTTTTGAGTTGATTCTCTAGGATTCTTTAAGTATACCATCATATCATCTGAAAAGACTGATAGTTTTGTTTCCTCCTTGCCTATTCTAATTCCTTTAATTCCCTTTTCTTCTCTGATTGCTAAAGCTAACATTTCTAGTACAATATTGAATAATAGAGGTGATAATGGATATCCCTGTTTGACTCCTGATCTTATTGGGAAGGCCTCTAACTTATCTCCATTACATATAATGCTTGCTGATGCTTTTAGGTAAATACTGCTTATTATTTTAAGGAAAGCTCCATCTATTCCTAAACTCTCTAGTGTTTTTATTAGGAATGGGTGCTGTATTTTGTCAAAAGCTTTCTATGCAGCTATTGAAATAATCATATGATTTTGGTTAGTTTTCTTATTGATGTGGTTGATTATGTTAATAGCTTTCCTAATGTTGAACCAACCCTGAATTCCTGGTACAAATCCCACCTGGTCATAGTGTATTATCCTGGTGATCACTTGCTATAATCTCCTTGCTAATATCTTATTTAAGATTTTAGCATCAATATTCATTAGGGAAATTAGTATATAATTTTCTTTCTCTGTTTTTGCTCTGCTTGGTTTTGGTAACACCACCATATTTGTGTCATAAAAGGAATTTGGTAGAACTCCTTCACCTTTTTTTCCAAATAATTTGTATAGTATTGTAATTAATTGTTCTTTAGATGTTTGGTAAAATTTACTTGCAAACCCATCTGGCCCTGGGGATTTTTTCTTAGGGAGTTCATTAATGGCTTGTTCAATTTCTTTTTCTAATATGGGCTTATTTAAGGATTTTATTTCCTCTTCAGTTAACCTGGGCAGTTTGTATTTTTGTAAATATTTATCCATTTCATTTAGATTGTCAAATTCATTGGCATACAGTTGGGCAAAATAATTCCTAATTATTGATTTAATTTCCACTTCATTGGTGGTAACATCACCCCTTTCATTTTTGATACTGGTAATTTGTTTTTCTTCTTTCTTTTTTTAAATAAAATTAACCAATATTTTATCTATTTTTTTTGGTTTTTTCATAAAACCAGTTTTTAGTTTTATTGATTAATTCTATAGTTTTCTTGCTTTCAATTTTATTAATTTCTCCTTTAATTTTCAGGATCTCTAGTTTAGTATCTAATTGGGGATTTCTAATTTGTTCTTTTTCTAGCTTTTTAAGTTGTATGCCCAATTCATTAATCTCCTCTTTCTCTTTTTTATTCATGTAAGGAGTTAGAGCTATAAATTTTCCTCTAAGCACTGCTTTGGTTGCATTCCATAGATTTTGGTATGTTGTCTCATTATTGTCATTCTCTTGGATAAAGTTATTGATTGTTTCTATGATTTGTTGTTTGACTCATTCATTCTTTAGAATGAAATTATTTAGTTTATGATTGATTTTCAGTATACTTTTCCATGGCTCTTTCTTACTTGTAATTTTTATTGAATCATGATCTGAGAAGGATGCATTTACTATTCCTGCCTTTCTACATTTGACTATGATGTTTTTGTGCCCTAATACATGGTCAATTTTTGAAAATGTGCCATGTACTGCTGAGAAAAAGGTATATTCCTTTCCATCCCCATTCAATTTTCTCTAGACATCTATCATGTCTAACCTTTCTAGTATTCTATTCACCTCTTTCACTTCTTTCTTATTTATTTTTTGGCTAGATTTATCTAATTCTCAGAGGGGGAGATTCAGATCCCCCACTAGTATAGTATTACTGTCTAATTTCTCTTGTAACGCATTTAACTTCTCCTCTAAGAATTTGGATGCTAAACCACTTGGTGCATATATATTTAATATTGATATTGCTTCATTATCTATGGTACCTTTTGGCAAGATGTAGTTTCCTTCCTTATCTCTTTTAATGAGATCTATTTTTGCCTGTGCTTTGTTTGAGATAAGGATTGCTACCCCTGCTTTTTTTTATTTTAGCTGAAGGATAATATATTCTGCTCCAGCCTTTTACCTTTCCTCTGTGTGTATCTCTCTGCTTCAAATATGTTTCTTGTAAACAGCATATTGTAGGATTCTGGTTATTAATCCACTCTGCAACTTGCTTCCCTTTTATAGCAGAGTTCATCCCATTCACATTCACAGTTATTATTACTGTCTATTCCCCTCCATTCTATTTATCCCCTTTGTACTTTCCCCCCCTTCTTTCACCCTATTCCTCCTCACCAACATTTTGCTTCTTAACCCTGCCTCCCCCAATCTGCCCTCCCTTTTTATTACCTCCTCCCTTTTCTTTACCCTTTTCTCCCTTGTTTTTGCCCTCCTTTCTATCAGTGCCCCACTTTCCCTTCCCCTTTTACTTCCCTAAAGAATGAGCTAAGTTTCTTTATCCCAATGAACGTATATGTTATTCTCTCTGAATCAAACCTGGTGAGACTAGGGTTCACCCCTCCCGTCTTTCCCTCTATTGTAATAGGTGGTTTTTTTTCACTTCTTCATATGATGTAATTTGCCCCACTCCACCTCCCCTTTCCTCTTCTCCCCATAGACTCCCTTTTTAACCCCTTAATTTTCTTTGTATCATCACATCAAAGACAATTTATATTTATATCCTCTGTGTATAGTCCTTCTGTCTGCCCAAATACATTTACAGTTCTCAAGAGTTATAAGTATTATCTTCCTGTGTAGGGATGTAAACATTTTAACCTAATTGAGTAACTTTTTTCCCCTCTGTTTACCTTTTAAACTTCTCTTGAGTCTTATATATTAAGATTGAATTTTCTATTCAGTTCTGGTCTTTTCCTCAGAAAAACCTTGAAAGTCCCCACTGTCATTGAATGTCCATCTTTTCTCCTGAAAGAGAATGAACATTTTTGCTGGGTAATAGATTCTTGGCTGCAATCCAAGCTCCTTTGCCTTCTGGAATATCATATTCCAAGCTTTGTGGTCCTTTAGTCTTGAAGCTGCCAAGTCCTGAGCAATCCTGACTGTGGCTCCATGATATTTAAATTGCTTCTTTCTGGCTGCTTGGAGCATTTTCTCCTTCACCTGATAATTATGGAATTTGGCTACAATATTCCTTGGGGTTTTCCTTTAGGGGTCTCTTTTAGGAGGTGATTGGTGGATTCTTTCAATGATGATATTATCCTCTGATTCTATAATATCAGCGCAGTTCTCCTTAATAATTTCCTGGAATATGGTATCTAGATTCTTTTTCTGATCATGGCTTTCAGGCAGAACAATGATTCTCAAATTGTCTGTCCTGGATCTGTTTTCCAGATCAGTTGTCTTTCCAATGAGATATTTCACATTTTCTTCTTTTTTTTCTTCTTTTGATTCTGCTTGGCTGATTCCTGGTGTCTCATGGATTCATTATCTTCCAACTCTCCAATTTTAATTTTTAAAGCATTGTTTTCTTCAGTAAGATTATGCACCTTTTTTTTTCCATTTGGCCAGATGAATTTTTTAAGGAATTGTTTTCTCCAGTCAATCTTTGTGCTTCCTTTTCCAAGTTGCTGATTCTTTTTTTCATTATTTTCTTGTTTTGATTTCATTTCTCTCCCCATTTTTTCTCCTACCTCTCTCAATTGTCTTTGGAAATCCTTTTTGAGCTCTCTTCCCATTTTTTCTTCTACCTCTCTCAATTGATTTTTAAAATCCTTTTTGAGCTCTTCCAGGAAGGCTTTTTGTTCTTGAGACCAATTGAACCTCCCTCTTGAGGATTCATATGTAGGCAATTTGAGAGTATTGTCCTCATCTGAGTTTGTGTTTGCCTCTTCCCTTTTGATACAGAAGCTTTCAATGGTGAGGGCTCTTTTTTACTTCTTACTCATATTGCAGCTAGCTTGCTTGCTTGGTTATCTATCTATCTATCTATCTATCTCTTTATTTTTTAGTTTTTTTAAAGTTGAGGTCTGCTCTGAGGACACCAGCATCCCTGTTTTGAGCTTCTTATGCTGGGGTATAGGAGATGTGTCACCGGCTTTTTACACTGAGGCCTCTATGGTGTGTGGATTTCCCCCACCCTGAACTTCCTGTCTGAGCATGCTGGGATCAGTGGGCCTAGTCATGCCTATCCTGTCCGTGGCCCTCCAGCTGGCAACCTGCCCTCTTGGCTGGTTCAGGTGGGTTTCTCCATTGTCCTGCTGTGTCACCAGATTTTTGAGCCAGGATCCAGGGACCTCAGTTGCTCATCTGTGGCCTACAGTTTCCTGCTAACTTACCCCAACCCCTTTGGCTCTGCACTGCTGTCCTGCGCTGTGCCTCCCTTTTTCCCAAGTCAGACTGACCTTTCCTGAAGTCTTCTAAATTATCTCTTGTTGGAATACTGTGTCTCTCTGTCTCTTTGCAGGTTCTGTAGTTTCAGAATCCATCCTGAGGCTTGATTTAATGTTGTTTTTGAGGGAACAGAATGAGAGCTCAGGCAGCTTGCTGATTCCTCTTCGCCATCTTGGCTTCGCCTCCACAATTTAGATTTTAAACATCATAGAACTATGTTTCTTTACACTTTTATTTCTATATTTTTTATTTAAAATATCTTTTACTGCCTCTCTAAAATACCAGTCTGTCAAGTGAGGAATCATTCTAAATTGTTCCCAAGGAAATTTAAATCTTTATATTTATACCACAGTTTCCTATCCAAAATTATTCAAATGCTATTTGAAAACTGTTTCTTCACACACATATAATAATAGTGTACATTAAAATAAAATTATTACCCTATTCCATTTAGGCATCAAAGTCTTTATCTATAGCAGTAGTAATATGATATATTCTTTGAGAATATATATCGCTTCCTTTGCACATTCTGTCACTAGTATTCTCCACATGAAAAGGTCCTTTGAAAGTATCTTACACTGGCTCTAAGCCAAGCTATCTTTCTCTAAAATACTGCCTCTTGAATTAGTCAGGTCACTCAAAAACAGGAGGTAAGGAATCTGACCCAAGAAAAAGGTCTCATTAATGTGTTATAGTCATTTAGCTATTTTCAGGGGACTTCAATGTGGAAGGATAAGAATGGGCCAATATTCTGATAAAGCTTAAACTGATTTGAAAAACAATAATGATGGCTATAGAAAGTCACCTGAGCTAATATAACAAACAATTCTCCAGGGCAAAGGAGAAAATCCAAATCCAGATGTTCCCATATTAATGCCTACTGCAATACTATTGGATATCTTAGGAAAAGAGGTCACTGATAGCCTCTACCCACCTGGGAAAGGTATAATTGTATGAGGACAATGAATATGAAGGACTCTACAGCACACAGTGCCCATAGTTCTCTGGTGTCCAGTGATCCAGAATCTAAGCTATTGATCAATAGGCCTAGAAATAGCTCATTCTCCATTAATAATTGAGAGTCAGAGCATCTGAAAGTGTAAGTAGACCATGGGAAAATGGCTTATATTATGTGGCAAGTGACGAGACTGCAAGGATGTTATGTCATAAATAGTGAGAGAAATTTCATCCACGAATCAGGCAGGAATCTGTTGGCACAGTTCAGCTGACTATATCCTAGGGAGAATGGTTAAGTGAATGAAAGAAATTCACGTAAAATTACATAATTTACTGTACATTAATATTTTCTATTTCATATTGTCTACTATATAGAAAGGTAACATGTACAAATAGAATAGTAAAGGGCTGAATTGAACAATGGAGAAAAGGAGCTGAAGAAATTAGAAAAAGGCAGAGAGAATGGAATTATAGTGGAAAGTAGAAAAAAAATAGAACTTTAGAGGGATTACCCTCAACTTTCATGGAAGAACCGGTAGTGAAAGATACAGAAAGTTAGAATTGGACCCTAGCCCTGCCTGAGAAACTGAGAGAATTTGTGCTGCAAGAACTGGGAAGAGTCATGAAGAAAGGAAGGAAGTTGTAAGGAGGTGAAAGCAGTGAACAAAATAAATATCTCCTGATTTCCTTTGAATGGTAATAACAATTTGTAGAAAGAGTAGTTTGTATTTGGGAAACAGGAACAAGGAGAAGCAGAAAAGAGCATGGGTCTATAAGAGAAGCCACCATATCTGTGAATCTAACTGGGGATTTATACCGAGTTCTAAGACTAATGACTACTCATTTACAATTCTATACTTTATTCCCCTTCTTATTTTTTTTCTTGTGGGGCAATGAGGGTTAAATGACCTGCCCAGGGTCACCTAGCTAGTAAGAGTCAAGTATCTGAGGCCAGATTTGTACTCAGGTCCTCCTGAATCCTGGGCTGGTGCTTTATCCACTGAGCCACCTAGCTGCCCCTCCCCTTCTTATTTTAATAAAATTTGCCTCTATAATATTATGAACTGCATGCTTCTAAATTGGAGTATAAGTTTCATTATGGGGAGGTAACACCAAAAGTTTTTTTAGGTTTCCTGGCTAGAGATTATGAACCAAGTAAAGAAAAAAAAAAAGGAGGAATATCCCTCCCCTCAAAGTATACCATAATAATACTGACTACAGGGCTTATACTCTCTTCATCTAACTACTTTCACTTTATATTATTTTCACTGCATGGAATGTACTTCCTTCTCCTCCTTATCTAAATTTTATCCAATCTTTTTGGCCTAGGTAAAATCATGCTCTAGAACACCTGTATCAAAGTCAAATAGAAACATGGGCCACTAAACCATATATAAAGATCCCTGTGGACTGCAGGTTGACTTAAAAAAAAAACTATTGATATTATATATGATTTATTGTATTTTTATGTATTTTGTCAAATATTTCCCAAATACATTTTTATCTGTCTTGGGTGGCACTCTGGAGTGTTGTGAACCACTTAGGGTCCATGTGTTTGCCAACTCCGAGAGACAGCCTGGCAGAGTGGACAGAAAGCAGACTTTTGAGTAAGTAAAATGTAGACCCAAGGCCCATCTCAGATACAAACTGACTTTGGGACCCTGGGCAAATCACTTAACCTGTTAGTGCTGTGAGCAACTTGCTAAGACTTTGCTAATGCTTTGCAGATAAGCATTGAAAGAATGTAGGTTTCTACAGAGTAGGGATTGTTTCATATTTCCATGAACAGTACTTAGCCCTTAGTAGACTCTTTTATTTTATTTTTTCCTTAGTAGACTCTTAATAAATGCCTGCTTATTGATCAAAGGAGTGAGTTTTTTGACCTGGAATTCCCTATATCAATGAAAGCACAGATCAACAGAGGGAAACAAAAGATTGTATTCACTTCCTCCATGAGGCCTTGCCTCAACCCCTCTACTTGTCATGATGTCAACTGTAAAGACTTGCATGAATTGATGAGCAATGATGAGAACAGAAACAGGAGAACAACTGTTTCTGAAGTCCTACAAAAGTTAGAATCCTATACCATACAATTTGTCACAATAATTTCATTATTTACCTCATATTCAGATATATCTGGAAAAACTACTGTATGAAATTTAATTTAATAGATATTTTGTCTAAGTGACTGTGGTATGGACTGGAGGTACAAAGATAAAAACAAAACAGCGTTGGCCTTCAAGGATCTTACATTTTTCTCTGGAAAAACAATAAGGGAGCACAGGGAATGAAGCTGTCAAAAGACACATCAGGCAAAGCAATCCAGAATATTATATGATAGCACTAACAGTTGGAAGAGAATCAGGAAAAGGCTTTGCTTAGGAGGAAAAATGAGGGCTGAGCCTTGAAGGAAGGAAAATAAAAAACCTGAAAGGAATAGATAAGGAAGGCATGCATTCTAAGCATGGAGATGGTTTGTGTGAAAATATTAAGTACTTCTATAAAAATTACATTTAATAAAGGGTTATGAAAGCATAGATTAAAAGTTAATTGGAAAATAAATAATCTAATCTTAAAGAATTAATGGATCAAAGAACAAATCACAGAAATAATCAATAATTTTGTTAAAGAGAATGACAACAATGAGAGAACATTCCAAAATCTGCAGTACTAAGGGTAAAATTTATATCTCTAGATGCAAACATCAATAAAAGAGAGAAAGTACAAATCAATGAACTGGACATGCAACTAAAAAAAGAGAAAAATCAAAGGAGAGATTAATAAAATTGGAAAATCCACTGAACTAATAAATAAAAGTGGTTTTATGAAAAAATAAACCATTCGTTAATTTGATTTAAAAAAGGAAAACCAAATAACCAGTATCAAAAATGAAAATGGTGAAGTTACCACGAATGAAAATAAAATTAAACCTATTATTAGGAGTTATTTTGCCTAATTATATGCCAGTAAAACTGGTAATTTATCTGAATTGTATTAATATTTACATAAATACAAACTGCCCATATTCATAAAAAAGGAAATAGAATACTTAAATAACCATATAGTAGAAAAAGAAACTGAAGAAGCCATCAGTGCCTAAGAAAAAATCCCCAGGACCAGATGGATTTACAAGTGGATTCTACTAAACATTTTTTTTTCTTGGGGGGCAAAGAGGGTTAAGGGACTTGCCCAGAGTCACACAGCTAGTAAGTGTCAAGTGTCTGAGGCTGGATTTGAACTCTTGTCCTCCTGAATCCAAGGCCAGTGCTCTATCCACTGTGCCACCTAGCTGCCTCCTCTACTAAACATTTAAGGGACAATTAATACCCAAACTATGTAAGCTCTTTGAAGAAAAGTAGGTAAAGAGTCCTACTAAATTCTTTTTATGGAACAAATTTGGTTTTGATAACCAAATGAGGGGGACAAAACAGAGAAAGAAAACTAAAAAACAATTTTCTTAATGAATATCCATGCAAAAATTTTAAATAAATTACTAGCAAGGAGATCATAAACTGTGACCAGGGAGGATTTATATCAGGAACTGGGCTGGTTCAATATTAAGAAAACTATTGGGGCAGCTAGGTGGCGCAGTGGATAGAGCACTGGCCGTGGATTCAGGAGGACCTGAGTTCAAATCCACCCTCAGACATTTGACACTTACTAGCTATGTGACCCTGGGCAAGTCACTTAACTTTTATTGCCCCACCAAAAAACAAACAAACAAACAAACAAAAAACTATCAGTATAATTGTCCATCTCAAAAACAAAAACAGCAAAAATTGTATTATTATATCAATAGATGCAGAAAAAGCCTTTGATAAAATACAATGCCTATTCCTATTTAAAACATTAGAAAGCACAGGAATCAAAAGGAACCTTTTTACAAATGAGAGCAGTATCTCTCGAAAACCAAGAGCACACATTATTTATAATGGGGTTAAACTTGAAGCCATCTCAATAAGATCAAGAGTAAAGCAAGGAATTATATTATCACTACTATTATTCAATATTGTATTTAGAAAATCTAGCTGTAGCAATAAGGCACAAAAGGGATAAAATAGGCATTGAGGAAAAAAACTTTGCAGATAACATGATGGTATACTTAAAGAACACTAGAGAATCAACTAAGAAACTAATTAATATGATTAACAACTTCAGTAAAGTTGCAGGATAAAAAATAAACTCACATTAATCACCAGGATTTCTATATAATGACAACAAAGCCCAGCAGCAAAATATAGGAAGAGAATAATGGCAGATAATATAAAATAATCAGAGGTATATCTGCCAAGAGAAACCCAGGGATTATATGAACACAATTATAAAACACTTTTCACACAAATAAAGTCAGATCTAATAATTGGAGAAATGTTAATTGCTCATGGTTCGGCCAAAGCCAATATAATAAAAATGATAACTCTACTTTAGCTAATTTACCCATTCAGTGCCAAACCAATAAAACTACCAAAGAAATGTTTTATAAAGGTAGAAAAAACGGTAACAAAATTGATCTGGAAGAATAAAAGTAAAAAAAATAAGAATAAAGGTAAAGAATATCAAAGAAATCAATGAAAAAGAATGGGGAAAGATCCAAGCTTTGGGGGTAAAAATTCATCCTTTGACAAAAATTGCTGGGAAAACTCGAAAAAAGTTTGGCAGAAACTAGGCATAGGCAAACATTCGACACTATATACCAAGATAAGGTCAAAATAAAGAAATGATTTAAATATAAAGGGTGATATCATAAGCAAATTAGGAGAGCATGGAAAAATATACCTGCAGATCCATGGATAAGGGAAGAGTTGATGACCAAATAAGAGACAGAGAGGATTACAGGAAGTTAAAAGGATAATTTTAATTATATGAAATTAAAAGACTTTTGCACAAACAAAACCTAATATGGCCAAAATTTAAAACAAAACAGGAAACTGGGAGAAATTTATAGCAAGTTTCACTGATAAAGGCCTCATTTCTCAAATATATAGGTAACTGAATCAAATTTATTAAAAAAAAAAAAAGAGCCGTTCCTCAGTTGATACATGGCCAAAGGATATGAACAAGCAGTTTTCAGAAGAAGAAATCAAAGGTATCAATGGTCACAGGAAAAAAAAAATTATCTAAATCACTACTGATTAGAGAAACTTAATGAGGAAACTGAGACTGAAAAAGCTGCAGTGATAACCATGATTATACAACTAGTTAGATATCTGAGACAAGGATTTAAACTCAGGCCTTCTGAGATTAAAACAACTTTGTGATACCACCTCACAACCATCAGATTAACTAACATGACAGAAAAGGAAAATGACAAATGCTGGAGAGAACGTAGAAAAATTGGGACACTAAATGCACTGTTGGTGAAGTTGTTAAGTAATCTAATCCTTCTGGAGAACAGTTTGGAATTACACCTAAAGGGTTACAAAACTGTACATACCTTTTGATCCAGTAAAACCAGTGCTAGGTCTGTATCCTAAAGAGATTTTTTTTAAATGAGGGGAGGGAAGGACCTATGTGTACAAAAATATTTATAGCAGCACTTTTGTGGTGGCAAAGAATTGGAAATTGAGGGAATGTGCATCAAATGGAGAATGGCTGAACAAGTTGTGTCACATGATTGTGATGGAATATTATTGTACTATAGAAATGATGAGTAGGATAGTTTCAGAAAAACCTGGGAAGACAAATGAACTCATGAAAAGTAAATTGAGCATAAATAGGAGAAGACTGTACACAGTAACAGAAATATTGTAAGCATCATCAACTGTAAAAGATTTGACTACTCTGATCAAGACAATGATCCAATACAATTCCATAGGACCCACAATAAAAAATGCTATCCACCTCAAGAGATAGAACTGATACACTATGAATGCAGATTGAAGGCCATTTAAAAAAAATTTCTTTATTTGTATTGTTTTATTTTGTCTGTTTTTTCTTTTGTAACATGGCTAATATGGAAATGTTTTACATAACTTTACATGTATAATCAATATTAAACTACTTGCCTTCTCAAGGGGGCAGAGGGTACAGAAAGAGGGAGAGAACTTGGGACTCAAAATTCTAATATATATATATATATATATATATATATATAAAATTTTACATGTAATTGGGAAATATTAATTGAAATAAATAAAAATATATTTTAAAAGAAAATACTAAGCATGAGATGGAGATGGAATTTTCACCCACCTCAGGTGAAGTAGGTGTTATTATTATTCCCTACTTTACACTTGAGGAGACTGAGTTTAGAAAGGTTAAGTGACTACCCAGAGTTATAGAGCTAGTAAGTGTCTTAGGCCATATTTGGACTTGGGTCTTCCTGACTCCAAAGCCAGGGCACTCTTCACTAGTTCACCTAGCTTCGAAACCCTTTTGCATTTGCATATATCTTTCTCAGTATTTGTATGTTTTGTAACATTCCATCCTTTGTATGTTGATACTGCTAAGAAAGCATAGACGCTGAATAGTTTCCTTAGCTGTGGTAAAATATTTGTACTTACATTTTCCATTATCTTGGCCAGCCACCTTGTCAGTCAACTAGTATTTATTAAATGCCTACTATGAGCCAGGTACTATGCTACACACTAGTGAGCTACACACTTTGTAGGGATACAAAGAGAGGAAAAACAAACCATCTCTTGCTTTCAATGAGTTCACAGTCTAATGGAAAGACAATTTGAAAATATCTACATAACAACAAGGTATCTAAAGGATAAATTGGGGGTAATCTCAGAGGGGAGACTTAGAAAAGTCTTCTTGCAGAAGCTGAGAATTTAGCTGAGACTTTAAGGAAATTAGGGAAACCAGGAGGCAAGTTTAAGAGGGAGAGCATTCCAGGCATTAGTGGGGGTAAGGTAAAAGAGAGAGCAGTGAAAACACTCCAAATCAAAGGAGTGCAAGGAACAAGAAAGAGGCCAATGTCACTGGATCATAGGATCATAGGGTATTTGGAAGGGTGTAAAGTATAAAAAAGCTGAAAATACAGGAAGGGACTAGGTTGTGAATTTATTTTATATTTAATTTTATATTTAATCCAGGATATAATGGGAAGCCACTAGATTTTACTGAAAAGGAAGATGGCATGATCATACCTGCACTTTAGGAACATCGGTTTAATGACTGAGTGGAAGATGGGTTGAAGTGGGGAAAGTTGAGGCAGAGAGGCCTACTAGTATGCTACTTCAAAAGTACAGGCCTGTTCCAGGGTGGTAGCAGTGTGGCAGGTAGAGGAGAGAAGAGCATGTACACCTGAGATCTCACAAGGGTAGAAGTAACAGGACTTGGCCATGGATAGGATTTGAGGATGGAGAGAGAGTGGGTAGTTGAGGATGCTATCTAGCTGAGAAGTTAGGAAGAGAGGAGGGTTTATGGGAGAGAGGGGGATAAAGACTTCAATTTTGTATATGTGAGGTTTCAGAAACATCTCTGAGACATCCAATCTGAGATGTCTAAAAGCCAGGTAGAGATGTAATATTTAAGATCAGGAGAGGTTAGGACTAGATCTGTGAGTTTTTTATATATAATTGAATCTAAGAGAAAGGATGAAATCAAATGAAATAGTATAGAGGAAGAAGAGAAGACAGAGTCTTGGGGGAACATCACCATTCGAAGGTGACGTAGTTGAAGATCCAGGCAAGGAGTCAAAAGAAATATTCATTAAGGTAAGAGGAGAACTGGTAGAGAACAATGTATTTAAAACCTTGAAAGAAAAGAATATTGAGGGAAAGAATGAGATTGAGCGTGTCAAAGGCTTCAGAGATGATAAGAAAGATGAGGATTGAGAAAAGGCCATTGCATTTAGCAATTAAGAACTCATCAGTAACTAGGAAGAGAGCAGTTATGTTTGATAAGGCTGGAAGCCAGACTCCAAAGAGTTAAAAAGAGAGTAAAGAAAGGAAATGGAGGCAAATAAAACCAACTTTCTTAAAATGAGAAGGGAAACAGTTAAGTGGGGGGTGAGGAGAAGCAACTTTGTGATCACTTTCTTTTATAGACGTTTCATGTTCAAGATAAGTAAATAAATGATTAAAATGTATAAGAATAAGAATCACAGTGCCTCACGGAGTGCCTGGGACATAGTAGGTACTTTAAAAGGCTTAGTGAATGTAATGGAATTGAATTGAATAAAACTATATAGCTTAGAGTGGTTGCCAATTTTTAAAAAATTATAAAGATTCAGATGCCCAAAGAATTGGGGATGAGGGGAATCACAGAAAAGTTTGGATCAGTCTAGATTACAACTAGAGGGATGGGAGTAGAGCCTAGAGCTGAGCAAAGTTTGATAAAATTAGAGATAGGGGAAAAAAGGCCCTCCGAGGAGCTATGGAAAATGTCCAGATAGTATTACAATATGTTTCAAAGGAGGAATAAGCTGACTGAGACAAAGTAATAATGAATAAAGGGGCACAGTGGATTCTGCCAAATGGCATCTACTAGCCAGGGTGGGTCTTGGCAGGAAAGATTCATCACCTTCTGCCCTCTCCAATGTATTGCGTGGGTTGGCTCCTATTGCTAGAAGGAAGCAAGTGTGACTGAAGAAGTCTGTATACAGTTTCCTGGGAGACACTTCACATTCACTGTTCTATTCTATAAAGATTGCCCAAAAAAAAAATTGCCCAGTTAATTTCAGGTAGAACTGAAACTAGTGCAGTCTTAAACTTCAATAGTTTAAAGTCGGTATTTCATTTCTTGCTTCAGACCTGAATATCTTCCTTCCTCTTTTCCAAAATATATTTGTCCTTTTACTTTAAATCTATACCCCAAATGTACCTCCCTATACATAGTTTTGCAAGATTGGCATTCCCTGGCTTTAGTAACTTTAATTACATCAATAACTCTTTCAAGCTAAGGAATCTAACTGTCTTTCACTCCTACACATTTAGTGTCTGTGTCTAGCTTAAAAGACAAGTGTTTAAGTCCACCCTTGTAAATGTGTTTGGTGCCAGGAGTTTTCAAAGTAATCTGCTCTGAAATCTCTAATCCACGGTCTGCCAATGACCTGCTGTGTGACCTTGGGCAAGTCGCCCAATATGTCAGGGCTTTGCTTTAATAATGTTGTTGGCAGGAATCACTAATCACCAGAATTGTGAAATGCATTGTCAATGCAAAGTGCTTAATAAATATTTACTAATATACAATGAGCTCACTGCATTTTACAGCTAGGAGAGGTTCATTACAAGTGATAGCCATAGATCATAATGAAATAGACATCTGAGTCAAACTTAAATCTATGCTCTGTAATTGTTTTACCATATAAGAAGCAAGGCATATCATGTATAGTTGTAGCCCTGTGCAGAGGCAGGGAAATGGCCAAGGGGAGCTCTTTCCAATTGTTAGAATCAATGATTCTCTTCCATGAAGATTTATTCCTTGTAAGGAGACATAGAATGTGATAGGCTTTTGGTCCCTTTCAATAACAAGTAAGAGAACATTTATTGTGTGTACATGTTCCATGCAATGCCCTTGTAGGGAGGAGCATACAAAGATGAATAAGATCTAATCCGTACCCTCAATTATCTTAGGAAAAAGTAGGGAAGATAAGGCATATGCTCAAAATAAGAAAAAAAAATACAATTTAGACTATACATTCTCTCTTTTTATTTAACAGTATTTTATTTTTTCCACTTATATACAAAGATAGTCTTCAACATTCATTTTTATAACATTTTGAGTTCCACTGTTTTTCTTTCTCCCACTTCTGACCACTCCCTAAGATTGCAAGCAATCTGATATAGGTTATACATGTACAATCTTGTTAAACAAAATTCACCATTAGTCATGTTGTCAAAGAAGAATCAGAACAAAAGAGAAAAACCTTGATGAAGAAAAAAAAAAGAAGTGAAAATAGCTTGCTCCAGTCTGCATTTAGACTCTATAGTTCTTTCTCTAGATGAGGATAGCAATTTCCATCATGAGTCTTGAAATTTAGACTATGCATTCTTTTTTTTTTTTTTGATGAGGCAATTGGGGTTAAGTGACTTGCCCAGGGTCACACAGCTAGTAAATGTTAAGTGTCTGAGGTCAGATTTGAACTCAGGTCCACCTGACTCCAGGGCCGGTGCTCTATCCACTGCACCACCTAGCTGCCCCTAGACTATGCATTCTTAAGAGAGGCACAGAGGAAGGAGTTACAAAGTGCTATGCATTTCCAATGGAAGTGTGACCAAAGAAGGTTTCATGAAGATGGGGACCTCCAAATTGGGAGCAATTTCAATACTTTTCATTTGGAACATTTAACATGCAAGCATGTGATCTAAAATAGGAGGGCCTAGAAAATTTAGACACTTGTTATATTTAAGCATCTTTTAAAACTAATCCTACATAGTTATAGTTCTACATAAATATGAGCTTTTATCATTATCACTATTATTATTGTCTGGTACTTAATATTTCCTCTTACTTGAATTGCTTTTTCATGTGGATTTGCCTATTCCTAAAACCCTAAGGATCAACATGTGATATTTATATATATATATATATATATATATACAGACACACATACATATGTACATATATACATAAGTGCATTTTAATAGACACATATAACTGGGTTTACATTTTCATATGATTATTTTTGTACATGAACATAAGCTGCAAAGTGAGAATTATGAGCTCATTTTTATCAGCAGAAACATATTTGTCTTAATGTGTCTGGAGGATCACTCAAGTTATAAAACTTACTATTTGTGGTGACCACAGGTGGAGGAAATGAGAATCAGTAATTTCTTCCCCTGACATCTGACCTTAGGTCAAGTGCAGTACCTGCAGATGGATTTTTATAGAGATTGAAATAAAAGTATATAGGCAAAGCTTAATACTCATTTGGGGGCTGCAAGGAAGGAGATCATACCAATTTTTCCAGGTGAAAGAATGGTCAGTGATTCTCATTATGAGTGAAAGCTACACTGGAGGGTGGCATAGGTCACATGGGACAAGGAAAGGGTAAGATTGTCAAAGCAGAGATCCAATAAAAGACAGGTGTTCTTCTGTCCCGTGACTCAGATCCAATGTTATCAGAGTGAGCTGGGATTCTTTGATGCACTGTGCAGAAACTCCCTTAGAAAGAATACTTTCTACCTTTCATAAGAGATAACATTCTGCATTCTTGATATAAGAAAACAAGGGTCTTGGTCTGGAGGGAGGGTATCTCCTAAATGTCAAACCATTTTAGCAAACTTCTTAGGAAAGAATCATTGAATTCTTGGGCTTGGAATTCAGAGGTCGTCTGATTCATTCCCTGCCTCAGCCAGATAAGGGTATAATATCTTATACATGTCATAAGTCTTTGAACATGAAAATCTTTCATCCTGATACACTAATGTTTGTTTTTCTAAAATATATTCAAAAATGTGTTTATTCTGCCTAATTCCCTCTAATTCTTCAACACCCCACCCACACACCCCTTCATCCATGTAACATTAAAAAAAAAGATCAGTGAATCTATTATCATAGATTAAGAATTTGACGGGAATTTTGAGGTCATCTAAACCAATCTAATCATATTATAGCCGGGGAAATGGAAGTCCAGTGAATTCACTGACATGCCTAAGGTCACACAGGTAAATAAATGGTAGAGGCAAAATTTGAACCTGGCTTGACTCTGAATCCTGCACCATGAATCTGGCAGCAGAACACTTAGGCTTGAGTCCTGTTTCCATCTGTGTGACTAACCTTAGGCAGGTCATTTAATTTATCTTTCCCTCAGTTTTCTCAAATGCAAGATTGGAGTAATGGCATCTGCCCCATGTACTTCATGAGGCTGCTGCAAGGAGAGAGTTCCATAAAGTGTAAAGCATTATGTGTATGTAAGCAATTGTCATTATGGATTTCAGAGCTGATTCGAGCCTTCAATTGATTTTCTAAGGATTTTGCCCATGAAGTCGGCTTTGTAGAACACCACCACAATGGTAGATGTAATTAGGCACTTAATAAATGGTATTGACAATAATGATAATGAGAAACAATTGTGATTTTCAGAACTCTGAAGACATTTCAATGCTTGTTTGCTTTAGAAAGCATAGGAGCATCCAAGCATCCTAGGAGAAATGTTCAATAAAATTATGCATCACAGACTCCACCCCCAACTCCAAGAAATCAAAGCCAGGTTGCAAAATGCCTCAGATAGGGAAAAGATGGGGCCCTTCCCCCATCCCAGTAGACATTTTTTGAGAGCTGACTTTCTCCTACCTCAATCTGACCTGCCAGGTTCAGAGAATGTGGACAAAGGGGGGCTCAGGCTTATGTAGAGGCAACAGAAAAACAGCATGACTCACCATGGTTAATTATTTGCCAGGCTTTAGGGGGCAGCTATGTGGCACAGTGGATAAAGCACCGGCCCTAGATTCAGGAGTACCTCAGTTCAAATCCGGCCTCAGACACTTTGACACTTACTAGTCGTGTGACTCTGGGCAAGTCACTTAACCCCCATTGCCCCGAAAAAAAAATTATTTGCTGAAAGCAGCATTCCTAATACAAGTGTTAGAGGCTATGGATATGGAAACTTGCCTGGGGATATATAAGCAGGTGAGTATGTCCAGAGAGAAAAGACAGAGCATTTCAAGAGGATTAAATGAAGAGTATGTGGAACTGTAGTGTGAATGACCGGAAGAAAACAGTAGCCTGGATAAGAGATGAAAGGGGCATGAATGAAGCATTATAGAAATTTGAGGACTAGTGGGTGGCATGTGGGGGAAGAGAGAAAGAGGGACTCAGAAAGAGGGACTATGAACATGGGAAAGAGTCTGGGATTAAGCAGGTATCTAGCTATGAGCCTTGGCTGGGACATAAGAGGGATAAGTGTGACAGTGTAGAGGGGGATTAGGGTGTGTTCTGCATTCTGAGTCCTAAGGTCCCCCACACACCCACATGATGTCAGTATTGAAGCTGTAATGAGAAAAGCCACATCCAATTCAATATCTCTGAATGGCAATTTCTAAGCTCTCTGTATGTTATCTCTGTACAAGGAAAGAAAGAACTGATTTCCCCAAAGAGGGAAGAGGGGCTGAATAGGAGAAAGAATACTAGATTGGGGGTCAGAAAAGTTGACTAAATTCCTAAATCTGATGCCTTACTGTATGACTTTGGGGAACCAAAGTATGACTTAACCACCAAAAGCCTCAGTTTCTCTGTATGTAAAATAATGGATGTGGACTGGGGGCCTCTGAGGTCTCTTTCAGCTTTGCTTAAGATCCATGAGAGCATATCATTGGATCCAGAATTCAGGGTAAGAGTAACAGCAGTATGAGTAGAAGGTAGTGGAGAGAAGGTGTGTTCTACCACTAACTTAAACAGTGATCCCAACAAGGCAATGACCTCATAGTGTCTTAGCTAAGATCCAGTGTCTTACTAAGATCCATCCTTCTTAAGGATCTATTTGCATTAGAAAGGACTTTCCACTTGTAGTTAATTCCAGTCACCTGATCCATCACAAACATACTTGCATTCTGCCTCATTTATTCAGTAACTGCTACAGCTGGGTCCTTCACTAATATCTGTCCCCCACCCAATCAAACACCTTCACCTTCTCTAGTAACCTGGGAAAAATGTAAATTGTAGAGAGCTGTCAGATCCTTCATTTTGCCTGCCCAGCTGTCTGCCTTCCCCTAGGACTCTCCACCTTCATACTAGCATGGTGCTCGTTACCTCATAGGCATTTAATAACTGAAAATTAATTAGTTACAAAACTATGTCCTAGAGCATGCTATCATTGGGTAACTATATATACAGTAGGAGGCTAGAGGGCATAGAAGAGGGAAGGGCCACTAACAATATTCTGGAGAACAATAATTCAAGATAACCCATCAAACTGAGTCAGATTTGCAGGCTCCTTATTCACTTCTTTTTTGTTGTTCGTTTTTTTTGCAGGGCAATGAGGGTTAAGTGACTTGCCCAGGGTCACACAGCTAGTAAGTGTCAAAGTGTCTGAGGCCGGATTTGAACTCGGGTCCTCCTGAATCCAGGGCCGGTGCTTTATCCACTGCATCACCTATCTGCCCCTCCTCATTCCCTTCTCAACTGAACCTAGGACTCTGCCCCCTGGGAGTTTCAGCTTTCATAGGTGATCTCTCTCTCTCTCTCTCTCTCTCTCTCTCTCTCTCTCTCTCTCTCTCTCTCTCTTTCTTTCTTTTTTTCCTTTTGCCTTACTTATTCTTTCCCTAGCCACTCCTCTTTACTTCTGGGCCATTTCCCGACCATTGCTGTGCATCATATAATCCACCCTTTTATGTATTGTCTTCTACCATTAAATTGTAAGCGCCTTGAGAGCACATGCAGTCTTGCTGCCCTATATTTGTATGTTCAGAACTTATTGCAGTATCGGCATATGCCTAATAGATACTAAATAAACGTTACTGGGATGTATTAAGTGGTCCTTCCAAAACGTGAGATGAAACTATGATATTTTCCTAAAATACAGCTTTACATGATAGAAATCTAGTTTCATGAACAGTCTTCTCATTCTAAAATGTATATGAAATATTCATTTTATTTGATGTTTCTAAAGTTCAATTTCTTTTTTAAAAACTGTAGTGAGGGGGCAGCTACATGGTACAGTAGATAAGGCAGCAGCCCTGGATTCAGGAAGACCTCAGTTCAAATCTCGCCTCAGACACTTGACAGTTACTAGCTATGTAACCCTGGGCAAGTCACTTAACCCTCATTGCCCCACAAAAACAAACAAACAAACAAAAAACAACCCTGTGGTGATCCTTAGAATTTTAGATTTGAAAAAGGCCTTGGAGGTCACCCTAGGTGTGTTATTTGTCCATTCTAAGAACTGGTACAATTGGGACTAAAATTCAGTTCCCTTAATTCCCAATTATTTCTGGAATATCTGTAACTCAATCAAAAACATTTCAGGAAGTTTCAGAGTAACTTAAGTGAATTGAAGCAAATAAAATTCTCCATCTTTTGAACCAACCCCAGTTACCAAGAACTGAATCTTTTTAAAAGGTTACCTTATGTTCTCTATCATACCCTCAGGACGATGCTGTTAGGACAAAAAGTAACACACTACCCTTCATGCCCTAAACCCTTCCAATAATTTTTTTTGAAGAAAGTTCCACATTGGCATAGTGGGGCTCCTGGCATAGCTACTTCCTGGCAGACACACACTGCCAACTCGTCTCTTCCCCACCGGTCACAGCTTGATATCATGCTGCCAACTTGAGCCTGCAAAGACTGTGAACCAGGGATGGAGTAAGGATTTTATTCACATCTGTGCTTTCTTCCATTTTTAGTGTAAAATTGGATTGCCTGCGTTTCAGATCCTATTAGTTTTGTCTAACCAAAATTCCTATATTCTGCTTTTAGTAACATTTTAAACGGGTTTGGCTTAGGCTTATGCAGAGCTCAAAATCATTAAGGAAGGCTTGATTTAGTCTATTCCTGGATGGAATCCATTCTGCTTTCCAGGTCACAACATCACAAAAAAGGAAGGATGACAGAATTTAAAAAAAAAAATTAAAGGATCTTAGAGGTCATCTCTTCCAATTTTCCTCCCAGAGCAGGAGTTACCTCTCCAACAAATAATGATTTTGCCTCTGATAAAACACTTCTAAAGTAGGCCACTCAATACAGATCAGGATTGCCCATCCTATTGTTGGGTAATTTTGGTCCTTAGAGAGCTCGAGGGTTTAGTGTGCTAACATCTACTTCCTGTACTGATCATCAATTGATCCTACTTCTGTCTCTTGGAGAAGAGAGAAGAAAACAAATAGAATTTCTTTTCTTCCTCATTCTAGTCCGTGAGATATTTGACGTGGTCTTGTGTCCCTGGGTTTTCTCCTCTGGATGCTAAAATCCCAGGTTTTCTTAATAGATTCTTGCATGCCATGGCTTCAGATTCCCTCACCAAGCTGGTCACCCTCGCCTGGGGATGTTCCAGTTCTTCACTTATATCCAGAATAAGATGCGAGTGCTCCAGATGTGATCTGATCAGAACAAGGGGGAGCTGTACTATTAACCCCCTTCTAAAGGATATTAGTATAGCCTGGAATTACATCAGCTATTTTAGCAGTCACATCCCCAGACTAGAATTTGACAGACTCCTAGTGAGCCCCTACCTCCAAGCAAGGTCAGTTATACAATATTAAAGGTAGTATTATGGGTCTAGTATTTGCAAAAACAGAGGTATGAAATCATGACAAACTGACTCCCTAATGGTGCTATACATCTTCAAACCTCAGAACAAGTTGTTAATATAGACTCAGACACATGAGATGCCTCTAAGGAAAGATACAGAGAATGTGAATCCTGGATACATTCCCAGGATGAATGAGTGACATGACACATAATGCAAGTAAAATCCTTGGGGATCCCATACCCTTGGCAGCCACAGTGCTTCACTGAATTTAAGGTCCTATCTCACTCCCTTTCTTTCCTTTCAACTACTCATTCTGCAGCCATAGAATATGGGCTGGGTTAAGGGGGGGAGGGGTGGCTGAATTAGGAAAAACCTTTTCCTGCTCATTACTTAAGTACATTTGATAAATGCAGCCTCTACTGGGTGATAAATATTTCTGCATTTGTTAGGGTAGGCTATACCCATGTCATTCTTGACAAAGTGGGCCAACTATGAAGCTTTTCATGTTTTTCATGCAGGCACCTTCTTACCATTTTGAAATAATCAGTATATTTGTCATCTTCCATTTGGGGAAGTGTCATATGTTCCACGAATCCTTAAATATCTCCAGCATCACTTTGGCAATGATATTTGCAAATTATTTCAATACTCTGGACATTTGAACATTATTTCCATGCACTATCATGTAAATGGCCAAAAGTCTTGATCCCAGGGAGAAGAGCTAGGTGTTCTTATGAATTGTTCAAACTGAGAGGCATCATATTGTAGTAGAAAGTTCACTGTACTATACCTACAATCAATGAACCTGGTTACCAGTCTCTGCTCTGAGTTGTGTGCTTGCATGAGTCATAATCTTTCTAAGCCCCAGCTTCCTCTTCTGTATAATGGGGATAATTATATTTGCATTGCCTCTCTCACAGGATTGTTTAGAAGGAAGTACTTTATAAACCACAACATATATGTGAGTCTGAGCTATTATAATAAATATAAATCCCGCTGAGCTAACACTTTCTCAACCACTTTTGCTCTGATTTTTCTAGTCAAAATGTCATTCTTTTTTTTCCGGAGAATTATTTTTATTTCTTTCCCATACCCTGGTGCTTTTAAAACATTATTCAGACAATTTCAGTAATTTATATTCTAATTATTCCAATAATTCAGATTTGAAAACTTTAAAAAGTGATGACTCATATCACATTCTCTCCCCCACCTCCCATGGAACCTTACTTTTTTTTCCCAGAATGTCATTCTTAATGGAGAAGACAGAATATGATTCTATTTTCTGTTCCCAATTAGGATTTCACCATCATCTCCAAGCAGTAGACCTATGGTTTATTTTAAAAGTTCTCTTTATTGTCCTTGGTATTTTTTCAAACTTCAACTCATCTTGAAGTTTAGTGTTCTTGACACCCTTCCTACAACCCATGCTTCACAAAGCTGCAAAAAAGTGATATTTCTAAAGTACATGGATGACTATGTTACTCCTTGAATGAACTTCAGACTCCCTATTACCTCTAGGATCAAATAGAAAACTATTTTGCCTTTAAGGTCCTTTATGACAGAGCTACAGCCTGCATTTCCTTTTCAATTATGTATGTATAAAAGGTATAATAAAAATATCATGCAAGCACAATGCACACATGCACAATATAAAGATATGTATGCTTTAATTTGTTTAGCCAAACTAGCTTTCTTCCTCTCACACAACCTTCCATCTCACATCACCTTCTCCATCTCCAACTCCCTTTCTCCTCATCTCTAGGTCTCAGAATTCCTAATTTCCTTCAAACCTTATCTTAAATACCACCTCCTACATGAACTATTTCCTGATCCCCTCCCACTCCAGAACTAGTTCTTCTCTCACCAAATTACTTGGCATTCATTGTGCATATATTTTGTATTTACTAATCTAGGGACATATATAATGTAATTCCCCTTGAAGGTAAAGGAAGTTTTATATTTAACTTTGTGTCCCCAGGGCCTGGCACAAAATAGGTCCTTAGTAAATGCTTGATTGACCAACAGATATTTCTTCAATCTCAGTTCTTGGGATTACCCAAACCATTCCTTTTAATTTTTTAAAAAACCTTTTTCTCTCTCTAAATATTTTAATGTCTGATGAATAATTAAAATTTTCATGGCTTGGCTACATGGTCACTTTCTTCCGAAGGATTCTGCCGTGTTACCAACTTGTTTATTACATCTAAATCCAAATTAGCAGTTTCCTACCTTGTTTTCATTACTTTCTGAAAAATAAAGTTTCTTTTTTTCTCAAAAGTTTTGCTTTTAAATAGAATAAGACACCAAACAGATGGCAGAGAATTAGAGTCTCCCATCACTATTATCTTTGCCTTTTTATTAGTTTTATCACATACAATAGGAAATCATAGTCCATAACCTCAATCTGGACCAATGATCTGTGGTTACTCCCACGGTGATATCACTTTTATTTCTCTCCCCTTCTGTCCTTACTCAAGTGCCCTCCACTGGGCTTCCACCCTTAGGTTTGTAGAATCCCTGGAAAGTACATACTCCCTCTCCTCATCTGTTACATCTGTTTCTTCCAAACAAAGACATACCTTCCATTGCTACATTCCAGTCATGAATCCCATGTAATCCCATCTAGGCACAGTGTTACCTATGAGGGTTTTAAGTTCCATGTGTCAAAATTTCAAGTTCATTTTATTTCTTAGCCATATTCTGTGCAATGGTATAGTGACATCTGAATAAATAGGCATTAGTCCCAACTTTTTTTGTCATTTCTATTGTCTCCTTCTGAGAATCACCAGGTGCTTCCTTCATGAGGGCATTTCTTTCTATGAAACATCCCCACACTATCTAATTTGACATTTTTATGAGGAAATCCCATTTTCTTCACCCAATTTCAACATAGACTCCTCTTTATCAGGGAGATAAGTGTCTCCTGAAAAATATACTCCTTTAAGTCTCTGTAAGATGCACCGTTATCCCTTGCCAAAAAGTACATCATCCTAGTATGATAATCCATGGTCCAAAACAACAGACCTTGTTCTTCAGTTCCATCTATTCAACCAGCTGTTCGCTTTCCATTCTTCCAATTTTATGACCTTCAGATGGAAGGATATTTGAAAACAGATATAACCAAGTCCTTCAGATTCCTACCCAGGCCCATAAAGAGACTACAGAAACACTTCAGATTTCTTCTCTTTGTATGTTGTTACATGAATTAGAAAATGTAGATAATTATTACAGCATGGTGCTCTCAACAGGGAACATCTCCAGTAATGTAGGAATGAGTCAACTTATTCAGTAAAATGAGATATGCAGATTTAGGCCAAAGATGGTATGACTCCTCATTATTCAACAATCCTTGAGTCCTTATTCCTGAACTGCACAATAAGGCAATTGTGGACTGAGATAGGAAAGAACATGGAAAGAGAGATGTTTATGAAGGATACACTTCTCTTATTCCTAGATACCACTCCCAAAGCCATAAAGAGAAGCTGCTTTCTCATATAGCCTATAGAAGATGATAATCCCTTTCATAGAATCAAAGATTATGAGCTGGAAGAAATCTTAGAAATCATATCTTTCAACCCCCTCATTTTACATATAAGGAAACTGAGAAATAGAGAGATTAATTAATTTACTCAAGCTCCTATAAGGACTTAGTAGAAGAACTAGGATTCAAATCTCCATCTTCTGACTCCAAACCAGAGCTATTTCCAGTATACTACACTTCCTCTCATTAAAAACTGTCATAATAAAGGGAAAATGACCAATATGTAAAAACATATTTATAGAAGCTCTTTTGGTGGCAGCAAAGAATTGAAATTGAGAGGATGCCCATCAATTGGGGTAGGCCTGAACAAATTCTGGCATGTGATGGTAATTGAACGTTACTGTGGTATAAGAAATAATGAGCAGGAGGGTTTCAGAAAAACCTGGAAAGACTTATGTGAATTGATGCCAATTGAAGTGAGCAAAACCAGGAGAAAACTGTACATGATAACAGCAATATTGTAATGATGGTCAATTATGGAAGACTTTGCTACCCTGATGAAGACAGTGATCCAAGACAATCTCAAAGGATCCATGATGAAACATGCTATCTACATCCAAAGAAATAACTGTTGAACTCTGAGTACAAATGGAACCATACTTTTTTTTTTTCTATTTTCTTTGTGTTTCTTGCTTTTTATTTATTTTTGCAATGTGGCTAATAAAGAAATATGTTTTACGTGACTTCACATGTATAAGTGATATCATATTGCTTGCCTCCTCAATGGGTGGGGGAGGGAATTAGGGACAGAAGGGAGGAAGATAATTTGGTACTCAAAATTTTTTAATGAATGCTGAAAGCAAATAAATTAAAATTTAAAAAACCTATTACAACAAAAACACATGCTTCAATAAGATTAGTCTGGCTGTAACCTGAAAAAATCAAGTCTCTGGCTTATACCTGTTGTGCCATTGTTAAGAGTCCCTTTTTACCCAAGGGCTCTCTAGTTATTATGACTGCAGGCACACCAATTTTCCATAAAAGGTTACACAACCTCACTTTACTCTTTCTTGAAGATTTCGCTGAACTATGCCTAATCCCAGGCACCACCAGCTCTCAACAGTTGAGATCCAGTAAGGTAAATGATATCTCTCTCTGCCCCATGCACAACATGGATGCCAATGCCTCACTTCCTATAAGGATAGTCCCAATTTACCAAGAACTCTGTATTTAAACTTTTATGGTCTTCTAGGGGAAAAAAGTCTTCCCATCTCCATCAAGAGCATTGTCTCATCATAGGTTCATAGAGATAGAGATAGAAGGTACCTTAGGGGAAAATAAAACCCAGAGAAATCAAATGACTTGCCCACACATATGGGTATCTCTACCTTCTTTTACATAGATAGCAAGCTTCTATGTGATAGCAAGTAGATGTACTGGCATCTGAACATGGTTCATTGGTATTGTCTGCTCTAAATCCAATAATTTTTCCTCCACTGGATCCTGCTGCTTCAATGAAATAAAATTTTCCTCTTCCTTCCCCCTTAACCCCCCATTCCCACCTTTTATGTGGTCTGCTCCCTATAAGGCAAGAATTGTCAATTGAAAAGCAAAGACTCACATTCATCATATATCTCCAATGATACATTATTCTCCACCCCACCCCCTTGTCTCATTCTTCTGCTCAACTTCTTAATACTGGCTTTGATTCCTCACTACCCCAATGGGATCTTTTTATTTCTTTTTATTTACAATGTTTTTCTTTCTTTCTTTCTTTCTTTCTTTCTTTCTTTCTTTCTTTCTTTCTTTCTTTCTTTCTTTCTTTCTTTCCTTCTTTCTTTCTTTTTTGTTTTAGGTTTTTGGTCTTCATGAAGAGAGAGGCATTACATTAGCAGAAGAAATAGTTACTAACCACATCAGGAAAGAAAACATATAACAGACACCCTATATTGGTCCTCAAGATGACTTATAGTCCTTTTTTACTTCCCCAAAAGTATTTCTTTCAGAAACTGCCATAGAAAGTGCCTGATCTCACCTTATTGAATGTTTTCTGCTTTCAGGAAGAGCTGCTTTTTTTTTTTTCACTTGCTTAGTCTTACAGGTATTATAGTGTAGTATTTACCAAGGTGCCAACCATTCCTCAAGAACACACACGCGCGCACACACACACAAATACACACGGAGAGAGCATCAAATTAAGTTTCAATAAAAAAATTTCTATTTCTTGCAGGCCAAGAGAACATACATTTTTTTTTTTTTTTAGCGAGGCAATTGGGGTTAAGTGACTTGCCCAGGGTCACACAGCTAGTAAGTGTTAAGTGTCTGAGGTCGGATTTGAACTCAGGTACTCTTTACTCCAGAGCCAGTGCTCTATCCACTGCGCCATCTAGCTGCCCCGAGAACATACATTTTTGAAGGGATACCTTTGCTCACCAACTTCCATTCTCAACTCCACATGTTATCCTTCTAATCCCTATTAAAAAGAACATCAGTTGGTCAGATTGTTCTACCTAGTTTTCCAATTTTATTTTGAAAATTTCTTTATACTACAAACATTAGCATTTGACCCTACTTGGACATCACAGAAAATGTTTAGCACAAAATAGGTTATTTTCTCATGGGAAAACCTACTAAACATGGTCTTGGAATGTTGTCCTCTAGAGATGCACAGCAAGAGAGGATAACCATCTATCTTGACTAGGTGCCTTTCTTTTTCCATTCACTTGGATCAGGCTGCTTGTCAGAGGCCACAACGATTTTTAAAAGAAAAAGCCACACTGTACTAAAAGGGTTGCTGAACAATAGGGAATCTTTTACTAGATTCAGATGGAACCTGTATGTTTTTATATGTGTATGAATATACACATATTTGTATGTCTACACACAAATAGATGTCTGTCTGTCTGTCTATCTATCTATCTATCTTTCTTAGAACTAGAAGATAATTTGTCATCCCTTCTAAGCAGTAAAGAAAACCAGTGTCTCCAAAAATACAACAATAAAGTATGTGTTGAAAAACCTTTCAGTGAAGCAAACCCCAGTCTGATAAAAACTGATCTGTTAACTCCATCTATAGATCAGAGGATTATCTCCCTGGGGCAGGAACAGCCAAAAGATAAGCATATATAAGTGTTAAAAGACCATTAAAGGAACCTCCTAAATCTTTGCAAATTGGCTCAAGAGGTATCCGCCCACTGAGACTCCTCTGCTGTTTGGTGGAGTGTGTCATTGACATTTTAGGCTTAGCAGATGTCTTTCAAATTGATTTGATTTCTGAAGAACCACTTGCAGCCAAGCTAATGTGTAGCTCATCTACATAAGGATGCCCCATGCAAGCCTCTGAATTATTGCCACTACCTCTCAAATATATAGTATTTTGTTTGATTGTTTTAAAATATTTCCCCTTTTTAAAAATCATACTACAGCTTTACCCTATAGGAATCCTTTAAGGTAGTAGACATTCTCATTTCCTCTCTCCTTTTACATATATGTCATAATCAGAGACTAAACGAGGGCAAGAGGCTAATGCCTCCAGGAAAGAATGAAGAACACTCTGCTGTTAGGGTCCTGCTTACATTTCCATTATCAGCTCTAGGCACTTGTTGAAATTAAGCTCCTCTGTTTTCACTAACGTCATTAACACCATCAGTATATGAAAATATACTTTAATTTGCACAAGCATATTTGAATTGTATAGTTAAGTTTTACACCAGTAAACCATAGTTAGTCAATACATTCCACATATTTACACCCACAATAAAGTTATATATGCTTTTTCTAGCCAACAAATGACTGCCCTTCACAAACATGTGTTTAGACATAACTGGGATTCACTAATGTATTAATTCATTAATGTTTAGTCACTAAACAGTGGTCCGGGCAACAACACAATGATATATTTTCAATATTGCTTTAGTTCCTCATTCTGTAAGCATCTGACAGTATTGCTACTGCCAGCCATCACAGAGGCTGTCAATAACTACAGGTAAAGTTGGCTAAGGCAGTACTCATGGGGGCCTGTGGCAAGCTAAGAGAAGTCCCAGCAGCCACGGCCAAGATTTCTTATCTCAGCCAAGTGTGGAATGTGTTAAATTCCTCCCATTTACAGAGTTCTGGGACACTAAGATCGTATGAGGCCTGCTCCGCCATAAAGGTTGAAATGACTCTATCAGAGGTGGTTTCTTCTTCTGGTTCCCAGTTCTGGGAAAGTTTTCCTGCTTAATTTATATAGCACTTTAATCTTCACTCCCCTGCCTCCACACACCTTTTTTGGTCCATTTTAAATTTATGGAGACCATTTAGACTGGTTTCAATTCCCATTAATAATATGCACAATTGACGTTCATTTGACAGAGTTTAATCATGTGCTGGTGACAAGTTTAGCTCAAAGCAGAGCTTCACCTAAGATTTATCAAGTAAATTTCTATTGAAAAGGTCAGTTTCTAACATTTTCCAGTAAGGTCCACTCCAGACAAATTAGATCGTGGCCTACTTGTCTGGTGTATAAACACCGTTGGGGACCACCGATGGCTGTCAGTGGTTGGGGGGGGGGGGTTCGGGCTATCAAACAACTGGAAGTCACACTGCATATTTCTCCTGCTTTCTGATGGCTCCTTCAAATTCAGAGGATTATCTCTTGCTGAAGACTACCTTTGGAGTAGAAGGAAGAAAATAAATCTTCCTAATTTAAATAAATTCCATTCAATAAACATTTGAACATGTATACGGGTCAAGCAATGTCCTAGACATTATAGAGGATACAATGAGTAGAAATGACAGTCATCTTCAAGGACTTTATGATAATACTGAGGAGCCAAGACTTATGCACATAAACAATAAAATAGCAATGTACAATATTATGTGAGGAGTGCTGGGTTTGGAGTCAGGAACACTAGTTCAAATCCAGCCTCCAAAAGTTACAGTTGAATGATTCCAAGCAAGTCATCTGACCTTTATGTACTTCGGACACGTCTGTCTTGGATGGGTTATGTTCCTTCAGCCTCTGTCTAATGAAATCTAATGGATGTTCTTATAAAATACTAAACTGAATTTTTAAGTGAGGACCTAAATGAATGCTGTAGACATTTACATCTTAGGGATGGTAAGGAAAGGGTTATTAATGTTGGTTGAGTTGAGCAGGTAAGATGTCATGAAGGAAATGGGACTTGACCTTTGAAAGATTGGGTAAATTAATTAGCTAGTAGTCATGTAAACTCATCTTTTTTCCTTTTCTCTATCTGCATTCTCAGATCACATAGCATCCCATGTCCTGGTTTGTCTTTTTTTCTGGCTTATAATTATTCAATGCCTACAATTTGTTGTTGTTTGTCCTTCATTCTTGAAGAGAACTATCCCATCAGGGTGATGTTATATCTTTCACTGAATTGGACTTAAGTGAGGGAGGGCTGTGCAAGGTCACCAACCTCACTCTCTCCTCCAGAGCCATCTGGGTCCAGTGGCAAGATACACATCAGGACAACTGGAAATGGTACCAGATATTTAATGTAATTGGGGTTAAGTGACTTGCCAAGTGTTTGAGGTGAGATTTGAACTCAGATCCTTCCAACTTCAGGGCCAGTGTTCTATCCACTGTGCCACCTAGCTACCCCAATAATTTACACTAAGTCAAATGGCCCATGACCTATGATCTGAAACAAATTTGGCATAGAAGGCCAACAACACTTGAAAATGGGATTAGAAGCACAGGCAGATAGAATGGCTGACATTCAAGGAAAGAAGCTTGGGAGAGTATCCCATGGGGCTAGCTCCTTATAGGTACTCTGGGGTGACAGAGAATGATGATCCTAGACTGAGCAGGATGGGAAGGAGACAGGAGACAACATCAGAGCAGGGGATGCTAATCGGGAAGGGGAAGAGAGCTGGCAGAAAAAGCCATTTTCAAAACTGCCTACAGATAAAATAATACTATTAAAAAGAAGACAAAATCATGCACACGTAGGAAATAAAAACAAACAGACACACAACTGGCCTTTGGTTTCAGTGGCAATGTTAACTGAGCTTCCCCTAGATTACAGAGGAGTCTGTCCCTTCCAAGCATCCTATGATTACTATCGATCTGCTTGGTTCTGTTCATTGCAACTCAGCCTTGCTGGGCTGGACATGTGAGGGGAATGTATGCTGTTAAAAGCCCTCTGAACCTATTTAAAGAACATCCTTCACTGTGAGCAGACCTAAAATGCAGAATTTTAGATTGTCAGGAAGAATGTGTACTTTCTTTTTCCTTTTGTTTCCTTTTGAATCCTAGACCCCAAAGGTGAGGAATTTTCAGAATGAAATATATTTTGCGTGTTAGGCAGCAGCTCTTCCTGGTGAAGCAGCTAATTATAGACAAGCAATTACTAGTACAGTGGAAACAATGATGGATTTGGAGTCAGAGGTCCTGGGTTCAAATCTGATTTTTTCTGCTTCCTACCTAAATGGTTTATGACAGTGGTGTCAGACTCAAAGAGAAAGAGATCTCTGATGACCTCATATTGACTTAGAAAACGACCAATTAACCATATCTGTGTTTTCTTGTATTTTTGTTTATTTTGTTAAACATGTCCTAATTAAATTTTATTCTGGTTTAGTCATCCTTGTCAGGGAGTATTGGGTATCTCATGTAGTCCAAAGGCCCAAGTCTGACACCTCTGTTACAAGTCACAATATCTCTGGAGCCTCTTTTTCCTCAGCTGTTAAGGGAGTGGACTAGCAAGGGGACCCCTTATGTCCATTAAGTCTTCTAAATCTATGATTTGTAATTTTATAAGTATGGCTTCCCCTTCTTACTGATACAAATCACAAGACCATTAGAAGTGAGCAGATGACTTAATATTTACTAAAGCTGAGAGTTAACAGTGTGAAGACAAAGTATCAACAACCTTCTCCAAACTTTGAAAGACTGGTTCTCAGACAATAGATATGGAATCTATCACTGGGTCCTTTCGAATAAGTGTAATCTACCATATATTGAGCTTCACTAGTCGAGCCTTTTAAAATTGGGGTACCTTTGTACTTCAAAGAGGCATTGGAGGAGATTTTTAGTGTAGCATTATAAATACTCAAGCAAAATAAGGAAAGGAACGAAATGCACAGAGTAGCAATCTGTAAATAACAAGTGTTTATCGGACATCTCGTGTGTGCCTTGCATTGTGCTATTTGCTCCGCAGAACAAATGGTGAGCTGGGAATATACCAGATATATAAGAGATAGTGAGTTTGGGGGAGAAAAGATAGAGATTATAGAAGCCTATGGTCATAAATTCAGTGTAGGAGAGCTTGTGAATCAAAGTAGCAGAATCACTAATAGTGACATTTCTAACAAGCAGGTTCATAGCTTTTAGTCAATGTCCCAGCAACATATAATCTGTGTGACTAAGATGGTTAAGCATACTCTGATCTCTCCAGTCACACTCATCCAAATTATTACTAATGCCATCAATATATTAAGGACCATGAAGAACAGCAGCAAACATAGGCCCGTGATGTTTTGGTAATTGGAAGGGATTTTATAAGAACCTATTGAAGTTAGAATTGTTAAGTCTACAGCAAGGCAGGGAATTCTGAGGACCTGATGAGAAATTATGTTTAGTAGAATGAGGTGAGGCCAAGAAACAGCTATCACAGAAATATCTGTGAGGCCCCAAAAGAGTAAGCCAAGTCACTGAAATGGTAGAGGTCAAGGTTGGGAGCAGGGAGTGGAGTTTGAGGAATCTAGAGAGATAAATATCAGTTCTAAAAATTCTAGGCAGGTAAGGAGTCCATTGAAGATGTCTGAGTCTGCTAGGTCTATATTCCAAAGACATACAGAAAAAGGGAAAAAGACCTATTTATACTAACAATATTTTTTTGCAATTCTTTTTGGAGTGGCTAAGAATTGGAAATCAAAGGGAAGCCCATATATTGGAGAATGGACAAACAAGCTGTGGTATATGATTGTAATGGAATATTATTGTACAATAAGAAATGACAAGCAGGATGGTTTCAGAAAAACCTGGAAAGAATTACACAAACTGATGCATAGTGAAGTGACCAGAACGAGGAGAATGTTGTACATAGTAACAACAATATTGTTTGATGAACAACTGTGAATGACTTAGCTTTTCTCAGTAATACAATGATCCAAGAGAATCCCAAAGGACTAATGAAGCATACTATCTGCCTCCAGAGAAAGAACGTGATTCATTGAATATTCAACACTGATTGAATTAATGCTATTTTTACTTTTTCTCTTTCTTTTCTTTCTTTCTTTCTTTCTTTCTTTCTTTCTTTCTTTCTTTCTTTCTTTCTTTCTTTCTTTCTTTCTTTCTTTCTTTCTTTCTTTCTTTCTTCCTTCCTTCCTTCCTTCCTTCCTTCCTTCCTTCCTTCCTTCCTTCCTTTCTTTCTTTCTTTCTCTCTGTCTCTTTGTCTCTTTCTTTTTCCCTTTTATTCAACTCTTCTTATACAAAAAAACTATTATGGAAACATTTTACATAATTGCACATGCATAACCTATATTTGATTGCTTACTATCTCAGGAAGGAGTATGAGGAGGAAGGGAGGGATATAATTTGAAAACAAAAACTTTAAATGAAAATGTTTTTTTAAAAATCTTGGTGGTGTGGGGGGGAAGATGGCTGAGTGCAAGTCAAGGCAACTATATTCAGTAAATATAAGCCATGGTCCAAAGCATGCAGAGGATAGAAAGCAGTAGGAACAATGCCTTTACTGAGATCTAGTTGCTTTGCTTAGAGACACAGAGACATATGCTAGATAGTCTCCTGAATATCATACCACTTCCCCTCCTCCCATGTCTCTAAAAAGCGTGCAAGGAATGGTGGTGACTGGACAATAATAATGTATACTAATTGGTAATAGAACAATGGACAAAAAGATGAAATCCAAAATGGTGAAATTATTTTGGAGGAATAATGAAAGTATATCATTTAGAGAGGTAGCAGAAATAAAACAATACTGCTAAGGTTGGAAATATGGGAAACCTGGCTTTGAAAGGGAACCACTGACATAAATAACTTTTTATTATAACCAAGCAAAAATAATTTTTCTGGCTTACCATAATATGCATTTATCTTCTTAAAATACAGTGTATTTTTCATATAGTCTCTACTATATCGAATCTCCTCTTTTTCCTCTACTTTGTTTCTCTCCCCTTTTAGTACACGAAGGTACTCTGACTAGATAAAGCTAAGATAAAGAACATGTCTAGAACATAGCAGGTACTTAATAAATACTTGTTCAATGACTGAGTGAAAGATAGCTAAGAAAGTAAACCTCACAGTGCCTCAGTTTTCTTGTATCTCCCAAATGTTGCAAGCAGAAATGAGGGAGTGTTTGTGAATATACTTTAGAGGCAAGTATATGAATTTCATATGTAATAATTTCAAAATGTTGTTATTCAAACAAATTCTGCATAGAATAGCATAATGATACATGAGTATCCCCACTTTAGAGACTGGAAAGTAGAGAGAATTAAACATGAAATGACTAGACAGACTATACTAGCCTTCCAACTTTCCCGATTTGGGTTATGTTTATTAAAATCGCCATGGTCCATCTCTTGGTCAACAATTCAGAGCCATATGGATCTGTGGGCTAGGCACAAAGGAATTCAAAGTCTTTGCCCTGTGTGAATTTAAAACAAGATTGAGAGTCAGGAAATCTGGGTTCTAATCCTAGTTCAAACAGCAACTTGTCTCACAGTTGGTAGTTATTTAACTTCTCTGAACTTCAGTTTCCTAATCTGTAAAGGAGGGAGAGTAATAATCTTGTCTTACCACCCTAATAAGGCTGTTATAAGGATGAAATGAGATTATGAATATAATTTGCTCTGTAAATCAGAAGACACTACTTAAACATGAGTCAAAGCAATTACCCAACACTGTCTGAGTATACCACTTTGCGGGGGGAACTTAATTAAAAATAAAATAAAAATAAACCTAGGTTTTTATCAGTATGAACAATGAATCCCCGGAAGTGGTCACATTATTCAAATTCACACTGCATATTTCCATTGAGTTGGTACCAGTTATCATAATTTACATAATTATAACTCTGAAAAGGGTTGATTCTAATACATGCCACCAAATATGGGGAATTTATTATTCATGCTAACTAGGACCTAGCTATACAAGTTACTATATGGTGGGGAATAAAATTTTTAAAATGACCATGAGAATTTATGGTCACAATTTAAAAATGAGAGAGCTATACTCTGTCCTGGTCAGATAACATCTAGACTACTGCATTCAGATCTAAGCATCCTATTTTAGTAAGAACATCTGACACCCTAGAGAGCATCAGAGGAGCATAACCAGATTGGTGACAGGACTCAAGAGGATAATTCCATATGATAATCAATTGATGGTTAGTATACAGAGGACAATTAGTGAAGACTTGATAGATGCCTTCAAGTATCTGAAGGGCTCTCATGCCCAAGAGGGAATATCCTTGATCTATTTGGCCACAGAGGGCAGAATTAAATGTAATGAGTAGAAGGTAAAGAATAATGGATATAGGTTCTATATAAGGAAAAACTTCCTATCAAATAAAGCTATCTAAAAATAGAATACTATAGGCCCTCTTGGGAAGGAATGGGATGGTAGCATGCATTGCAGAGAGAGTTCTAGACTCCGAGTCAGGAGGAACTGGGTTCAAATTCCACCTCTGTCACTTACCAATTATATGACCATAGGCAAGTGGTCCTACAGGGCTGTTTTAATACTTAAAAGAGATGATATTTGTAAAGTTCTTAAAAACTTAAAGGACTATATTGCCAATGATGGTGGTGGTGCTGTTGCTGCTGCTGGCGGTGATGGTGATGATGATCCAGATATGCTCTTTTATCCATAGGGAACTCTGAGGGTGGAAAATCCCTCCACCATTATAAGATCACCAACTAATCTATAACTTATAACTTTATAGATTTGTCTCAGTGCACTGAGTGGTAAAGTGAATTGTCCATGGTGAGTCTGCCAACCAAGGAACATTTATTAAGTGCCCGCTACGTGTCAGGTACTTTGCTAAGCACTGAAGATAAAAAAGAGGAAAAAGAGAATCTGCAGCCTGAAGGAGCTTACAATCTAAAGGGAAGACAAGCAGCAAACAAATATGTCTAAAGTGGCTCCATATAGGAGAAAATTGAAATAATTAAGGAAAGGGAAGGGTTGGGAAGGTTTCTTGTTGAAGATAGAATTTTAAACATACATTTAATATGTGTCAGAGGCAGGACTAGAATCTAGGTCTTCCTGAGTCCAAGGCTAGCCTCATTCCATTCTACCACTCTACCTAATGTTATCATTGTAATTTTTGTTTCTATGATTATTATGAATACTATCATTATTGCTTAGAGGCAGCTAGGTAGCTCAGTGGATAGAGCCCTGAGCCTGTATTCAGGAAGACTTGAATTCAAATCCAGTCTCAGATACTCACCACCTGTGTGACCCTGGGCAAGTCACTTAACCTTTGTTTGCCTTAATTCACTTAAGAAGGAAATGGCAAACTACCTCAGTATCTTTGATAAGAAAACTCCACATGGAGTCACAAAGATCTGGAACCGATTGAACAACAACATTCTTATCAGTGGATTCTTACATGAAAGAGTTATTCAAACAAAAACTGAGTAGTAGGCTACTACCACAGAAAAATTATGGAGATAGCACTTATTCTGTCATGGGATGGAGAAGATTGCCTGAGATCTGTTCCAAATCCAAGATTCCATCCTTCTGAGTATATAATTATTATTAATGTGTACAGAGCTTCCCTTCCCTTCTAGACTCTATAATCTTTGAGGGCAGGGACTATATCTTGTAATATTTGCATTACCCCAACATTTATATTTGTATTTCCCCAACAAAGACATAAGACCTTGCACATAAGGGCTCACATATAATTTATTTCATATTAAATGTGAAAGTGCTCCAAAAAGTTCAAAGGCTTCTGCAAACAAAAGTTAACATAAGAAAGTGTGTTGAACAGATCTGGGGAAAACTGTCATTTATGAAGAATAAATATAGTCTCCTAAGCCCCTGTGTCAGGGGTGAAGTGGGGGAGAGAGCATCTATTCTCTCCTTTTACTCCTTAAAATGTTAGCTTGATTTCCCTTTTTAACTCGAGAGTAAAGGAGCTGATGATGGTCAATCAACGAGCATTTATTAAGCACTTACTATGTTCCCAGTGCTGTATAAGCACTGAGGATGCAAAGAAAGATAAAAAAAAAACAGCTTATGGTCTAATGGAGATCTGATGGTGATGATTAAGCTATCATATTATAGAGTACTTTTTGTTTGTTTGCAAAGTGTTTTCTTTACAACAGGCAGAGAGCCAGATAGTAGACATTTAATCCCCATTTTGCAAATGAGCAAACTAAGGTTTAGAGACTGGGCATTAATTGATCATGATTACACAGGTTATAAATGTCACAACTTAGATTCACACTCAGACTCTTCCGATGCCAGGTTGGACAAAGACACTAAGCTGCTTCCCTTGAGGAGTGACCTCCAATACAAAAGTGTGCTTCTGGATCAAGAGAAGAGCTCACTGAGGGCACTGATATGCCAGGAATCCAGGCCATGGATCACAGTTTTGTCAGCTTTGCCACATGCTACTTAGCCCCATTGACTGGGGCAGAGGTCGCAACTTGGCTGCTATGCTTCTCACCACTGTGCTCAACTACTACCCTGAAATCATGACCCACAAGTGGAAGATGCTACGCTATGGCAAGAATGAAAATTTCACCTGTTCATTTCATTGAGTCTATTCCCTAGATGGAACCAGTACTCTAAACAGAATGAATGTGTTCTCCCCACCCTCCATCTTGGTCAGAAAAGCCTGATATTTCAAATTGCTCCCTACCTCTCTGCTTCTTTAAAGATCAGCCCTTTTCTTCCACTTTTAAATCATCTGGGGGTTGTTTTCTTCTAATAAAATGGCTACAATCCTGATTAAGGAATGTGATAAACCTGCTGTCAATTACCTTAATTGATCTGACAACCTGATTGGACCCAGAGAGGGGAAGATTTCCTCAGCAGAGACTTATTAAAAACAGAAAACAAAACAAAGGCCTGTGCAATTAAAAAGTGATAGCTGGCAATGAGTATGTAAGAACAGCCCTGAGAGGCATTTGTGATGGAAAAAAAAAAAACTTCTCTAAAAGAAATCATAAAGAAAACAGAATCCAAAAAATGGTGCTAATTAGGTAAGAAATTGACACTAATTCTGCTCCACTGCTAAGGAGAATGAGAAAAGAAGACAGCTCTGTGTGTTGTCCTTTTGCACAGGGGCAAATAGATTTTTTTCCCCCCTCAACTCTAGTCTTTGAATAAATTTTCACTATGTGGTCATTGAGAAAGCTGACTGGGGATTGAAAGCAGTGCCAGGGTACCTGAACTGGTTGGTCCTCAAGCAACCAGAAAAATGCATTTTCTGAATAAATAAGCAATGATAAAAGGACAGGGATTGGAGGCTTGCAAAACAAAGAATAGCTTATGTTTTTGGTAATAAATATCATTGAGATATTTAGTGATTTAATGTCCAGTCTGCCAATATTCTGGAACACCATATTTTATAATCAATGACTTTATATTTAGTCTTGGAAGATGCAAACTCACTAAATTAACAAAAAAAAAACATTTCAGATAATCATGAGCCAATATGTATGGTTGCTCTCAGAGTTCACACCAACCATAGCCTGGCCCAGATTGGAGCAGACTGCAGGTTTTCAAGAATAGTGGGGCACAATAACATCTCCCATGATTTAAAAAATGAAAATATCAATCTCCCAGGTTGGGGGAGGGTGAGGAATAGAATTTTATTATCTAATTAGGGTGAACTGTCATATTGGAGTGTTTGATTAGATTAATTAATCAAGACTATGATTGGCCTGGAGGGGTAGAAAGCTGTTTTTGCAATGCACCTGGTAGAATATGGTGACGGACAGCATTAAATGGGGAAAATAAAAATTAAGTCTTTTTAGCTGAAAGGTAAACAAGTTAGCAGGAGTGAAAGAGTGCATAGAATTAAAGAATGGAATTTTGGTGTACCCTCAGTCTTCAACAAAACATCCAGATTCTCTGGTTTTAGATGTGCTCTTTACATAAAATAAGCATATTAAATTAATACATAGAATAAGACCAAATCTCCAGGTTAGAAAAAAATAGAAGCTCTGTCAGATCAGACCCTCCTCAGAAATGGTGCTGCAACTAAAACACCTCAAATCAATTTTATAAACCTCTCAAAAATGCTCCTGAATTCTCCTTGGAAATCTGCTTTAATGTTTTATTTTCCTCAAAAATTATACACCACTTATTGAGACTAGTTTATCCATTATTTTCCCTGTGAATATCTTAGAGACTATACTCTCCTTAAATCTAGAAATATACTATACATATACCCTTCTAATATTCCTCATGGCTCTCCAAATCTATCATTTGGGACCAGGTTATATCTGAATATAACTTTGGAATTACATATCCAAAACTATGTCCCTGTCTGATGCAGTAGGTCACCATCTTTTCTTTCATTGAGTTTTTTTTTTGGGGGGGGTGAGGCAATTGGGGTTAAGTGACTTGCCCAAGGTCACACAGCTACTAAGTTGTCAAGTGTCTGAGGCCGGATTTGAACTCAGATCCTCCTGACTCCAGGACCGATGCTCTATCCACTGTGCCACCTTTCATTGAGTTTTATGCCAGGCTGAAAAGGGAAATTGTCTAGATTAAACTAAGAACCCCACTGATAGAATCTTACATGAACTGATACAAAGTGAAGTGAGCATAGCCAGGAGAACATTGTACACAGTAATAGCAATATTGTATGATATCAACTGTGAGTGACAGCTATTCTGAGCAATGTCATCATACAAGATAATTCTAAAGGTCCTATGATGAAAAATGTTATCAATCTCTAGAGAAAGAATTGATGCAATCTGAATGTAGATGGAAGCATTCTTTTTCTTTTTTTCTTTTTTTGGGGGGGGGTGGGGCAATGAGGGTTAAGTGACTTGGCCAGGGTCAAACAGCTAGTAAGTATCAAGTGTCTGAGGCTGGATTTGAACTCAGGTCCTCCTGAATCCAGGGATGGTGCTTTATTCACTGTGCCACTTAGGTGTCTCAATCAAAGCATTCTTAAAAATAATATTTTCTTGTGGTCTGTTTTCTTTCACAACATGACATATAGAAATATATTTTGCATGATTGTGCATGTATAACCCACAAATCGATTGCTTTCTCAATGTGGGGTGGGAGGAAAAGAATTTGGAACTCAAAAAAAATTTTAAATGAATGTTAAAATTGTTTTTAGATGTAATTTTGGTAAAATAAGTATTAAATTAAAAAAAAAACTCCTCAGACATGACAATAAATCAAAGTGAATTAGGAAAGCATGTTGCAGACTTGCCAACTATCCTCAGTAACCTTGGAATTACTTAACAAGGAGAATAGAATTTCATTTCCTTGGTAGTCTCTGCCATCCTCTGCTCCTAGAACAAATTCCAAATCCAAGTCGGTTCCTGCTAACCCAAATTTAAATGAAACGTGGCTGTTTCCCAATCCTGCCAAACAGAATCAGGCTAACTTTCCCCACAAACATACTCACAATACCCACACACAGTCTCTCTCACCTGATATCTATCTATATATATATATATATATATATATATATATATATATATATATATATATATATATATATATATATATATATATATATATATATATCATTTCTGTGAAAGGGAGAAGGGTAGGGGGACAAAAAGCAACTCAACAAGACAACAATCTCACTTCCCCAGAGCAAGAAGAGTAATACTCATGCTTTGTATGGAGTCTGGCGTAATGTGAATGAATGCTCATTAGGGGGATTCATAGAATTTTCATAGAGGTTTTTAATTTTTAAGTTTTAATAACTTAAAGCTACAGGCTACTTACTGTAAAACATGGATTTTTTTTTCTCCCTCAATCTGATTTATGCTGCCACCCCATTGACCATATGATACCATTTCCCTTTCTCCTCTACAGTAACCATTTTGAAGGATCACAAGCTTGGGAATAGAGAATGCACTGAGTACAACAGTCATGGAGCTTTCCTAAAAGTAGTTACCTCAGACACTTGACACTTACTAGCTGTGGCTGCCACATGCTGTCAATGTGATTTTGGGCAAATTATTTCCTCATCGTGAGGGTGCTGGACTACATGACCTCGGAGAACCCATCCTTCTCTCTTAGTATTCCACTATTTAGGAAACCACTTAACTCTTCCACTGTTAGAACTCTATAGTGTAGCCATCATTCCATCTAGTCCGTGGTTCTCTTATCCACAAAAGTAACAGGAGAGCTGGGCTAAATGAACGTATGGATAAGATAGCTACAGCAGACCTACAAGAGTCTAACTAAAAGGAACATCAATCTAATTTGAAATGATTTGTTGACAAACCAGTGAAAAATAAATACATTAGGAACTGTTAAAAAAAAAAAGTAGTTACATCAAAATGTCTATTTAGAATCCTTTACTACCCCCCATCATTCCCATAGCCTTAGTTAATCAAGATTAAAGATATATAAGAATTTTAACAAGCCCCTGTATTAAGTAGAGATGAGAATTGAATCACACCATAGCATACAATATACATCCTTAGAATACGATGCCTGCAAAGCTAAACTCTTCAAACTATATCTGTGAATTCTAGGCCTTACTTAGTAGAGTCCCAGAAGATTTGACTGCTAGAAAACATTTATTGGCTTTTTTTCCCCCATCAGTCATTTTGTTTCAAGAAGTGTGGCTCTCCTCAAATTAAGAACAGTCTTCATACTCTCCAGACATTACTGGCATTCAAGAATCCAAACAGCAATCGAACTAGGGTAGAAAATGGAGGTGAAAGACCAGGACATGTTTAGCCTAGATAAGAGAAGTCTTAGGAAAGAAAATGATAGCTGAGTTTGTGGCTCACCAAACTTTCTTGGCATTTCATTTCCCACCAGCTTTTTCCCCATGCCTGGAATGTATTTCTTATACACCTCTGCCTCTTAAGGTCTTTAGCTTCACTCAAAGTTCAATTTACGTACTAGTTCCTATGAGGCACCTTTCCTGTTGCCTTTAATTGTTATTATCTATGGAAATGGTACATAACCGCCAACATCACTCCCCCAGAATATGAACCATTTAGTGACATTCCATTTTGTCTCTGTATTCCTCAAATCTAGCATAGTACCGGGCACACAGTAGATACTTGATGAATGCTTGTGGAATTTGATTGAATCTTCAGTTAAGTACAAAGTTTGACCAAGCCCAATTAAGCCTTCCACATCACAGAGGCATCTGCCAGACAGCTTGAAAGAAACACTGTACATGCTCCAGTCCAAAACATTCAGCACAACCTCCTCCCCCTGCCCCCCACCTGAACCTCAATGTTGGGCATGCACTAACTTCTGGTGAGTTAGGTTACACTAAATAGCCATCCAGTCACAGATGAGGGGTGGTGTGGGAGCAGGAGAGATTTCCTTTTTGTTGAAGAATTCATAGCAGAGGCACCCAGTAGAGAAAAAGGGAGACAGAGAGGTGAAGGCAAGGACAGCCCAAGGGGCTAATTCAGCATTAGGATTCCATGCTGTACAGCCTCCAAAAGTCAGTAATTATCTTCCTGCTCTCGGGCCAGCAGCATGGGGCTGAATGGGTGAACATTAGCTCTGATGCAGCGCATGAGTTTGCAAGTAAACAGGAAGTTTGTCTTATAAAATGGAGCTTCTGATTTGCATATAAGTTCTCCATTAATAAAAAAGATGGACTTACAACTAATCATTACAGCTGTAGCTCTTGTCCTGACATATGGAGCCTCTTGCAGGAAAGCATGCAATTCAGGGAAATTGTTCACAAATCCAATTCTTTCTAGCTTCCAGAGGGCAAGGGAAAAAATGAAGCAGCAGGTGGGAAATTCATTTTTCTCTAATAACCCATGACCATGTGACACCCTTTATTTCCTCATTTGATATAACTTAATGAACAATAAACTGGAAAAATCCAACAGCATGGAGGCAGTTGGCCTGTGGTTGTAGGGCATGGGAGAAGGGCTGCCTATGGAGGGGGAAGGTCCTTTGAGGTCACCAGCTCCACTCTGGCTTGGCAGCCATCTAACGCAATTACCAAGGCTAGGAGGATGTTTTTCATCCATTCAGCTACAGTGATCTGGAGCCAGTTCTTTCAAGGTAAGAACCCACAAAAATAAACTCCAAGACTGATAACAAAAGAAGCTTCAGCCCTTCAGGTCAGGATTACAAAGGCTGTTAGGGATAAAACTGCATACCTTCTACCTGAAGTTCAGGAATCCATGCAACTGTCAACCCGGCAGATTTCAACAAGAAAAGCAGCTGCCCATGAGTTACAAATGTCTGTATGTTCCATTATAGGAAACACACATGAACGTACAACACAACCTTTCTGTGTGTATACATGTGTGTATAAATATATGTGTATACTGTATTGTACACATGTGTATGTATGCATATGTTATGTGTGCATGTACATGTGTCTGTATATTTTATATATATGTTACATATATATTTACATATATATATACAATCTAATTTTGCAAGGCAGACAAATTAGGGAATCACTAATCCACTGTAAGAAGGGTTTCAACACTTCATAGGATTAACAAACATTTACTTAGAGTTTACTATGTGTGTGTATGTGTATACATAGGTACAGATATATGTAAGTGTATACTGTATACACACATATATGTGTTTAAGTATGTTGTATGTATACATAAATATATAAAAAACCCAATACAAGATAATCCGATGTTTCAAAGCAGACAAATTTTGAAGTCATTAATTCACTGTGAGAAGGGTTTCAGCACTTCAGAGGATTAACAAGCATTTACTTAGAATTTACTATGTAAATGTGTGTATACATATGTACAGATATGCATAGGTGTATACTATACATATATACATATTATGCATGTGTAAATCTGTGTGTATGTTTGAACCTGATTCAAAATAATCCATTTTTACAAAGCAGACATATTAGGGAGTCATTAATTCACTGTGAGAAGGATTTCAACACTTCACAGGATTAACAAGCATTTACTTAGAGCTTACTATGTGCTTGCTAGACACCATGTTAAGTACCAGTGATACAAAGAAAAAGCAAAAAAAAAAAAAAAAAGTCCCTGCCCTCAAGGAATGTACATTCTAATGGGGGAGAGAATATGCATTTAAATAACTACATACAGCATATATTCAGAGTAGAAGGAAGGCAACCTTAGAAGTTAGGAATTAGCTGCTGGGGCCCCAGGATAGGCCCTGAAACTGAGAGCTGAAGGAAGACAAGAAATCTGAGAGGCAGCCATTCACTAAGCTATAAATGTGGCCACTAAAGAATATTCTGCCTAGCCGAGGCACATGAAGGCATGTTTCCATTCATGGTTGATCATTATTCCTAAATACTCATCTTCCTCAATTCAATGAGTTTGAGGTTTTCATTTTATTTGTTTTTCATCTGGACTGTGTTTATAGGGAAACCATCTGACAGAACCATAATGTTACCATTCAGAGGTAAGGAGTATACCCCTCACTTTGTGACTTTTAAGAGCTATGGTCAGAAACACTGGCCACTGGTTCAAGTCAGGGTTGGGGCTACTGTGTTCCCTAGAAAACCAATGCCTACGTAGGATCATCACTGACAGGCTATTCTTGGAAACAGGTCTCGGTTGGTATTTGTGACATAGTTTATCTTATAGGTACTTACTTGAAACAGAACTTACTTGGGAAAAGGTAAAAGAATTGGGAGACTGATTGTGGTAGCTGAATCTACCAAAAGTACAGCATTAATTTTTACCAAGTTATCCATGAATGTATTGAAGTGGACATTTCTTTCTGCTTCTGTCTTAAAGTAATTATTCAAAGGTCTCACATACTATTTTTTTTTTTTTTTTTTTGCGGGGCAATGGGGGTTGACTTGCCCAGGGTCACACAGCTAGTCAAGTGCCTGAGGCTGGATTTGAACTCAAGTACTCCTGAATTCAGGGCCATTGCTTTTATCCACTGTGCCACCTAGCTGCCCCTCTCGCATACTAATTTAAAAAGCACTTATGTAAGGTAAAGGGATGAGCCTGGCCTTCCCATGCTCATTTTGAGGTTCCTTTGTATGTGTGTGTGTGTGTGTGTGTGTGTGATCCTTTTTTAACCTCCACTAATTCTTCTCACTGCCTCACAAAGCTGAATGGGGCCCCTACCCAGAGACTCTTTTCCTTTTTCTTTTTTTTTTGGTGAGGCAATTGGGGTTAAGTGACTTGCCCAGAGTCACACAGCTAGTAAGTGTGTAAAGTGTCTGAGGTCAAATTTGAACTCAGGTCCTCCTGAATCCAGGGTCGGTGCTCTATCCACTGCGCCACCTAGCTGCCCCTACCCAGAGACTCTTAATCCAAACTTCCATACCTCAGCTTTGAGTGGAAATGAACAGGTTTTTGATACCCCCTCCATTTTTGCATATCTATAACTACCCACTAACCTATCTTCCCACACCCCATAAAAGTCCTCCCTTAGAAGAAAAAATTCTGAATAATTCTCCAAAACAAATCCACACATTGGCTATGTATGAGAATATGCATTTCATCCTGTATCTCTAGTACTCATGTTTTATATAATCTGCTTCCTCATTTTTGTTTGTATATTGAAATGTTTGTGTTTGTCAATGAGTAATAAGTTCATAAAAAAATTAAAAAGAAAACGGACAGGCCCCTCTTGTACATATCAGAAAAAGCCAGTTTTAGATGATGGGCTATGACCACTCTGCCAACTGGCCCCTTTCCACAACTTCCTCAAACTGGCCACAGCAGAACTAGCTACTGACTAGGGCAATGCCAATGTTCTCTCTCACCCTCAAAGTACCTTGCATAGCCAAATTGGTTCATCATATTGTAGTTCTGCAAATGTCCCCACATTTCCTCTATTTCTGCCCTGTTTGTTTTTTAACTCTGGTTTCCTTCAAATTCATATTTAATTGGCTGCTGCTCTGTGAAATGTTTACCTATTCCAGTCCAACAATTTCCCAAAGTCTATTAAAAGAAGTCAAGCTCTATCCACCTACAGCATGAACATGCTAAGAATCCTCTAAACCTAATTAGACGTCTGGCAGCCAATTCCTTAGGCAGTATTTCTGTCCTTCCGTGGGCTCAGAGATAAGCTTATTTTTCCCCCTGCAAGGGGTATGTGTGGGGAGAAGACTATGAATAGACCTAGAACTAGGTAAACTATTTACATGACTAATTTACTTTTTCTAATTTCACTTTTTCTCCTTGCTTCTGAAGGAATCAACATTGCCAACTACAATGACCGATCACGCTCAATTTTATACAATCCTTGAATTACAGCCAAACTGGGATGACTGTCTAATTGTTTCAGATATATTTGTTTAGTCTCCCTGGCTACACTGTGGGCCCCTAGAAGACAAGAACCCCACAGTACCAAGAATAGGGCAGGAATCAGTCTAACCTGGGGTTATGTATAACTGGATGTAAAGTCTATCTGCTCCTATCTGATACATCTGAATCCCAAGCCTAAATTCCATTTCCACTGCTGCAATTCCACCCCACTCCCTAAATCTATAAATATTCACGTATAGCATGCAATAGTCATTTGGTGGGCTTAGAGGGAGAAAAATCACACAAGTTTCACTGGTATAAGGGAAGTCGAGGGAAGTCCTAACAAAGCAAACTTACACCTGTTCTCTAACATACACTTAGAAAGTTTCCTAGAGTACCAAGAGGATGACTCAGACAGCATGTGTCAGAGTCTGGGCTTGAACCTAGGTCACTCTGTCAAGGTTGGCTCTCTTCACTATGCCATGCTGATTCTCCTTCCATTGGTAACTGACCCTAATGTATCCCTAATCTGAGAGGAGATGCTACAGTTTGGGAGAGGGAAGGATGGAGCTGACTGTACTCCAGAGCTAATTTAACCAGTACTGTCTCCATTTCTATCACACTAACACCTGGACTTTAATCTTTCAGTGCCCAAGGGCAAATATCTAAAACCAAAGATTGAAGAGAAGGTGACAATCAAAACTAGTAGAGGATGTTGCCTAGCAACTAGTAGAACTAGTAGAGGAAGTTGCTTCTTTATACCAATGCAATAATAACATCATTTCCCTCCCCCCTCAAAAAATTTGCCCAAATTAAAAGAGCCACAGTAAAATATATGCTTTATACATACTCCCCATCTCTTCTTCACCTTACAAAAATTAAAATGAAGTGAAAATAGTTTTTAATCATTCAGCCTTTTTACTTTGAAAATTTTAAAAGGATAGAAATTTTAACTAGGCATTGTGAGGCAAGCAGCAAGGAGATAAAAGGCATGTTGCCTATATTCATTGTGTATATTTTTCTGTGAAGCTCCAGAAGTCAGAATGACAAATGTGGGTAGAAATTTAAGAGAGGTAGATGTTAATTCATTTTCTTTTTCTTTTCTTTCTTTTTTTTTTTTTGGTGAGGCAATTGGGGTTATGTGACTTGCCCAGGGTCACACAGCTAGTAAGTGTTAAGTATCTGAGGTCAGATTTGAACTCAGGACCTCCTGAATCCAAGGCTGGTACTCTATCCACTGTGCCACCTAGCTGCCCCTAGATTTTAATTCTAAAGAACTTTTCAGAGCTATCAGAAAGCAGTAGAACTCTTGCCACTGGAAGTATCTAGACATAAGCTAGGTTATAACCTGTTTCAGGTGTTATAAAACGTTCTCCTGAATCAGTTAGGAAATTGGACCAAATTTCTAAGGGGGATACTTTCAGAAAAACCTGGGAAGACTTATATGAGCTGATGCAAAGTGAAGTGAGCAGAACCAGGAAAATATATACAGTTAACAAAACCATTGTAAAGATCAAGTGGGAAAGACTTAGCTCCTCTAATTAAGATAATGATCTAAAGCAATTCCAAAGGACTCTTGATGAAAAATGTTATTTACCTCCAGGGAGAAAACTGATGAAATTCTGAGTGCAGACTTATTACTTTATTTTTCTTGCTTTCTTTGTAATATGGCTAATATAGAAATGTTATGCATGACTTAACATGTTTAATAGGGATTATATTGCTTGTCTTCTAAATGGTTGGGGTGGATAAAGGAGGTACTAGGTGAGGGAGAAAATTGAAAATCATTTTAAAAAAATTAATGTCAAACTAATCCACGGTTGTTTTAGTTGTGAACTGAGCTAACCATTCTAGAGAGCAATTTGTAACTATGCCCAAAGGACTACAAAACTGTGCACATCCTTTGATCCATCAATACCACTGCTGGGTTTACATCCCAAAAACATAAAAAAGTGGGGAAGAACCTATTTGTACAAAAATATAATAGCCCTTTTTATCATGGTTAAGAATTAGAAATCAAAGGGATGTCCATTAATTGGGGAATAGCTAAACAAGCTGTGGTATATGATTGTCATGGAATATTATTGTGCTATAAGAAATGACAAGCCGGATGATTTCAGAAAGGCCTGGAAAGACTTGTTTGAACTGATGTATAGTGAAGTGAGCAGAACCAGGAGACCATCGTGCACAGTGACAGCAATATTGTTTGATGACTTAACTATTCTCAGCAAAGAATGATCCAAGACAATCCCAAAGAACTAATGATGAAGCATACCATCCACCTCCAAAGAAAGAACTGATATTGATTGAACACAGACTGAAGCATACTATTTTTCACTTCCTTTTATTTTTTCTTTTATTCAAGCATTCTTATACAAAGCAACTAACATGGTAATGTTTTACATAATTGCACATGTATAACCTATATCTGATTGCTTGCTGCCTCAGGAAGGGGTAGGGGAGGGAGGGAAGGAGGGATAGAATGTGGAACTCAAGACTTCTTTTTTTTTTTTTTTTTTGGTGAGGAAATTGGGGTTAAGTGACTTGACCAGGGTCACACAGCTAGTAAGTGTCAAGTGTCTGAGGCCGGTTTTGAACTCAGATCCTCCTGAATCCAGGGCCGGTGCTCTATCCATTGTGCTACCTAGCTGCCCCAGAACTCAAAACTTTTAAATAAAAATGTTTATTTAAAAAAAGAAAAAAAAATGAGTGTCCAAAATAAAGAAAATAATGATTCTAAGATTCCATCCTTTGAGCCTCAGATGTCTCCAAGGGCATTCAGTAAATCTCCCATTGAAACAATAGTGCCTATCATGCTATGATACACTCAGGATTGGTAGGTACTGGCATATAGACCCGTGAGGCTGGCAACCTCACCTCAAGGAATTTACAGTCTAGGCAAGCAGACAAAATGTATACAAATTGGAAGCAATGAGAGAACACAAGGACAACTGAGTGAAAAAGTACAGAGGATTGGTGGTCTGTTGTCTAGAAAAACCACCTGCTTTGGAGCAAGAAGATCTGACTTAGAATCCTGATGTCCCTACTTACAATCTGTATAATTATGAGAAAACTACTTAACCCACGTGATTCATAAGATCATAGATCTAGGACTTTGCAAGACTTCAGAAACTATCAATTCCAACTCTTCCATTTTGCAGATGGAGAAAACGAGGCCCAGAGAAGTAAACGTGTCTTGTGCAAGGTCATGAGTGGAATAATCATCAGAGAAGGGCTTTGAATCCAAGCCATCTGACCCCACAGTCAATGCTCCTTTCCCTATAAATCATTATTTCAATTTTCTCATAAATAGCAACAGGAATATTAGAATTTACATATTTTATTTTATAGCTTTTATTATCCCTATTTTATAGATAAGAAAGCTGTAGCCAAGAGTAGTTAATTGACTTGCCTCCAGCTACTTCACATAGCTAATAACTATCTGAAGTGGGTTTTGAACTCAGGTCTTCTTGACTGCTGGCCCAGCACTTTGTCACAAAAGCACTAAGTGCCTGAGCAAGGATTTGAAATCCAGGTTTCTTGATTCCAGGGTTGGCACTGTCTCCACTAAGCCTCCTGGCTGCCTTCCAATAGCATCTCAAATTTATAGAGCACTTTAAGATTTGCAAATTGCTTTACATATACCATATCTCATTAGTTCCCCTCAATTATCCTCTGAGATAGGTAATATCTCCATTTTACAAATAAGAAAACTCAATCTCAGAGAGATTAAGGGACTGGCCCAGGATCATGCAACTAGTAACTGTCAGAGGGGGGATCCAAAATCTGTTTCTTCTGACTTCAGCAATCTCTTAACTACGCTGCACTGGGTTAAAATGAGTTTGTTGGCCTAGACAATCTCTAAGGTCATTTCTCATTCAAAAGCTAATATTATAGGATCTCAGGTAGCTCAGACAAATAGTTAGTAGAGGAGCTCAAAAAAAGAGAGAGAGATATGTGGAGGCTTGGAAAAGTCAGTAGTCATACTGGAAGAAGTGGGACTATATCTGGAGGATTTGGAAAGAAGAAGGGAAGAGAAGAGAGTTACAGAAAATCATGGCTGGGTGGGGGCAGCTAAGTGGCACAGTGGATAAAGCGCCGGCCTGGATTCAGGAGGACCTGAGTTTAAATCCAACTTCAGACACTTGACGCTTAGTAGCTGTGTGACCCTGGGCAAGTCACTTAACCATCACTGTACTGCAAAAAACCAAAACAAAACAAAAAAGTTAAAGAAAAACCACCACCACCACCACTACAACAACAAAAGGAGAAAATCATGGCGGGGGAAGGGCAAAACATAACAGATGGCTATCAAAACAATGCTGATTGAAAATATTTTATAAACTCTCCTCTAGTCAATTTTCCCCCTAGCTCTGGGGAGCCTGTGGCTCAAATAGATCTGCTCTGACATCAGTGTGGTAACTTTCCCAAAATGTTCCTACTGCATAATTCCCAGGAAGATCAAAAAACAGACAAAAATACCTGAACAAACATCAAATAAAATTACAACTGTACACTGATTTATTTTTCTTTCTTTTTTTCAAAAGAGGACCTGGGAATAAATAATAAATAATATCATTGACAACAAACTAGATTTTCTTCCCTTAGGTGCTAAATTTACTGACTTCAGTGAACTGCTGAATAAAAGTTGACCTTCTGGCTTGTTTCATTTTCTTAAGGTAAAAAGGGTCCTTTAGGTAGCCGAAGTTGCTCTCATAGCATCTCTTTCATCCTCTTCCATTCCAGCGCCAGCATTAGGGAAGTCCTGGGGCATGTGGTTTATCTGCTATTCATTTAACATTTGGTTGCTTTTCATTTCAGGGTAAAATTCCATAAAGAGATTGGTTCAGAAATCAAAGAAAGCCAAGGACCTAAATCTCTGGTCTGGAAATGATTTCCTAAGATGAGAAAAATGAAGGCCATTATGATAGCCCAGTGCTTGTTATCAAGCCAAGACAGGGATAGGAACTAGGCATTGGGGGTGGTTTAGTATAGGGAAGTACCAGGTAAGGAAATCTCAATTACTAGTGCAGGTCAGCACCTTCTCTGCAGTAATCTTAGAAAGTTGCTTAGTGCTCTGATAGGTTAGGAAATCTTCAAGGTCACACAGCCAATATATGTCAGAAAAGGGACTTCAACCCAGGTCTGTCTCCATCTATCTGTCTGTCTGTCTGTCTGTCTCTCTCTCTTTCACTACCTATCTGTCTCTCTTTCTCTGTCTCTGTCTCAGCAATCAGGATTAAACAACTTGCCCAGTGTCACACAGCTAGTAAGCATCTGCCGCTGGATTTGAACTCAGGTCCTCCTGTTTTGGGGCTGATACAGGTCTTCCTCTCTTAAAGTCAGGCTTTCTACTACAAGAGCCTGTCTCTGTTATCCTAAGTATTATAGTAAAATAATTGCTTGTAGGCATAAAATATTATTTAAAAATACAGGCCAACATAGGCAGAACTTGGCTCTGTTTTCACATCCATCTACATTATCTCTCTGCAATTTTGCTTGAAATCCTGCAAATTAATGACGGTTGTTTGCTTTGGAAGAGCAAACTGACTCAGCGGGACTTTCTCAGACAGAAAAGAAAGTGTGAACTTGAAGCGAAAGCAACAGCCAAATCCAATGTATTTTTAATTACCTTTAAATTACATTAATAACAACATTCTCAGTGGGGCTAGGGAAGGAAATTATAGTTACTACAAGATTGCCCATTAGTTTGCAAAGGGAAAGTGAGCTCAATCTTGCCAGTTCATTCCTTCTTTAGGTAGTAGGCTGGGCATGCTTTGCGAAGTTGACCAAGATAGGGTACTAGGCAAGATCAGAAGTCTGTGCCTACTGGTGTACAGAAAGGAATTCTAACACAGTACCCTAGACATACAGAATGGGTGATTACATGCTCACTTCCTCATCTTCAGTGATATTTCTTCCTCCCCAATTAGGGAGTAGAAATTAAGACCACTTCTGCAGAGAACAAAACAAAATCAATAGGTGTCCCAATATTTCCTTAAATTAAAATTAAAAGTGACCTGCCCAAGAGCAAATAATCAGTGTTAGATCTCTGACTAGAAATGGGTCTTTAGAATACAAGTCTAGAATGTTTCCTGAACATCTCTAACTTGGCCAAGATTAATGACGTAACAACACGCAGTTCCCACTCCAGGTTATGCAACAGTCCATGTGTTCACTTCTTTCAAGGGGTGTCTTAAAATAATCAAAAATGAAGTTGATTTTCAATTGAAAATAACTTACAGATCTTAAAACACCCTATATAAAGCTTACCATCCTATGCAATCAATTACCAAGGGCCATGCCAAAGCTGTGTGCTCAAAGGGGGAACCGATTGGATCATAGAGAAGCATTTTATGGCTCTGACCTCATAGCGACCTATAAAAATAGTATCTAGACAGCTCGGTTCTCCTCTCTAACCATGCTGGAGAATACACAGTAAGGAGTGAAAGGCTATAGAACCCAAACACCAGGAGAGAACCTGGTAATATTCAATTCCCATTCTTTTTAAACATGAAACAGTGTGGTGTAATGAATAGAATGCTGGTTCAGAGTTAGAAGCACCCATTTTCAAATCCTGCTTCTGACATATAAATATATAGCACGTAAATGCTAATTCATAATATTATTATTCATAGGTATGTAACCCTGAGAAAATCACTTAATTAGAGCCGCTTCATTCTTCTCCAGGCTGTCAGTCTCACTCTCTGGACTTTCTCTATCATGCATGCTTCAGAAAACTCTTGACCTTTAAAATCCAAGCCATCCCTAGATTTCTCATGCTGGAAGTACCCATCAACCCTTTGGGCCTCTTCCTCCAATTGGCTAGTTCCTTTCAGAACCTCCATTTTAAAAAGGGTGTCCAGTACCTCCATGTCTTCATTCATTTTCAGGCTGTAATCTGGGCTTCCACTACCATGCCCCAAGGAGGTACTCCCTTTCCCTTTTCTTTTTCCCTTTTCCCTACTTGCTCCCTGATAGATTTATTTACTAATCATAGTAAATAAAAATAGTAAAAAAACTGAAGTCTGCAGTTTGTAGAATGTTTCCACTCTTGAGAAAACTGTTGATCCTTCCCAAATAATAACCAAGATGTACATAGCTTTTCTTTGCTTTGCTTTTCTTTTCTTCTTTTTTTCTTTTCTTTTTTTTTAAGTGGGGCAATGAGGTTTAAGTGACTTGCCCAGGGTCACACAGCTAGTAAGTGTCAAGTGTCTGAGGCGGTATTTGGACTCATATACTCCTGAATTCAGGGCCAGTGCTTTATCCACTGTGCCACCTAGCTGCCTCTGTACAGAGCATTTTAAGGATTGTAATGCACTTTACATACATTCTATCACTCCTACCTCATCACAACTCTGTGAGGTAAGAGCTATCATTGCTATGAATATGCCCATTTTACAGATGAATTAACTGAGGCTCAGTGAAGTGAAGTGATTAGCCGGTGATTACATTTCACAGAGGTGAAATTTGAATCCATCTCTTCTTGTCTCCAAGTCCAGAACTCTATTTATGATTTATGTATCCAGTTAGGTGGAACACTTTATAAAGCAACAGGATATGGCATTAAAAATTTTTAAGTTCGGGGGCGGCTAGGGGTGTAGTGGATAAAGCACCAGCCCTGGATTCAGGGGTACCTGAGTTCAAATCCGGCTTCAGACACAGACATGTGACACCAGCTGTGTGACCCTGGGCAAGTCACTTAACCCCCATTGCCCCACAAAAAAAAAATAATAATAATAATAAAATAAAAATTTAAGTTCAAGGCAGCTAGGTGGCGCAGTGGATAAAGCACTGGCCCTGCATTCAAGAGGACCTGAGTTTAAAGTCGGCCTCAGACACTTGACACTTACTATCTGTGTGACCCTGGGCAAGTCACTTAACCCTCATTGCCCTATGAAAAAAAATAAATAAATAAAAAATTCTAAATTCTGCCTCAATTGTTTCCTAACAGGGTGATCCTAGGCAAATCCCTTAACCTTTCTAGGCCCGTTTCCTCATCTATAAAATGAGGATAATAATAGGTACCTGAAAGTGTTGGTTTGAGGATCAAAGAATATATATATATATATATATATATATATATATATATATATATATGTGTATATATATATATATATGTAAAGCACTTTGCAAACATTAAATCACTTTATAAATGTTAGCTACTATCATCATCATCACCACTGTCATTTCTAGAATTCCCCAAGAGAATATACCTTTAGGGATATTCTCTCTCTCCCTCTCCCTCTCCCTCTCCCCCATTGTAACTTATCTTCCTACTTTTCAGTGCCAGGCTACCTAGAAAATGAAACTCTATTCGGGGTGTGGTCTCTATAGGGAGCAGTCCTGTCACTTCTAAGTATGGAAAGTGCCTGCAATCACAGCGTAACATTTTCCATTTCTGTGTCTGATCACAACAACATGTCCCACAGGGCTCTGGCACTTAGGGACTTCCCCATAGATCCATGTTTTCCTTTAGACTTGCCCAGCAGAGTAATTCTAAAGCTAATCTCACTAGCCAGCAAACTTATTCAATGAAATAGCTGAAGCAGATATAAATCTTTTCCATTGATATTGCCTTTTCTCTGAATTTAAAGTTGGAAGAGACCTCAAAGATCATTTAACTCCCTCCAACTTTTATGTTTTTGTTTTTTTTTTTTTAACAAATTACAAAACCTGAGGTCACTTGCCTGAGGTCCCAAAGGTAGACATTATAAAGTGCTTCCAACCAAATATGACATCATTTGGATTCTCCCAGAAACCCTATGAGGGAGGGAAGGTAGATACTGATATTCCCTTTCCACACATGAAAGAATTGAGGTTCAGAAAAGGAAAATTAATAGATCTAGTGAGTGACAAAGTGTGGGCTCAGACCTAAGTCTTTTGCTCTATGACCAAATCTCTTCTAACTATACCACCCTGCATTCTTAAACATTCTCAGATGAAACAGAAATACCCTGCACCCCCCCACCCACACACATACACACACACACACACACACACACACACACACACACACCACTTTCCTAGAAAGGAAGGAAGGAAGGAAGGAAGGAAGGAAGGAAGGAAGGAAGAAAGAAAGAAGGGAGGGAAAATGGATGGAGAGAAGGAGGTTCACTTTAGAACTTAACAGGTCTTGCTAGTAACACTTATCCAATAAATCTGAGAAATACCAAATCATCCTCTTTCTCTACTGGCTATTGCCAGCTTAAACAGCCTTAAGGTATCAAACTTGAATCTCCTTGAGGCTAGGATCTTTTCCCCATTTTTTGCCCTTCTGTCCCCAAAACAGCATCTAATATATGTGCGTATGTATGTATGCATGCATGAATGCATGTATGACACCTAATAAAAGCTTGAATTGAGGGGAATCAATGCAGAGTTTGAATAGCCATGAAAATTCCCATCTAGGTGCCACAAGTACAAACATACTTTTCCTTCTTTTTCTTGTTCTAGAGAGAACTCACACAGAAATCTCCTGGCCATATGTTTGCTTTTTTCATTCACCTTTGGAAAGACAAATTAACTTAAACCAATTGAAAGCCCGAAAGACTGTGGGCACCCATGTGTTCTTATTAATAGGTGCTGAAACTGAAGACTCCTTAGGCATCTTCAGACAATCAAATGGACAACAACCCTGCATACAGAGCAAAGGAAAAATGCTAAGATAACTCCTCCTAACCTCATCCTCCAGCTCAAAGCCCTATAAATAGACAACTAGCCACAGACTTCACTGATTTTCTTGTACTATGGTATTTACATCTCAAAAGCCTGTTCGCTTCCTACTGGCTTTTCATTTATGCTGGTCAACAGGGATTTAGGGAATGAGCACAGGATGAAAAGCAACTTAATTCTTCCTATTAAAGGAAAGAAGGATTTTATAGCTCACACTGCTGGGGATGGGGGTAGATATCATGGCTTGTGGAAACAGAAACTGAAGCCAATTACTTCTTCAACCTCTGGTCCAGTCTTCAGACAGACTGCAGAGTACGCAACACAGAGTTGGTGTATGTCTGAAATAAGAATCTGTGCAGCTTCATCTATAAGGATAATTCATCCTAACTGAGAAGGCAGGGTTAAAGTCAGCTAACCTTCCCAAAGTACACCACTATATTCACAGTGAGCAGGTGTTTTTTTGAAAAAGCGTATTAGAGGGAAGCAAATATGAGTTTCCTTATGGGCAGTAAGGTGGGTTAAAAAATAACGGTTTATTTTTGCTTTTTACATCACAACAAATATACTGCACCTCCCCTCCAATTGTATCTTCCCATGTTGCATTTCACTAATAAAATTTAAATTCCTTCATGGCAGGGACACTCTCATTTTCTATTTGAATCCTGAGCACCTAAGCACAGTTGCTGGCACATAGTAGGTACTAATTGAATGTTTGTGGCTTCTAACAAAAACAAGCTGAACAAAACTTAGCTGACAATTTAATTGCATATGACAACCTATGCAACATTCCTCCTTACCCATAGTCTGTAAGGTATATAGTGAATGGACCAAATGTAAAACTAAGTCATTTTGATCAAAGAATGGAGACAAAAACATTTTGCAGAAGAAGAAATGTGAACAGTGGACAACCATATTAAACAAAGCTCAAAATCACTAATAATAAGATGAATGCAAATTAAGACAAAAACAACCCGAGATGTTTGCCTTAAGTCCTACAGACAGGCAAAGATGATAAAAGACTGAATGAGTCAGTATTGAAGAAGTTACTGGGAAACAGGAACATGAAGACTCTGCCGGTGGAGCTCTAAATTGATCCAACTATTTTGGAAGACGATTTGAAATTATGCAAGAAAAATCACCAAATTGTTGCTACACTTTGACTCAGCAATGTGTTTCTAGACAGCTTTCTTTCAGATGATCATGTGGGAATGAACCAGGACATTTGGTGCTCACAGAAATAAAGACTGTTGGCTGGCTCTCTGCTCTGCATTCAAGTCTTCTCCAAACCAAGAAACAAATTATTCTGTTAGGAAACTGGTGGGAGGATAATGACGAGTCCAAGTGTCTCCCAAGTCCGCTATTGGCTTCAAAACACCATCATTGATCATCCTAATAAGCCTTTACAAAGTAAATCAAAGGCTATTAAAACACTTTTGACATCAAGCTCGCTTCCTCTAGCAACACATAAATGCTTGGAATTTACAATGTGTGCTGGGGGGCAGGCAAGAAGATGCTCGGTTTTAAACAAATTTATTGGCTCATATCTTATTGGTTATTTTTTCTGAAACAAAGATAAAACATGATACTGTATACCATAATGGGATGCTAAATTCCTAGTTAAGGTTCTTACTATCATCTGAAGCCCTTCTGGAGCCTACAGCCATGATTTATATCCTTGTGATGGCAAGGAGGCTGGGGGAAAAAACAGCAACTTCCCTTTCCATGGAAGCTGGGATTGTATGGCTCATAATCTGTACTCCAAGTGCTGCAGGAAGCACTGAATCAAGGGTAGATTTTGCCCATGGCATGTGTCAATTAAACTGCTAGCATTGCTAGCATCACTATCTTGAAGTACAACTGGATGATATAAGAATCTCAACTATACCTTCCTGGAATTGGAAGATGCTCCCGGTGAAGGAGAGAATCACCCAGGGCAACCCATTTCCTATTCTTCTGTTCTGCCTTGCCCAACTTTGGTGCTAAAAATGGATGTGGGACTGTCATCTACTCTAGCCCCTGGCTCACACAAGGATTGATTAATGGAGATCAGATGCTGGCAGTAGTAAGTACATTGTACCCATTTTAAAGCCTACAGCTTAACAGAGGAAGCTCTCTGATATAGAGTGAGCTGTCAGTTGCTGCTGAGGGAAGGGAGACTGCTTTTAATTAAACAACAGAATGTGGCCGCTTGACTGAACACTTACTGATGACAGTCTTTTCTAGCATGCTCCATTATACCCTCATGTACAATAGTCCAAATGAAAGAAGACCTTCTAAATCTGTTCTCTGCTTCTATCTTGACCTCTTTAGAGAATTCCATCTCCAAACTAGACCTCAATATCCATTACAAAGGAAGAATTCCATGTTATTTCTCAGGTTAGATTTTCTCTTACTCAAGCAAAATATAAATTAAAAACCCTATCTTTTCAGTTAAAGAAAATGTTTTAATGATTCCTTTTGTCTTTTTTATTTTTGGTGAGGCAATTGGGGTTAAGTGACTTGCCCAGGGTCACACAGCCAGTAAATGTCAAGGGTCTGAGGTTGGATTTGAACTCAGGTCCTCCTGAATTCAGGGCTGGTGCTCTAACCACTGTGCCATCTGGCTGCCCCTGCTTTTGTCTTTTTAACAGTCACCTCACTTACCCCTTTCTCCAAAATTAAATCATCCCTCTAAATAAAAATATAATAAGCAAAAAATATCCAATACTTCTGACAATGTATCTAACATTATTTCCTAGGTGTCCCCTGCCTCTCTGAGGAGTTACTTATTATTTTCTTCTCTGTGATCTAAAATGGCCTATTTAAAAATCAATGAAAGCCAGCCATTTTCCCCTCCCGTAGGTATTGTCATCTCTTCTCTCCTATCAGAAGAATTTCTATATTCTTCCCTATTATATATGTGTGCACATATATTTATATGTCTATCTAGCTATCTGCCTATCTACCTATCGACCTATTTATTTATCTATAGTGAAAGAAAACCCAGCTGACAAAGCAACTACATCTGACAGCATATGCATTATTCCACACTTGTAGTCTCCTATGAGATATACAGAGAATAGATCAAAATTAAAAAGCAAGCGGTAGCCCTTAATAGAGATAGGTGGTGCCCCTCACCATCAGCTCATTCCCTCTTCTGGTCTATGGTGTTTAGCCTTTTCCATGGATCCAAATAGTTTTCAAGATCTACCTTAAATTCTTCCTACCAAAAAATCCAAATAACAAACAAATGAACATTTGAATAAATAAATGGTTTAGCCTTTTCCAGGTATCCAAATAGTTTTATGGTCCAGTGTATATATTCTTTGTATTAAGAGATTTAAAAAAAGAATCTTCCTAGATGTCTTTCCAAATGATTCTAGCTCCCACTTGTGTTTTCCTTCTCCTAACTTCAAATGCATTCATTATCCACATTGTATAACTTGTCCATTTGAAAGACATTTCCTAGTAGCTTCATGTATATGTCAGTCATCTCCAATACGACCAGGAATTCTTTGATGTCAGAAACTATTTTTTTATACTCTGGTTTTATAGTCACTGGCAATTTTGTGCTTAATCAATACAGTTAATCAACTGATCAGAAAGAGGCAGCATGGTATAATGAAAATATCATTCCATTAAAAGTCCTGGGATCATTGATTTTTAGCTTGAAGGCACCTCAGGGGTCATCTAACCCAAACCTCTCATCTTAAAGCTGAGGTAGCTGAAGTTCAGGGTAATTACAGGATTTTATTTATGTGATCACACTGCGGCAAGTAAGGTGGCTCAAAGGCAGGATTTGAATCCAAATCGTCCTTGACTCTAAGTCCTCCACTAAAAACAAAGCACCTCTCAGGTCAGAAGATTTCCATTCTAATCTTGGCTCTGCTGCTTACTAGATGTATGATCCTGAATCTCAGGTTTTTTCATATGTAAAATGGAAGTAATATCTGCCTCATTCCCCTCACAGATACATTTTGAAGATCCTATGAAATAACATATATGGAAGTAATTTATAGAATGTAAAGTACTATATACTTTTGGGGGGGTTGAGACATGAGAATTCATCATTGTAGGGAGTTCCAAAGTAAGGACACTACTTTCAATGAAGAACGGCAATTTATTTGTATTCTCAAGAGGTGTCCTGGGTCCCAAGAAGGGTCATTGTTGTTCAGTTGTGTATGATTTTTCATTAGCCATTTGGAGTTTTCTTGGCAAAAATACTGGAATGGTTGCCATTTCCTTCTCAAGCTCATTTTACACATAAGGAATCGGAGGTAAACAGGGTTAAGTGACTTGCTCAGGGTCACACAGCTAGTGTCTAAGGCCAAATTTGAACTCAGATCTTCCTGACTCCAGTCCTGATGCTCTAGCCACTGGGCCACCTAGCTATTACAAAGTCACAGAGTTAGTATTTGTCTGCACTGACTCAAGGCCAGATTTCTATCCACTGCTCCACAGTGTCTGATACTATACAATTACAAAGAAGATGAATTCAGCAGGTTTGTTTTCACAAAATCCCTTCAGCCTGGCCTACGGTCCTTGTGACTCTTGTGGGAATTGATTTGGCATGAGACTATCCCCTACAGCCAAGCAAACTGAATAGATATCTAAAAATCTCTTCCATCTCCCTTAAGCAGTGCTCACTTCCAGTATCAATGCCAAGTTGGCACCGATCCTATGCAAACTTCTTCCTTAGTAATTGTTTTCTTAATAGCTGCTGCTCATTTCAAATAGCCTTGGAACACCAGGTGAATTTATAGCTTGTTGACTATTCATAAGGCCTTGTCAATTAAATTCAAATCATGACAATTATTCTTTTGTCCTTCTATTGGCTATGTCCTGAGAATTTCAAAACATCTCTCTGCACCTGTATCTCTGTCACACTTCCTGTCAGATTATGGGAGGGCTTTGCCAAATGAGTGCTTTCATGGTCTAAAGAGTCATAGAGGAAAGGATGAAATGGTCTGAAGTGTGTCACCAAGGTTAAATGATGGGTCAGCCAGATTTCCTGCCTGTACTGTAAATGATTAGGTTCAGCTGGACAGAAAAACAAGGGATTCGCATTCATATTTTAAGACTATATTAAAAATGTGGAGATGAGTCTTTTTCTTCTTTTTTGTTGTGAAGTTAATACAACTGATAGTCAAAACACCTGATGATCTCTTACTCTTCCAGACACAGGCCTATCAATCACATAAGAGAGAATTTTATGCTAGAGAGAAGTATATTGGAATATTGAGTCAAGGAAAGACTTTTCCTCAGAATCCAGCTCCTATCACAATGACCTAAGCGGCATGTCTGGATTCTCACCTCTTCCTGCTTGCCCAGACCTTGCTTTTGTCCCACAATCACCGATTTCATGACACAAAGGATTCTCTTTGTTGCTCTCACCTCCACAGAGAGTCACTGAGCTGTGTCAAAGCTAGGGAATCCCCACAGAACCATTTAGAGATGCCAGAAGGAAAAGATGTCAAGTGCTGGGGAAGGAGGAGTTTGATGACATTTGGAGACTGGTCTTGGTTGGGAGAAAGCTGGGTCATCATGCGGGAGAGGGTGAGTCAGTGGAATGATTTCTAGGGGGAGACCAGTAGATACTGGGAGTGAAATACTCTGAATGGTTGGTCTTTGGTCTACCTCCCTTTCTTGTGTCATTTGGGATAAGTGGAGCTGTTTATTGCTGTTTGTCCTTGACAAGGCCCAAAGCTTATGCTACCCACCAGAATGGGAGTCAGTAAAAAGTGATAAAAAGAATGGAATCAAATACTGTCTATGTGAATAGGAATAGGGTTAGCGTGGGGTGGGGAAGATGCCCAGGCAACTTAAACATCTACCTAGTTCTGATCTTGACTGAATATATGTGCGTTAACTCTTTTTTTTTTCTTTTTTTTTTGGTGAGGCAATTGGGGTTAACTGACTTGCCCAGGGTCATATAGCTAGTAAGTGTTAAGTGTCCGAGGCTGGATTTGAACTCAGGTCCTCCTGAATCCAGGGCCGGTGCTCTATTCACTGCACCATTTAGCTGCCCCCGTGCATTAACTCTTAACTGCCTTGCCTGGGTACTTGAATTATTATCTCTCCTACCTCCTAATATACAAGTGGCTTGTTACACTGCTAAGTCTCCTGGACTTGGCATCCCTTTAACATCAATGTGACACTGAGGAAAATCAGTGTTTGTTGGAAATCTTTTTCCACTCAACAGACAAGAATCCTTTGGTTTGAAGCTTAAATTCATTCAATTAGAATCAATAATCATTAAGTATCTACTATGTGCATCGCACTGTGCTGGGGGTAACAAAGGCAGAAAAGTAAAAGATTCCTGAGTCTCCTAGGAGTCTATATAGAGACTTAGGTGGCCTAGTGCATAGAGTGCTGGACCTGGAGTGGGAACTGAGTTCATATTTGACCTCACATACTTACTTAGTTGTATGACTGAAACGACTGGAATGACGCCACCTGCTGGAGACTTACTGTAGGAAAGCTCCAACATGAGGAGAGGGCCTCTGAGGGCAGGACCATGCAGATTTTCTTAGGTATCAGGAAGTGACGTTGGCTTGTGGGAGGAAGAAGGGGGAGGCTGGCGCTCTGACTTGCTCTCTTTCCTGAGGACTCTGGTGGAGAAGGGAGCTAGAAATGCACTCTCCCTTTAATAGATAGATGAATCTAGGCCTTTCTCTCTCTCTTTACCAAATTCTTATTCTCCTTAATAAATGCTTAAAAGTGTCACTCTTGCTAAAACTTATAATTTATTGGCAACCACTCATTAGATATTTTAGTCAGTATAGCTAGAATTTTAGCCCTTACATGACCCTGGGCAAGTTATTCAACCACTATATGTCTCAATTTCCTTATCTGTATAGTGAGAATAAAAATACCATCTACTCCCTAGGATTTTTGTGAGGATAAAATAAGATGAAATTTGTAAAAGGTTTTTCAAACCTTAAAGTGTTATATAAAGGATAGTATCATTATAATTATCATTGTTGATAGCAACTAACCAATCTCAACCATTTTATCTCTTAAATGTCCAGTTTAGACTCCTTTTAGGTTAGCACTGACTTCATCAGTTTCCTGATGCAGGATAAGCCAGGAATGGGGGGTCACAACAATTTGGCAACCCTGAAGAATGCTAGCCTAAAATCATGTCAATTTTGTTAAGTGATCTGAATATTGGTAGGAGTTTCCAGAATAATTTCCCCTGGCTGTGGGTGTGGTAGGATGTCCTCTCTATAGTCCTGAATCCATACCCAGAGCAGAAATTGATTTCCTGGAGGTTAGTGCTCCCACTGAGGTGAGTCAATTTAACCAATACCACGGTCTTTTTAGCTCTAGGTGGTCACGCTATTTCTTGATAAGCTTCTGTCATTTGATAATCATTTTCTGAAGGGGATTTCATCTCCTTCTAAGAAGGTATTTCATCCCAAGTAATTAGCTTCTCCTTTAATGTTATAGATTAATCTTACATTTATGTTGTAAATTTCCCATTTAATTGTGTCACATCTATTATCATTTTTTTCTCTGAATTATTGATCACTCAGCACCAGGAAGAAATTCAGAAGTCAGGACTATGAACATGTTCATGTGCAAAAGGGCCAGCTTAGCCCAGCTATAAATAGGTAGATGGACTTGCTCAGGTGGATAAATTCTGATGTAGGTGATTCAAGCTGTTAAAAGAAAGGATGAAGGGAAAGGGTTAAGCCACTATTCCCCAGCCCACTTCTTCCAATAAATATCTATTTTTAACCCTTGAGTCACAATCCTCTGTTTTAGGGCAGGTCATATCTATCATTTTCAAAACGGGCTGTCTTCTGCCTAGGAGAATGAAAATACATTCATGTTTTAGTCTCCCCCCAGTTGGCACCATAAGCAGTGATGCTAGCAGAGACTTTTAGAGCTGGAAGAGACCTTAGAATTGCAGGGGGCACAGAGAGCATGACCATCTGGCCTCTATTTAACATGCTGCCTTTGGATAACTGTCACATTGCTGATTTCATAATTCACCCCTGAGCTGCTTACTATTCATTTGGAAATCACAGGGGACACACTGCCTCTCCCTACCTCCTGCTCCCACCTCAGAAATAAAGCTAGAATTTATACCGCTGGCTTACTGTGGGCAGACTCTCACACTCCCTACTGCCTCAGGACTCTTTGGAACAGCCATTTTTCTGCCCCAGGACCCTTCAATACTACAATACAGCTACCACAACTGCTATGAAACTTGCCTGGCTAACAGCAAACTGTTAACACCCAAATTGCAGCGACTCCCTGCAAAGCATGAAATTGACTTGAAATACCATTCTAATAAATAGATTTTTTAATTGTTACAAACTCCATTATTTATCTGGTGGGCCCTTCTCTGTGCTGTGACCCCACAGTCTTTCTAACTCTAGGTGGTCATGGAAATTTCCCATAAGCTTCTGCCATTTGATAATCACTTTCTGAAAGAAATCTTGCCTCCTTCCAAAAATATATGTCAGCCCAAGTAATTAGCTTTTACTTTAATGTTTAGATGATGCTACATTTATTCACGGTATAAATTTCATATTTAGTTGTGTCACATCTATTATCCTTTTTTATGAGAAGATTCTTCCCTTCCTGGTGAAACTATACTACAAGGTCAGTCTGGTGCCTTTTAGGGGGAAAAATAGATCTGGAAGGAAAATGCTATTTCCTTTTTAAATTCTCTTCCTGAAGTAGTAAGGATAATGGTTTGTCCTAAGGCCTTCTTCATGGAAAGTGGTCAGACTATCAGGTTCGCTTTGTTTATATGACAAAAGCATTAATAGACAATTATATGCAAATTACATTTTTATTCATCAAATATAACTTTAAATTTTATTTACTAGGAAAATTTACAGTGTAAAGGAGACAATGGTGAATTTTTCTATAAAAATGAAAACTTCCTAATGGAAGCCCAGCATAAGGGCTAGAGAGCCAGTCTTGAGAAGAGAAAGATGTAGAAAAGAGTCCTCTATCACATACTGACTGAATGACAGTGGGCAAGTCAAGTAATCTCTCAGTGTCCCAGTCATTTCTTTAAGATTACGAATTTCAGAAAAGCACTGGGAGAGGGAGTTTCTTCATCTGGACATTCTTTGTATGACTGAAATCTCAGTTCTACTCTCTACCCTCAATCCTTTAGAGAATGAGCCATAACTGCCCTGCCCATCTCTTCTGAAAACAAAAGAGGGAAAGTCTTAGGATCAGCAATGCTGTGTTTTTTCCCAGCATCAAAAGGGTAGTTAGACCAAGTTATCTAGAAAAGAATAGCAATGAAGTGGGGCATTTGAAACATCACCTCTGAATGTGCAAACTCTCACAAGTGAGAGATCAACGGCTTGCTCTGTGGATCTGAGTTTCTTTAAACCCTTTTCACCATTAGTGGCATGCTTCAAACTCAAAGAGAAAGTGGTATTGGAGGAAGGACTTAAAAGAGGATTATACTGAGGGAACAGAAAAGGGTGAATGCCTGTTCCTGGGCAGATCAACTTGAAAATCCACATATGAGGTTCCTTCTTATTGCCTTTCACTCTCTTCTCCCACATGGATCACCTGTATCTCTCTGTTTGCAATTAATGAAAGACTCTAAGAAGGAGGAGGGGAGAGGAAAGAATGTGGGGGATTAGGCTACAAGGCCAGAAGAGGATACGGAGTAGTCTATTAGTAAAAATGAAAACCTACAGAGAGATGTGTCTTGCATACACATTCAATCTCACTTCCTATTAGTGAAAGAAAACAAACAGTATCTCTTTCCTCTCCTCCATCTTTCCTTTTTTCCCCTCAAACAATGAATTCCCACTGGGACAGATTAGAGCCCTAATCAGTTCGTTGAAAAGAGGGATCCTATTGAGAAAGGTAATATTTCGTGTTTGGCAAATAATTTTCTATCTTTTGTTTTAAGATAGAGGCCATGGGGCAGCTAGGCAGCTTAGTGGATAAAGCACCGGTCCTGGATTCAGGAAGACCTGAGTTCAAATTTGGCCTCAGACACTTGACACTTACTAGCTGTGTGATCCTGGGCAAATCATAAAACCCCATTGCCCTGCAAAAAAAAAAAAAGATAAAGGCTGTATGGAAAAATCAAACTCTGTTACCTGGGCTTCCATTTGGGGTGGAATTTTGGAGTACTCAGCAAGTTTCCCCCGATGAACAAATATCAGAAGCCACGTGAGCAAAGTAAGAATGTTGGGCCTCTGAGATGTCAGCAAGCAAGATGAGGATAAACTGTGTCTGATCATTAAAATTCCTTAACTAATAATTCTGAGTGTGGTGCAGAATGAATGATGGCTATGAGGGGAAGAGGGTGGGAAGGCTCCTGGAGTTTAAGAAAATTAATTAATCAAAGGGTTAAGACTGATTGGTTAGAAAATCACCAGGAAAGGTCACTCCTAACAGAGTCATTATGCTTTAGAGTAAACAGTCATCAGCTTAGCCTCAAAGTAAGTGTCAGGGCTACTGTAAATCTGAATGCAAATTATGTGCAGTACCCTCCACTAGTCCTGCTTTACTCTGGTCCTGAGAAATAATTCAGGGAGGGAAGGGTGTGTGTGTGTGTGTGTGTGTGTGTGTGTGTGTGTGCACATGCACGCACGCAAGTGTGGGCACATGCACGAGTACATGCTTGTCGTAGTGCCCCTGATTCTGGTAAGTCATAGAGTTTGTGAAAAGAAGGAAGACAGGCTCTTCATGGGGGCACCTGGGGCCTTTGTGTGCATTGAAAATGTTTGGCCTGGCTTTTGGACCAGCAACATTTCCATTCCAAGAATGGCATCTGGGGGGCAGCTAGGTGGCGCAGTGGATAAAGCACCAGCCCTGGAGTCAGGAGGACCTGAGTTCAAATCTGGCCTCAGACACTTGACACTTACTAGCTGTGTGACCCTGGGCAAGTCACTTAACCCCCATTGCCCCGCAAAAAAATCCCAAAAAACAAACAAACAAAAACTACAAACAACAATAAAAAAACAACAAGAATGGCATCTGAGGAAATATGGGCCACCATGTTTTCATGCTGATTTCACTCTGCTTGGTTAACTTGAGGTATATGGTCTTGCTTAATCAAGTTCCAATGTGAAATTTCCATCATTGGAAACTCACTCCTTTCTCACCTACAGCTGGAAGAATTACAATTTTCTTTCATTGTACAGCTCTGGTGCCACTTTCCTTCAGGGGAAAGAGGGGGGCAATGAACAAGAATTTATTAAGTACCTACTATATGCCAGGCACTGTCCCTTTAAAAATATCCCATTTATCTCAACTCCTGAAGTAGGATTTTTGTCTGCCCCCCGCAGCGGTCAACAACCTAATCTTCTTGAAATTATTTCTTACTTGTGAATTAACTATATTCTCCCAGTAGACTGAAAGACTTCAGAAGATAAGGATTTCTCTTCTCTCCTCTTCTTTTCTTTTCCTTCCCCTTTTTTTCTTTTGTCTTTGTATCCCTAAAGTCTAACATGATATCTTACACATAGTAGGCACTTAATTGTATTGAATTGATGCCAAAGTAAAGCTTAGGATGCAAGCACCAGGTTCCACCTCATCTACTATTAAAACCATCCAAAGTTTATAAGTTTCTTTTAAACCATACATAGGATTTAAGAAAACGGGCTCCCCATTGTTGATCTCAGTGGCTCAGGGTCACACAGCTTGTGAGTGTCAAGTGTCTAAGGCCGCATTTGAACTCATGTCCTCCTGGTGCTTTATCCACTGGACCACCTAGCTGCCCAAGACCAGGATTTCTAAAGTCAGATGTGATAGGAATGGTGATGGGAATGACTGATGCAGTTCTGTAGCCTTTTCATCAAGCAAAATGGGGGATCATAATGGCTGAGGTTTCTAGAGCTGTGTGATTTACCTAAAAGACACCTTTGAAAGATGGACTGTGAGGGGGATGCAGGATCCAACTTCTCTCAACTATAGTAGGAGGGGTAGAATGGGAAAATCTCTTTTTTGTGCTTCTTTCCTTGATGAGCTAAACAAGGGATCAGTAGTATAGTGCCTAGATCTGACCTCTTGGGTAACAATGCTGCATTCTGAGCTTTGTAAAGGCCTCCATACATTCAGGGAAGAGAGGAAGCTAGAATCTTTCCCACAGGACATGTCTATGAAGTAGGGCTTTGAACTTCCTAGCTTGAGTCTACTGAAGCCCCCGATGCCTCCATTCAAACAGAAACCACTCAAAAAATGAGATCAAAGGTGCCTTTCAGCTGGTCCTGGACCCTATCCCAAATCCATCACCCTAGAGTTGTCAAATGGCACAACCACATGAATCTAGTTTGTTTCGTTCTAAATGCCAGGCAGTAAAAGTCACTGGCCCAGAGGACTTGTCGTAGGGCCACCTCCTGCAGGTTTCATGGAGAATGCCTCATGAATAATGGAAACTTTCAAGAATGATTTGGGTTTAAGAGCTGGGATAAGTTCTTCTTGTGGGGCTGTGGATGTCAGCACTATGCCCTGGTAAATTATCAGCAGACAGTGTAGTCTATCAAAATGAGTACACTGCTGTTCATTTTTTGCAGCCTGCCACACTGTTTATTAACTCCCATCCATTATTTTTTAAAACATTTCTGGAATCAAAGGTGGGAGTGGAAAGAGAAACAGAAAGATGAGCTGTGCCAAATGCTGTGACTCCAGGTCTTGCATGCTGATAACAACTGGGAAATACCTGGAAACCAACACAGATTTATCAGGAGCCACTGGAATATTCAAAGGATTACATTTCTGGAGAGCTCAGTTGGCTGCCTGGGTTGGGAATGGAGGCAAGACTGCCCTAGGGCACTTCTCCTGGTTAAAGGGACACAGTGGCATATTCCCACCTTTTTGAACTTCCTTAATAATGATAATAATAATTTTGATAATTGATGATATTCTTATTACAGCTAACATATATATGTATATATACATACACATACACACACACACACACACACACACACACACACACACACACACATAGTGTTTACTTGTGTGCCAGGCAATAAGCTAAGTGTTGTACAATAACTATCTCACTTGATCCTCATAACGACCCTGGGAAGTAGGTGCTATTATCATTATTCCCCTTTGACAAATAAGGAAACTGAGGCAAACAGTCTTGCCTAGTGTCATAAGGCTAGCATGTGAGTCTGCATTTGACCTCAGGTCTTCTTGACTTCAGGCCCAAAGCTCTATCCACTACACCACCTAGCTGTCCTAATATCCATTATCTCTCCAGGAGAGAGTGCTGGACTTGGAGACAGGAATGCCTAGGGTTCAAATCCTGCCCTCTAGCACTTAATTAGCATACAGATAACAGGGCAAGTTATTTACAACTCTGAATCTCAGTTAATTCATCTGTAAAATGGGACTAATAAGACCACAATGCCTACCTCTCTGGGTTGTTGTATATATGAACATATAGCATGTGTATGTATATGCATATATAATATAGTGTGTGCTTTTGTGTGTGGTAAATATATACATATATACATTCATGTATATCCACACATATATACATATGCATAGGCATACATGTATGTATATTACATAGTATATATAGTAAAACTAGAGTAAAGAATTTCTGGGTCAAATCAAGATATTCCTGCATCAGACTACTTAGAGATCCCAGTGGATTACATATCACCATTTATTTTCTGTACTCCTCATTTAACATGTAATCACATATGCCTTATAGTACCTCCTAGATTGTCATCTTATTTGGTTAATTAACCCTTGTCTGATTACTTACTTTTTTAGGTAGTATAGCTTGTCTTCTGGGTGAGAAAACAAGCTTCCCCAGGGGCTGAAGCTACACAGCATTGTACACATGGCTTGTTAAGTTAAAGGTACTCAGAAAATTCCTGCTGAAGGAACTGGGAGACTCACTCACTTCATGAGGACATGCTTATCTTTTTGTTCCCCTTTTCCAAAGGGAAAGCATCAGCCTGACATGGAGATCGAACCAGAAGAGTAACAGAAGCCTTGGTTTTTAAAAATGGAAAAAACATTAGTTAAAAAGACCACCAAGAAGCTAGTGCCATAAGGGTATAATTGCTGTACATGGCATGTTGTACTGGGCTGCTATCCCTGATGAAGGAGACTTCCACAACAATGCATCTGGCCCGGAATATCACATCTCAGGCCTGGGCTTCACAAGCTTTGCCCTGAGTAGTTATGCTGAATCAAGCAAGCAAACACTTATTTATGAAGAGCCAATGGCCATGTGGTATACAATAAGGGTCACTGGACTTTCAGTCAGACAACCTGAGTTGGAATCTGGGCCCCAACATATTGGTTATATCACCTTAAGAGGTAGCACAGTACAGTGGGAAAAGCAGTGAATTTTGAGTCAAAAGATACGGACTCAAATTTTGTCTCTCTCATTTAACACCTTTTTTGACCATAGGCAAGACACTCTTTTCAGCTCTCAGACTTCTCATCTGTAAAACAAGAAATGAACTGGATCTTGCCACTAAGGTTTCTTCCAGTTCTAAGCCTAGGATCTTAGATTCACTTCTCTGAACTGCAGTTTCTTGATTGACAAAAAATACAAAAATATTGACACCATCTATATCACAGAATTCCTAGGAGAAAAGTACTTTATGAACTAATATCTGATGCTTCTACATGGTGGGGACTATTTCATACAGTCGGCTCTTTAAAAATGTTTTTAGGATTTAATTGAACTATAAAATACATATAAATGTAATATATTAATACATAATTGTTTTTATAAACAATACTATTTTTTTTAAAAAAAAGAAGGCTGCCATGTTTGAAGTTTGCTTCCAATCACTCTTTCTGTACTCCCCTTAGCAAAATCACAGAACAATTACAAACATTACGTCCTTTTAAACCAGTGCAAGGTTCATGCCATGGTTATTTAAGGCATATTGATGATCTATGTCAACATTAATATTCATAACCTTGATTTACATGTTTTCTTTCACACTACAAAAAAGATCTAAGCTGATGATTTACATGAGCGGCACGGCTACATTTCATGACTAGATGCAAGGGAGTGCACACTTTTAATGTGGATGATAAATCTATGTCCTCGTTAATGCAGAATATTTTAGCCATGACAAATGGAGAGATGGAGAACATGTTACCCTAAATTCTAATACCCCAGAGGTGAGCCAGCACCAACATTTAGCAAGTATCTTGAAGTTCCTAAGAAACCTTATAAGTCAGGGAATCTAGAACAAAAGTTCTAGATGAAGAGATGGCAGTTCAAATTATCCTCCACTGTTATGGTCAAACAATATTTAATAAGTATCCCCTGGGAGTGAGGCATGCTCACTAACATACTGGTTTTGGAAACTGAATTTTCCTCAGCTTGAGTTTCCCTGAGTTTCCTAAGACTACAAAAGAATTTCCCTGATCCTTTCTTCCAGGAAGAAGCTGACTATTCATGTGATTATATATGTGAATAGTGTTGAGCTACTTGAAAGACAATTCTTAGAAAAGATGAAGGTATTATATCTCCTCGTTCTCTTTGGCATCTTATCATGTACGGGAAAGTCGGCTTTAAGAAAATCTGTACTCGGGGGCGGAGCCAAGATGGCGGAGAGGAAGCAGCAAGCTGCCTGAGCTCTCCTTCTGTTCCCTCAAAACGAACATTAAATCAAGCCTCTGGACGGATTCTGAAACTACAGAACCTGCAAAGAGACAGAGAGACACAGTCCTCCAACCAGAGATAATTTAGAAGACTTCAGGAAAAGGTCGGTCTGACTCGGGCAAAAGGGAGGCCCAGCGCAGGGCAGCAACCCAGCGCCGAGGGGGTCGGGGCAAATCAGCAGGAGCTGCGGGTCACAGCCGAACAACTGAGGCTCCCGGAACCTGGTTCAAAAATCTGGTGGCCAAGAAGGACAGTGGAAAAACTTACCTGCACCGGCCGAGAGGGCCACGAACGGCGGGATCAGACGCCGGGGTCTGGCGCCTGGCTGGCCGAGCACAATCAGACAGGAAGTGCAGGACAGGGGATCTCCACACACCATAAAGGCCTCAGAGTAAAAGCCCGGTCACACAGCACCTATACACCTGCACAAGAAGCCCAAAACAGGGACCCTGGTGCCCCCAGAGCAGACCTCAACTTAAAGAATAAATAAATAAGCTGCAATAATGAGTAAGAAGCAAAAAAGAGCCCTCTCCATTGAGAGCTTCTGTATCAATAGGGAAGAAGCCAACACAAACTCAGATGAGGACAATAGCCTCAAATTGTCTACATCTGAAGCCTCACAAGGGAAGGTGAATTGGTCGCAAGAACAAAAAGCCTTCCTGGAAGAGCTCAAAAAGGATTTTAAAAATCAATTGCAAGAGGTAGAAGAAAAAATGGGGAGAGAAATGAAAGCAACACAAAAAAACTATGAAAAAAGAATCAGCAGCTTAGAAAAGGAAGCTGAAGAAAACAAAGCCTTAAAAAATTCACTTGGCCAAATGGAAAAAAAGCTGCATAATCTCACTGAAGAAAACAATACCTTAAAAAATTCACTTAGCCAAACGGAAAAAAAGGTACATAATCTCACTGAAGAAAACAATACCTTAAAAAATTCACTTAGCCAAATGGAAAAAAAGGTGCATAATCTCACTGAAGAAAACAATGCCTTAAAAATTAAAGTGGGACAGTTGGAAGAAAAGGAATCCATGAGACACCAAGAATCGGTCAAGCAGAATAAAAAAAATGAAAATATAGAAGAAAATGTGAAATACCTCATTGGAAAGACAACTGATCTGGAAAACAGATCGAGGAGAGACAATTTGAGAATCATTGGACTGCCTGAAAGCCATGACCAGAAAAAGAATCTAGATACCATATTCCAGGAAATTATTAAGGAGAACTGCCCTGATATCATAGAATCAGAGGATAAAATCATCATTGAAAGAATCCATCGATCACCTCCTGAAAGAGACCCCAAAAGGAAAACTCCAAGGAATATTGTAGCCAAATTCCAGAATTATCAGGTGAAGGAGAAAATACTCCAAGCAGCCAGAAAGAAGCAATTTAAATATCATGGAGCCACACTCAGGATTGCTCAGGACCTGGCAGCTTCAACATTAAAGGACCGCAAGGCTTGGAATATGATATTCCGGAAGGCAAAGGAGATTGGATTGCAGCCGAGAATCTATTACCCAGCAAAAATGTGCATTTTCTTTCAGGGGAAAAGATGGACATTTAATGACATTGGGGACTTTCAATCTTTCCTGGTGAAAAGACCAGAACTGAATAGAAAATTTGATCTCAACATACAAGACTCAAGAGAAGTTTAAAAAGGTAAACAGAGGGGGAAAAAAAAAGTTACCCTATTAGGTTAAACTGTTTATATCCCTACACAGGAAGATAATACTCATAACTCTTAAGAACTGTAAATGTATTTGGGCAGAGAGAAGGACTTTATATAGAGGGTATAAATATAAATTGTCTTTGATGTGATGATACAAAAGAATTAAGGAGATAAAAAGGGAGTCTATGGGGAGGAGAGGAAAGGGGAGGTGGAATGGGATGAATTATATCATATGAAGAGGTGGAAAAAAACCTATTATAATAGAGGGAAAGAAAGGAGGGGGGAACATGGTTTCAACCCTATTCTCATTAGATTTGACTCAAAGAGGGAATAACATATACGTTCATTGGGATAAAGAAACTTAACTCACTCTTTAGGGAAACAAAAGGGGAAGGGAAAGGGGGGGACTGAGAAGGGAGGACAAAAGCAAGGGAGAAAAGGGTAAAGAAAAGAGAGGGGGGTGATAAAAAGGGAGGGCAGATTGGGGGAGGCAGGGGTAAGAAGTAAAACGTCGGTGAGGAGGAATAGGGTGAAAGAAGGGGGGAAAAGTACAAAGGGGGTAAATAGAATGGAGGGGAATAGACAGTCAGTAATAATAACTGTGAATGTGAATGGGATGAACTCTGCTATAAAACGGAAGCGAATTGCAGAGTGGATTAAAAACCAGAACCCTACAATATGCTGTTTACAAGAAACACATTTGAAGCAGAGAGATACACACAGAGTAAAGGTAAAAGGCTGGAGCAGAATCTATTATGCCTCAGCTAAAGTAAAAAAGGCAGGGGTAGCAATCCTTATCTCAGACAAAGTGCAGGCAAAAATAGATCTCATTAAAAGAGATAAGGAAGGAAATTACATCTTACTTAAAGGTACTATAGATAATGAAGTAATATCAATATTGAATATGTATGCGCCAAGTGGTATAGCATCCAAGTTCTTAGAGGAGAAGTTAAATGAGTTACAAGAGGAATTAGATAGTAATACTATACTAGTGGGGGATCTGAATCTCCCCCTCTCAGAATTAGATAAATCTAGCCAAAAAATAAATAAGAAAGAAGTGAAAGAGGTGAATAGATTACTAGAAAAGTTAGACATGATAGATGTCTGGAGAAAATTGAATGGGGATAGAAAGGAATATACCTTTTTCTCAGCAGTACATGGCACATTTTCAAAAATTGACCATGTATTAGGGCACAAAAACATCATAGTCAAATGTAGAAAGGCAGAAATAGTAAATGCATCCTTCTCAGATCATGATGCAATAAAAATTACATGTAAGAAAGAGCCAGGGAAAAGTAGAATGAAAATCAATTGGAAACTAAATAATTTCATTCTAAAGAATGAATGGGCCAAACAAGAAATCATAGAAACAATCAATAACTTTATCCAAGAGAATGACAATAATGAGACAACATACCAAAATCTATGGGATGCAGCCAAAGCAGTGCTTAGGGGAAAATTTATAGCTCTAAATGCTTACATGAATAAAAAAGAGAAAGAGGAGATTAATGAATTGGGCATGCAACTTAAAAAGCTAGAAAAAGAACAAATTAGAAATCCCCAATTAGACACTAAATTAGAGATCCTGAAAATTAAAGGAGAAATCAATAAGATTGAAAGCAAAAAAACTATAGAACTAATCAATAAAACTAAGAGCTGGTTTTATGAAAAAACCAATAAAATAGATAAAATACTGGTTAATTTGATTAAAAAAAAGAAAGAAGAAAACCAAATTACCAGTATCAAAAATGAAAAGGGTGATGTTACCACCAATGAAGTGGAAATTAAAGCAATAATTAGGAAATATTTTGCCCAACTGTATGCCAATAAATTTGACAATCTAAATGAAATGGATGAATATTTACAAAAATACAAACTGCCCAGGTTAACTGAAGAGGAAATAAAATCCTTAAATAAACCCATATTAGAAAAAGAAATTGAACAAGCTATTAATGAACTCCCTAAGAAAAAATCCCCAGGGCCAGATGGGTTTACGGGTGAATTTTACCAAACATTTAAAGAACAATTAATTCCAATATTATACAAATTATTTGGAAAAATAGGTGAAGAAGGAGTTCTACCAAATTCGTTTTATGACACAAATATGGTGGTGATACCAAAACCAGGCAAAGCAAAAACAGAGAAAGAAAATTATAGACCAATCTCCCTAATGAATATTGATGCTAAAATCTTAAATAAGATATTAGCAAGGAGATTACAGCAAGTGATCACCAGGATAATACACTATGACCAGGTGGGATTTATACCAGGAATGCAGGGCTGGTTCAACATTAGGAAAACTATTAACATAATCAACCACATCAATAAGAAAACCAACCAAAATCATATGATTATCTCAATAGATGCAGAGAAAGCTTTTGACAAAGTACAGCACCCATTCCTAATAAAAACACTAGAGAGTTTAGGAATAGGGGGAGCTTTCCTTAGAATAATAAACAGTATCTACCTAAAGCCATCAGCAAGTATTATATGCAATGGAGATAAATTAGAGGCCTTCCCAATAAGATCAGGGGTGAAACAGGGATGTCCATTATCACCCCTATTATTTAATATTGTCCTAGAAATGTTAGCTTTAGCAATCAGAGAAGAGAAAGGAATTAAAGGAATTAGAATAGGCAAGGAGGAAACAAAACTATCACTCTTTGCAGATGATATGATGGTATACTTAAGGAATCCTCGAGAATCAAGTCAAAAATTACTTGAAACAATTAACAACTTTAGCAAAGTAGCAGGATATAAAATAAATCCCCATAAATCATCAGCATTTCTATACATGACCAACAAAGTCCAGCAGCAAGAGATAGAAAGAGAAATTCCATTTAAAGTAACGGTAGGTAATATAAAATACTTGGGAGTCTACTTGCCAAGACAAACCCAGGAACTCTATGAACACAACTACCAAACACTCTTCACACAAATCAAATCAGATCTAAATAATTGGAAAGATATCAATTGCTCATGGATAGGCAGAGCTAATATAGTAAAAATGACAATACTGCCTAAATTAATTTACTTATTCAGTGCCATACCAATCAGGCTACCTAAAAATTATTTTATACAGCTAGAAAAAATAATAACAAAATTCATCTGGAAAAACAAAAAATCAAGAATATCCAGGGAAATAATGAAAAAAAATTCACAGGAAGGTGGGTTAGCAGTACCAAACCTGGAGCTTTACTATAAAGCGGCAGTCATCAAAACTATCTGGTACTGGCTAAAAAATAGAGTGGTAGATCAATGGAATAGGCTAGGCTCAGGAAATGCAGTAGTAAATGACACTAGTAATGTAGTGTTTGATAAACCCAAAGACTCCAGCTTCTGGGATAGGAACTCAGTATTTGACAAAAACTGCTGGGAAAACTGGAAGATAGTATGGCAGAAATTAGGCTTAGACCAACATCTTACACCTTATACTAAAATAAGGTCAAAATGGATACATGATTTAGACATAAGAGGTGATACCATAGGTAAATTAGGAGAGAAAGGAATAGTGTACCTATCAGATCTTTGGAAAGGAGAACAGTTTTTGACCAAACATGAGATAGAGTATATTATAAAATGCAAAGTGGATGATTTTGATTATATTAAATTAAAAAATTTTTGTACAAACAGAAGCAATGCATCCAAAGTTAGAAGGGAGGCAGAAAGCTGGGAAACAATTTTTGAGGCCAGTGCTTCTGATAAAGGCCTCATCTCTAAAATATATAGGGAATTAAATCAAATTTATAAGAATCCAAGTCATTCCCCAATTGAGAAATGGTCAAAGGATATGAACAGGCAGTTTTCTGATGAAGAAACCAAAGCTATCTATTCCCATATGAAAAAATGCTCTAAATCTCTAATGATTAGAGAGATGCAAATTAAAACAACTCTGAGGTACCACCTGACACCTATCAGATTGGCTAAAATGACAAAAAAGGAAGATAATAAATGTTGGAGAGGCTGTGGGAAAATTGGAACACTAATGCATTGTTGGTGGAGCTGTGAGCTGATCCAACCATTCTGGAGAGCAATTTGGAATTATGCCCAAAGGGCGATAAAGCTGTGCATACCCTTTGACCCAGCAATCCCACTTTTAGGTCTTTTGCCCAAAAAAATCATGGAAGGGGGAAAGGGACCCACATGTACAAAAATATTTATAGCTGCTCTTTACGTGGTAGCAAGGAATTGGAAGTTGAGGGGGTGCCCATCAATTGGGGAATGGCTGGACAAGTTGTGGTATATGAATACAATGGAATACTATTGTGCTGTAAGAAATGATGAGCAGGAAGAGTTCAGAGAAACCTGGAGGGTCTTACGTGAGCTGATGATGAGTGAGATGAGCAGAACCAGAAGAACATTGTACACAGTATCATCAACATTGAGTGTTGACCTACTGTGATGGACTATATTCTTCTCACCAATGCAATGGTACAGAAGAGTTCCAGGGAACTCATGATAGAAGAGGATCTCCAAATCCAAGAAAAAAAAAGAAAGAAAGAACTGTGGAGTATAGATGCTGATTGAACCATATTATTTCTTTTGTTTTGGGTGCTGTTGTTTTTTTTTTCTATTTTGAGGTTTTGCATCACTGCTCTGATTCTTTCTCTTGTAACAGGATTAATGCAGAAATAGGATTAATGTTATTATGTGTATATATATATGTGTGTATATATATATATCTATATGTATATGTATAGATATATATAGATATAACCTATATCAGATTACCTGCTGTCTAGGGGAGGGGGGAGGGAGGGGAGGGAGGGAGGGGGGAGGGAGGGGAGGGAGGGAGGGAGAAAAATCTGAAATTGTAAAGCATGTATAAACAAAAGTTGAGAACTATCTTTACATGTAACGGAAAAAATAAAATATCTCAAAAAAAAATAAAATAAAAAAAAATAAAAAAATAAAAAAAAAATAAAAAAAAAAAAAAGAAAGAAAATCTGTACTCACAAAACAAACAAATTATGGTAGCATTATTCACTTTACACAAATCTTTGCTTTAGGATTCCTTTAAATAGTAAGCTTCCAAATGCAGTTAAAATTGGATTTGATTTGTGTGTAACTTTTCTGAAACATAGCTACTGTGTAAAGCATTTCTTTGTTCAATATTTTTTTTCAGATATAAGTGTTATGAATGTCTTGGATGTCTCTGATACATAAAACTTTAACATGATGATGGTATGATGAATGAGTAGAGAATTGGCCTCATAGCTTAGGAAGAACTGGTTTCAAGTTCTATCTCTGACACTGGTTGTATGACCCTGAAGAAGTCAGTTAAGTTCTCAGGTGCTCTGGGAAATTCTCTAAGACTGTAAGTTGTAAAGGGGTGTCACCCTGCATTGGTAGAGGAAGTTTCTTCACCACAGATGTCCCTTTATCCGTGAAACCAATAGGTCCAATCCTGAAATCAAAAGGTAGTTGTTAATGATTCAATGGCAGTGTACCAGGTGGTCTCCAGTGGAGTACCCCAGAGATTTGTACATAGCTCTGTACTATTTAACATTCTTAATGATGATTTAAATATAAAGGCAGAGACTGTATACTCATCAAATTTGCAGATGACACAAAACCTGGAGGGATAGCTAACATAGTGGAAAAGAGAATCAGGATCCAAAGGACTTTTGACAAGTTGAAATATTTGGCTGTATTCAATAAGATGAAATTCAATAGAAATAAACATAAAGCCTTACACTTGTATACACAAACCAGGTTCCCAAACGTAAGATGGGGGACACATGCTTAAACAGCATTTGCTCTGGAAGAGACCTCCTGGTACTGGTGGCCTGTAGACTCAACACGAGTCAGTAATGTGATGTGGAAGACCAAAAAGCCAATGTAATTTGAGTTGCACTGAGGAGTACAGATTCTAAGAACAGGAAGGTGATAGAAAGCCCTACCATAAGAAGCCCTCAAAGGACCGCCTCTGGAGTAGTGTGTCTGCTTTCAAGAACTCTCCTTTAAGAAGGACCATAATAAGCTGAAAAGTGTCCCGAGGCATAGGATAGTGAATGGTCTTGATTCCAAGTCATATAAGAATCAGCTGAAGGAACTGGGCATGTTTAGCTGGAGGAAAAGAATTCTCAGGAGGACCATGACAGTTATCATCAAGTATTGGAAGTGAAGAGGTTAGATTTGTTCTGTTTGCCCTAGAGGGAAGAACCGGAAACAATGGGTAGAAGTTTCAAAGAGGCAATTTTAGGCTCAATGCAAGAAAAGAAACCCTAACAATTTGAGCTGTCCCAAACTAGAATGGGCTTCCTAAGTGGGTGAGGCATTTTCCTGCCTTGGAGATCTTCAAGCATTATTCAGACAATTACTTGTAGGGCATATTATTGTAGGAACTCTTTTGTTCTATGGGTTGGTCTAGGTGGCTGCAGAGATACCTGCCAATTTGCCAGTTCTTTGATTCTGTCCTTTGTTGAATTCAATATTATTCAATTGCCTAGAAATTTAGTCTCAAAGATCAAGATATATTAGGATGCCCTATGGCTCTACCAAAAAAACAAATGTTTGTCTTCCTCATTCATATAGAAGCAACCTCAACAGAACACAATGCTTTATGATAAATCCCTGCCTGTCTTGCAAGGACATTTCCCAAGAATCTGAAATCCTTGGGCAGTAAAGTGCTACTCTTGTTTTTCTTAAGCCCACGGAACAGCAAAACTTTTCTAGGGAAGTAAATCGGTTACCAGAGCACTAAGACCTAAGAAATGCATGAAGTGTAGTGATGTTTATAAATTTGAGGTAGGATGAGTCCAATTGAATCAATCAACAAATTATTATTTAGCATCTACTATTTGCAAGGCTATGTTCTGGTTAAACTATTGAATCTGTTCTTTCATTATGTCCATACTCTCTAAGGAATTGAACCAAACCTTCTACAGAATCACAGGTGAAACCAGGGCAAAACTATTAAGATGGCAAGGGAATATAAGAGACAAAAGAGCAACATTCAGTCACAAGTATCAGGAATTAACAAGAAAAGGATCAGAAATTCATGTAAAATTTTAAGCAGAAAGTCAGTTGATATTCATTTATTAAGCACTTACTATATGCCAAACACCATGCTCAAGGGTTACAAAGAAAGGCAAAAGCCCAATGAAGATTAGAGAAGTTGAAAATGAGGGTATCAGAGGGGAAGTAGTGTTGTCAAGGCAACATGAAAGAGATGATGCTATACTAGATTAATACTGAGAGCCAAAACCAAGTTGGATGGCTCAGCTTTATAATCAATTTGCTCTGAGACTTTAGGTAACTTCTCCATTGTGTGTTAGGTTTATGTGTGTGTGTGTGTATATATATATATATATATATATATATATATATATATATACATATATATATATACTTCTAGGAAAAATGATGGGGTTAGATTGGATAATTTTCCAATTTTCTCTCTAAAGGCATTCCCCAAGATTCTGTCTTGAACTCTCTGCTCTTCTCCTTCTATACTCTCAATATGTTATCTGCTTCCATGGATTCCATAATCATCACTATACAGATGACTCCTAAATCTATATATATACTGAGCCCCATTTTTCCTGGAACTTCAGTTCCATGCCACTGACTGCCTGTTTGTTGGAAAATTCAAACCAGATCTTCTAAAGGCATTGAAAAGTCAATATATCCCAAAATGAACTTAATTATCCTCTTTTCTAAGCATCCCTACTTTAGTTGAAGCCCCTACCAGCCTTGCAGTTTTTTAGGTTTGTCATTTGGCATTATCTTGTCCTCTACTCTCTCCCTCACCCCAAATATCCAATCAGTTGCCAAATCTTGCTGTTTCTCCCCTAACAGCATCTCTTACACCTGACTGCTTTTCTCAACTTGCAGTTACCACACCATAGTTGAAGCTGTTACCACCTCTCACTTGGATTATTGCAACAACCTTTAATATGGTCTCCCTGCCTCAACTCTCTCAGTCCATCCTACTCATTGTTACTAAAGAAATTTTGTTAAGTTCACATCTGCTCATGTGACTGCTCTACATAGCCAACTCCAAGAGCTTCTTATTATCTCTAGGATAAAATATGAACTCTTTTATTTAGCTCGGAAATGTCTATACAACTTAATCTCTGCCTGCCTTATCAGCCTCATTCCACACGAGGTGTACTCCAGCACTCTGAGTTGCAGCCAAATTGAACTCCTCTGCTTTGCACAAATGCTCAATCTGTAATCACAAATGACTCCATACCTTTGTACTGGCCATCCCATATACCTAGAATGAATTCCCTCCTTACCTTCAAACATCATTGCAGAGGTTCAAAAAGAAAGAGTCCTATTTTTTCAAAATGAATCTCAGATGGGGGCAGTTAGGTGGCACAGTGGATAGAGCACTGGCCCTGGAGTCAGGAGTACCTGAGTTCAAATCTGGCCTCAGACGCTTAACACTTACTAGCTGTGTGACCCTGGGCAAGTCACTTAACCCCAATTGCCTCACTAAAAAAAAAAATTAATCTCAGAAACATTTTCTTCATGAAGCAACTCCTGATGCCCTTCCCCAGCTTCTAGTACCTCACTATTTTATATATATTTGTGGTTGTTGTTCAGCTGTTTTTAGTCATGTAGTTTGGGGTTTTCTTAGCAGAGATATTAGAGTGCTTTGTCATTTTCTTCTCCAGCCCATTTTCAGATAAGGAAATTGGCAAATAGGGTAAAGTGACTTGCCCAGGGTCACACAGCTAATAAATGTCTGAAGCCAGATTTGAACTCAGGAAAATAGATCTCCCTGACTCCAGGCCCACTATCCACTGTGCCACCTACCTGTACCTATATATTTGTATTTATTAAAAATTGTATACAGTATATATTTTTATGTGTACTTATCTCCTCAAATAGATCATTAGCTCCATATGAATAGGAATTCTTTCCTTCTTTCAACTTGTGTCTGTGGTGACTATGATTGCTCCTAGAATAGAGCAGCTTCTTAATCAATACTTCTTGGTTGATTTCTTAATAGCTCTAACACATTATTTTCTACAGGCTTCCAAGACATAATTTTCCTTCTAGTGAAATGTAATATATGGAATTGAGTCATAAACATGTGGACCATTTTGCTTTGTGTTATAGAAAATTTTGGTTAGAAGACTGTAACTTGTCTGTTTTCTAAGGTGGTTTGTTGGTTGGGGGTGAGAGGGTGGGATTTTTGCAAAACTCTATTCATTTTAAATATAGAAAGTTAGAACTAAGCTCACATTGGTCAAACTCAAATGCTCTTTGTTGAAAGAAGCGATGAAGCAGGACATTCAAAGATAAATTCTTTTCAAACAGCTCTTTCAAGTCCTGCTTCCAAACTGCTGGCAGAAATAAATACACATTTTTTTTGAAAGAAAAAAATGCATTTGGGTTTCATGAATTGATTGCATCTTCTGTTTCTTTAAGCTTAAAAAAAAGTGATAATCCTCTGCAATCACAGACTGTTTGAAGCCAGTAAAGCACAGGTGATGACCTTGCTAATATATCCCAGTAGAAGGAAGAAATAATGCCACGCTGAGGAATAACTTTCCAGCCACCATTTCCCTTTGGAAAGTGGGAGGTGGCAGGAAAAATGCATCAGCTTGATCTTTGGACAAATGGTATTTCAGAAACTTCACCTGGAATAAGAAAAAACAGATTTTGCAAAGGTTTTCCAGTAGGACTGTTTTGATATCCATTGTCCTTGGATGCTGAGGGTTAAGAAAACAACAGTCTATGAATCCCAGACACGACACTGCTCACATTTAACACAGCACTCCCTCTCATTTTAACTTCCTTTGATTCAAAGGATCATACATTTAGGGCCAGAAGGGAACTTAAAGGCCATTTAGTCCAACTCTCTCATTTTATAGATGAAGAAACTGAGGCCCAGGGAGGCTAAATAAATGTCCTAGAGAATCGATTTGAGAGAGGTTTGTTGAGTCCACCTATGCAGAACTAAAATTATCCCCTCCTGCTGTTACATTGTGAGGAACAAGGGTGAAGGAATGGGAATTCAAACCAGTCAGTCATCACATTAGCACTTTGCCAATTCCCATAAGCAGCCAGTGGGGAGATAAGACAGGGGGACATGATGGGGATTCATTTATACTCTTCTTGACAAATCTCCTAGCACTGACAGAAACTTAAAGTCAGAAAAGGCAACTTAACAAGGCTTACTCCTAATATAAAAGGAAGGGGTTTCAATTATATAATTTATAAATCCACTCTAGCTCTGGCAGCCTATGGCTTTTATGAGGATTCACATGTAGTGATTTGGATCAATATTTATTATTTCTTTTATATAAAATGACAGTATATTAGACCAGGTTCTGCCATCTTTATACATTACCTTCTGTTAGCCTTCATTTACTTTTAATGAGATCAGATGGGGACATCAGAGAAAAATGCAATCCACAGATAGCCCCGGACCTCATTAGAGCCAATCATTGTCAGCTTTCTCGCTCAGCAAACCTTTCACCAGAGCAGCTTTCATAAGTAACAAAAAGGGACACAGTTGACTCTCTCATTTATCTCATCTTTGCCTTCCTTTTGAGTAACATACTATTAAATGTCGAAAAGTTAGAAATAAAGGGGGGAAATATGAAAAGAATAGAGAAAGTTAAGGGCCCAGGTGACAGACACCATGAGTGAAATAAGGAAGTAATGAATAATCATATATCCAAGGGAATATTTCTGAGGGACAGTGAGTCTGAAAGGGTTCATCCAATTCAATTTGACAAAAAAATTAAGTAATTATTCTGTGCCAGATACTGGGGCTAGTACTGGAGCTAGAAAGACAGGGAAAAAGTACATCCCCTACTTCTGAAGGAAAACAACAGGCTCACAAATAATAAAAGGTAAAATGTATATAAATTGAATGTAAATTTTATTTTGGAAGGGAGAGGACCAACAATCGAGGAGATCAGCAAAGCTCTCATGAAGAGGTGAGGCTTGAGCTTAGCTTTGGATTTCAAGAGGGAGAAGTGTACCCTTGGTAAAATCAGAAATTAAAGGAAGAGGTGGTCACTTCCCTCTTTGGCCCCTACCCTTAGAATGTGGAAACTACCATCAGGGTCCAAACAATGCTATCATCCCTTTACTGGGAAGTTCCTGTTCCCTAGTTAACCAAGCTTGACTCTATCTTTGCAGAGAATCAGTCACTCAGAAAGCATTTATTAAACTCATACTATGAGCCAGACACAGGGCTAGATGCTAAGTAGGATACAAAGAAAGGCAAAAGACAGTCCTTGCTCCCTGCATGGGAGTCAACCAGTAAAAAGCCAGAATAAGATGGGGTATCATGTGAAAGAAATGGAAAGAAGGCAAGAGTTAGGCTAGATAGAGAGGAAGAAAATATAAGAAGACTGGAAGAAAAGAGGCGGCGGGCGGCAGGGGGGCTATGCTGTTAAAAAAAAAAAAACACTTAAAAGCCAAACAAATTTCATACTTAATCATGGAGGTAATAGGGAGCCACTGGACTTCATCTAGTAGAGGGGGATTTGGGGAAACCACTTTGTCTGCTGAATAGAGGATAGAACAAAAGGGGAAAAGATTAACCAGAAAGCAATTGTCATAGTCCAGATGTAAGGTACTGAGGAGGTTGGGGTGCTGGGAGAAAGATCTTTGGGAGGTTTGAAGAGGGACAAAAAGGTTTGGAATAAGCACTATGTTGAGTGGGGGAGGAAATTGATTAGGAATGTGTAAAAGGATTTATATGCCACAGTAAAGGCTCAGTTGAGATTATGTAGCATACCATTTTAGTGGGACAAAGTGGTTTGATTTTATGTTTTTTCTCCAGCTCCATTTGAGGTGCCTATTTACTGTAGCTAAGTTGGCTTGCTTCCCCTCTCTGTGAATGGCACTTGGTGAAGATGGCTGTCCATTTCTACACAGGAGTTACTCCCATGGGCAATGGCTATTGAAGCTAGGCCAGAAGAAGGGTAGTTTTCTGGGAGGTATAATTATTCCTTTGGCTCTTGGACTAACCTGCCCAAAGATGACAGTCATTGGTTGCTGTTGGAGGTGGCAAGGATGGCAGTTTATTTCTCCAAAGGGGTTGCTTTCCTCAATGATATCTCTGGGGGAAAGGCTGAAAGTAGGGCTTGTGGTCTGAGGGGGAGGAATTTCTGTTATTTTCAGGGTTCCTGGCCTCAGGGTCCTGGGCTATCTCCACTATCGTCTGAGAGAAGGTGGTAATCAAGATGATAGTGGAGGTTTGGCTTATTTAAAACATATATCTTCTTTCTCTCCTTCAGGATCCCAAGTTGCTTCAGCTAAGCTGGTTTGACTGCCCAGTTGATGGGCTGTTTGATAGTTGGAAAGAATGGATGGACCCTTCTCTATAGGAGTTGCTCCTCTGGAAGATGGCAAAGTTCAAAGCAGGGCTGGTGGTTTAGGAATGCTGATTTTTCTGGGAATCTTGAGTTCAGGGTCCTGTTTTGTTTCCATTGTGGTCTAAAGGGAGGTGGTGTTGATGTTTTGTTGTTGGTTTGATAGAATTCTACCATTGTAAAAAGAGTTCAAATGTCTTTCTCTGTATAATAAATGCCAATACCAATGACTGTCCATCACTCTTTTTCCTGGTTCCTGTTCTCAAATGATGAAAAAAAAACCCTAAATCAAAAGCAGTTCTGAGTATTCATTACTTTATGAGTAGGGTAAACTGTTTTTGAAATACAAAGTAAAATAGCAAGTAAGCAAATTTAAAGAGTGCAAAAGAAAACCCTTGGGATCAGATATTCATCCTATTGCTATCAAACAGATAGAGCCTCTAGAAAAGATGTCATAATTTTCCTGTATTCTTGGTCAGGGAAAGTTCATCACTGGTCAGAGAAGCTCCTCACTCTGGCTGCAAATCTCTAATCTTCCTTATAGGTCAAAGACACCAGATGACATGGTAAAGCCCCATTTTGCTCAATACCAATGGGCAGCTGACTGCTCCTCCACTCCATTTCTCCTGTTTCTCTCTCTCTCTTAAACCACATGGACAGCATCTCATTCCAACCTTTTGTCTCTTTGCGCATTGCACACAAGTGTCTCTCAGTATCTCTAAGCTTGGGAAGAAAGCATCCTGTCTGTTTGAGACAAATTTCCCAGAAAGTCATGTATCTAGACCGAGAAATTCATTTCTGACAAGAGAGAAATCAGACTGTCCCCAAACTATACTAGAAAAATGAGTAAGGAGGAAGATAATGAAGAAAATTGTGAGTGGATGGTTGATGGGGGGGAGGCAGAACTGTTTAAACAAAGTTGTTCAGGAAATTGCAGAATCACTGAAGGCATCTCATGAGATCATGAGATCATCTAATAATCTGCCTTCATGATGAAGAACAAGTCTTCCAGCCTGGTATAAATGAGTTTCCAGGGTAAGGGATTCACATATAGCCAAAACAAACAAGGCAATTTAGTATTCCCCAAAATCAAGGAGTCGAGTCAGACTCTAAAAACTCCTGATGTGGAGGGTGAGTGGGTGAGGTAACCCTGAAAACAGATGAATTAATTCTACATGTAAAGGAAAGAACAGTTTCTTCTATATCTCCAGTATCTGGGCTCTACATGCACTTTGGATAAAAGAGCCAGTCTCCAAGTATAGGCACCATAAACACTTCTATATGGTTCCTAGAAAACACACACACACACACACACACAGAGGAAGGTTCTGGTTCCTCACCTCAGGTCTAGACTTCTATTAGGGTCAGGAAAAATCTCCACAAGGATCTGTACTGATGATGTTGTGTAAAAGCTCCAAGTAGGAGCTGAATATGTCTGTACTTAGCACAGTGTAAGGGATGTAATAGGTACTTAATTAATGTTTGCTGATTGAAAGAGTACTTCCTAGGTCACCTAGGTGGAACAGAAGGTTTCATACCTAGTTCCTAATCACCACCACCACCACCCTGCAATCACGTCTCTTCTCCTAAGGTTTTCAGAGCACAGACACCCAAGACATATGAAGCAGACACTGAGAAACCCAGGGAGGTAGAAGGGCTACCTCTGCTCCCTGCCACAAAATGACGCTGTCCAGTGCCGAAGACTTCTTATAGAACTCAGTGAAATGAGCAATTGCATCAGTAAGACAAAGAAAACACACTTCTTTAGTTTTAGGTAAGACAAAATTACTAGGTGCCATGGCAACCGAGCACCAAGGATTTATCTAGCTTTGCCTTAACAAAACCTTTTCTGATTAACTCTACCAGGCTCTGCCAACTAAAGACTTCATACTACACACCAGAAGTAGCTACACTCTAAATGTTTTATGTTGTGGTATCCCTTTAGTTTGTGTTAATTGAACCACCATACCTGGAACATGACTCTTCCCACAGGAAATGATCAGCCTGTGGTAATTAGCCCAATTCTCCGGCATTAAGATCACAGTTCAGAGTGTAATATGGCTACAGAGGGACTTCCTGGGGCTTTAACTTCCAGAGAACATAGGCTCCTTTAGGACACGGACTTAAGAGTTTTGTCTGTGCACTCCAGAGCTTGGCATATTGCCACATAAAGATATTTAATAGATGCTTGCTGATGAATTGATTTTGCAGATTTGGGAAAATAGAACTTCTCTTAGAAAAGTGGCTTGTGGAAAGGCTTCCTTCTATGGTGAACTGGAAACAGTATTGAGTTTGAAGGTAAAGAAACTGGGTTCACATTCTGACTTAGCCATTTACCACCTGTGTAATTTTAGCCAAGTCCCTCAATCTTTCTGGTCCTCTGTTTCCTCAAATGTAAATCAAGAGAGTTGGGCTAGCTGACTTCAAAAGTCTCTTCATGCTCTAAAGTCTATGATTCTTTCTGATATATACCCTCTATGGGAACATAAATAAATGAATGAAAAAGCATTTTAACACCTACTATGTTTTAGTTACTTTACAAGAATGTATTAAGTACCTACTATATGTCAGGCTCTCCGCTAGACACTAAAGATACAAGGATGAGTTAATATTTTAATTCAGAAAGACAAAGTATATAGGTGTGTGTGTGTGTGTGTGTGTGTGTGTGTGTGTGTGTGTCTTAGAGGTAGCTAAGTGGAGCAACAGAGTAATGGTCCTGGACTCAGGAACACAAGTTCAAAATCAACCTCAGAAAATTACCAGCTATATAATTATGAACAAGCCATGTAATCTCTCTGGCCTCAGTTTTCTCAACTATAAAATAGGGATAATAACACCTGGACACCAGAGCTGTTGTGAGAATCACTATTTGTAAAGTGTTTAGCACAATGTCTGGTCCATTGTTTTTGTGGTTGTTGAGTTATTTTTCAGTCAATACCCCATTTTAGGGGTTTTTCTTGGCAAAGACACTGGAGTGGTTTATCATTTCATTCTTCAGCTCATTTCACAGATGAGGAACTTAGGCAAAAAGGATTAAGTGACTTGCACAGGGTCACACGGCTGGTAAGCATCTGAGGTGGGATTTGAATTGAGGTCCTCCTGACTCCAGGGCCAGCACCTTACTCACTGCTCCACATTGTAATACCTTAGTAAATGCTTTCCCCCCTTCTTCTTCCCTTTAGAGGGAACTGGTGACCAAGGAAGGGAGTTCAGTTGGGGGTATCAGAGGGATTATGAGTTAATCCATAGGGCAATTGATTGTGATCCTCTTTCTAGTAGCAATGGTATGATTAGATTATTGTTCCAAGAGGAAAAGGTAAGAATTGGGCATCACAAAAAAGGGAGACTATAAAGCTTGTATAGCTCTTGACACTAGAATCAGGTTTGTGCTAATTATGCTCATTATCAATGATAGCTAAGCACCTTATACTTGTATTCTATAGTACAAAGTATTTCACTTTCATGATTTCATTTGATACAAAACACCAGATGCTAAATTTTACCAATTAACCTGTTCTTGGTTTCATTTTCATTTGCTGTGGTGCTATCCTTGCTATTCTAATTCAATAGTCCAATGCTGATTAAAAGGGAAGCTGTGTGGATGGGGTAGAGTTCCAGTCTAGACCCCCTGGGTAATTTCAGCAAGGTCCATATAACCTCGTTGGGGAGGAAGTAGAGCAAATTCTTAATAAGTGGTGTTCTGCTGGCTATGTAAAAATAATTTGTCAAAATAGAAGTTCCTTTCCTGAGGTTCTGGAAAATATTGCCCTTGGTCTCTATGGACAAGCCAGGAGTCTGCGAAAGGCTTCTCAATCCTGGAAAACCATCTACTTTTGAGTGGCATAATGGAAAAAAACACATTTGGACTTCAGGAGATGAATGTTTGAATCCTGGATACCCAGCAGGATTTCAAGGCAAAGTCTGGATTCCAATCCCCTCTGTACCACTTGCTATTTGTGTGACCTTCAGCTAGACAATCATGAGTCTATGAGCAGCCTCAGTTCTGTCATCTACAAAATGAGTAAGGTTGGTCATGATTCCAGAGTTCTGACAGAGCTTGCTGCTAACCTCTCAGCAGAAACGTGATATGCTAAAGACATAGAATAAGCACTAGATTTTGCCATGCAATAAATATGGAGATTTGTTTCACTGGACTGTTTGTTATAATAGTCTTGTTTTTCATTTCTTACCCCACCCCTAGGGTTGGTGGGGACTGGGCCAGGGGAGGATAGGGAGAGAAAAAGAAGGAAGGAGAGTGAGAAGAAGAGGAGAAGGAGTTACTGTGGAAATTTTTTTAATGATGGAAAAAAGATGAGAAAGAAGGCCAGGTGAGACAAAGACCTTTGAAAGGTACAGTTTGTACTTATTATATGCTTAAAAAGAAAAATAAACTGTACATAATAGTAACCTGCACAATCTTCTTTTCTTTGCTTTATTATGTGTAAGTAAATGTCTGTTCTATTCAATGTTTAAGTTCAGAATAAAGATAAAGACTAATAATTTTTTTTAAATAAGAGGTTGGAAAAGATGACTTGTAAGTCCTCTTCCTCTAAGTCAGGATGATTCTAAGTCACTACCTCAATCCTCATGTCAAAAATAAAAATAATAATACTCGAACTCCCTTTCTCACAGTTTTTCTAGGGAAAAGTTAACTGTTAATGTTATCACATAATTGTGAGCTTTTGTACTCATTTTTATAACAATTATTCTTCCCAGGAATGCCAGTACACTCAATGAGGTATATATTAGAAGTAGCTAAGAATCACAGTAGACAAAAATACTGGCCCTGGATTGAGGAAGATCTGAGTTCAAATTCAGCTCCAGATATTTACTTTGCTACCACAAGCAAGTCACTTAACCTCAGTTTCCTCAACTATAAAAATATGGAAAATCAACTCAACAAGGATTGGTTACTGATTAGAAGGGATTCTGCTACATCCTGTGAGGAATAAGTGATGAAGATGAAAACATGATCCTTGCATTTAGGTAGCTTACAAGTTATAGGCATAATGGTGTACCCTTTGTAGAATGGTGTGAAAGAAAGAAAATTCTTTATAGACTATAAAAACTCACTCTATGTTTTTGGGTGTGTTTTCCTAGGGCAAACATTCTTGTTTAAAGCATACCTATTTTTATAGTTTACTAAACACTGGGTTTTTATTGCTGTGTCCTTGGAAGCATCTACAACCCCCCCGCCCCTCCACAAACACATGCACACACTTTCTCCTCTTCATTCTCTCCCCTTTCTTCATCTCTGCATCTCTCTGCAGGAAAGAAAGAGGCAGGGAGAGTGAAGGTAGAATTGCCCATGGAACTGTTCAAGTAAGGTATGAGTACTGAGATATATACATATGTGTGTGTGTGTGTGTGTGTGTGTGTGTGAGTGAGAGAGAGAGAGAGAGAGAGAGAGAGAGAGAGAGAGAGAGAGAGAGAGAGAAAGAGATTCTCTCAGTCAGAGACAGCAGCATGGACATATAGCCGCTGTCTAAGGAGTAGAGAGAATGTTACTGGACCACTGCAGATTGTTCTGCTTGCCACAGGATCTCTCTCTCTCTCTCTCTCTCTCTCTCTCTCTCTTTTTTGCGGGGCTATGGAGGTTAAGTGACTTGCCCAAGGTCACACAGCAGGTAAGCATCAAGTATCTGAGGCCAGATTTGAACTCAGGTACTCCTGAATCCAGGGCTGGTGCTTTATCCACTGTGCCACCTAGCTGCCCCCTAGCCACAGGATCTCAAAGCACTTTGTGGTACTGAAACCCTTGAGAGAAAATCTGGATCATTATCTTATTCAGAAATCCACCAGGATAAGTAAATGACCTTCCCAAGGTTGTTTAACAAGCCCCAGAGTAGACCAAAAAAATGTAAACTTGACTTCTATTTTCTTTATTCTATATTTATACCACAATCTCCCAATAGGGTCCTTTTGGAGATTTAGGGGAAGGAGTGAAGGTACATGTATTTGGGGCGTCCTAATAAAGACCTCATTTACATGGATATGAAAAGACTATTAAATTCCAGGAGAGAGTAACATCTATTGAGGCTGGAAGGCAATGGCACTGTATGTCCCTTTAAGACAGCACAGTTCCAATCCCCTTAAAGAACTGCCTTTCTCACCAGCTAAGTACACCTCAGTAGAGTCCTGATTAGCCTGGTATAGGCCAGAAAGAGGGAAGAAAAGGAAGATGAATATATTTCTTTTCTGAGATAGTGTATTTGGATTTTGACATTTTATTTATCTCAACCTTTAAGCTTATCTTGCTTCAATATAGTAAAACTACCATTTTCTACCAAGTCTCAAAGCTTAATCCACTTTGTGATGAGGAAGATATCTCTGAGTGCAGGGGGTAAAAAAGCCCAGCTAATTGGTCTATGTCAGATTATCTTTATTTTCTCCCTCTACTTTTTCTTCGTCTGAATCCCAAATGACAATACAAACAAAACAACATCAACAATATGCTCCTGGATTAAGGCCTAATCAATGTCAAACTCAATGCTAGCAGGAAGCTTATTAACTGAGTAAGGGACATTTTGATGTGTCATACAGAACTTGATGATGCATGGAAGCCTAAAGCCTGATGGGACCTCCACGCTGCCAACTGTCTCCAACCCTCTTCTCAAGTCTCTCAGTTTGGCCAAGGGCCCCACATCCCCAAGGTTGACAGTTAATTCTTCTTTGTTAGGTGAGTCTAGTGGGTTAATGGAAAATTCTTGCACGCTAACAGGCTATTTAAGTCCAGAAAAAATGTTTAATTAAATAAACATTTTTTAAGTGCTTATTGTATGGATAGCACTATACCAGGCACCAGGGAAGATAAAGCATTTAGCTAAAATTTATTCTCAGCTCTCATGGATAGTAGTAGAACCATTTGACATCTAAACAAATAACTAAGGCAAATAATGCATAAGCACCAAAGAGATGTTAAAGCATAATATTATCTGAGGTCAAAGAGGGAAAAGATCATTACAAATTGTGGTGATCTGGGAATTTTGCCTGGAAGATATGGAATTTGAGTTCAGCAACAAATCTGTTAAAATTCAAAAACAAAAATTTATTTAGTACCTAATATGTGTAGCATTTTATGCTGGACACTGAGAACAGAATAACAAATCGATACAGTGCTTGCTCTCAGGGAACTTATATTGTACCGGGGATGAAAGTAAGCAAATGCAAATTACATACAAAACAACCAAAAGTAATTTGAAGAGGAAGACATTGGTAATCAATGAGAATTGGGAAGGTCCTAGAGAGAAGTCAGCAGCTGATCCTAGAAACTTATGGTTTCTAGGAATTGAAAGGCAAAGAAAGGAGTACATTGTAGGTATGGTGGTAGGCATGGAGGTAGGATATGGGTGTCATGCACAGTGAGCATGCCAGTTTAATTAGAATACAAAATGGGTCAAGGGGACTTGTATCAAATAAGCCTGGAAAAGAGGTGGAAAGCAGATTGTAAATGGTAGTAAATGCCAGACTGGCTAGAAGTAATCTAGGGAGCCACTGAAGATCTTTTAATGGAAGCTTGAGTTTTAAAGGGGAGTTGACAATTCAAAAGATAAAGGTGTTTAAAGGCTATAAATATAATAATTACTTACACATTATCATCTTCCAGCTCATGAAGCATAGTTATGGTGGCAAAACAATGTTCTCTCTTGTCTAAGATGTGGGAAATGGGGCAATAATGTGACTGGGTTGAGAGGACAGCTTTTTGTTGTGAAGAGGCAAAGGTTTCTTGAATAAACACTAGCCTGCTCCTTAAAAGGAAATGATATTCCCAGAATAGAACCAATGGCCATCTAATCTCACAAAGAACTCAGAAAGCAGAGGTACAATTCTGTCTGATCCTTGGAAAGGAAGGAGAATGGTACCATTCACCACCCAAAAATAGAGGTGCTAGTAATGTCAGACTCTCATTCATTCATGGGATATAAGTAGACCAAGAATGAGAAAGATAATAGGAAGAAATATAGACAATATGAAATCTTTTCTTAAAGGCAGTCCAAGTGCTATCTTCCTATATCTGGCCTACTGTCAGGCCAATTTCCAATTCAGTATCTTTCCTCTTGCAATGAATGTAGCACTCTTTCTTTCTGAGTCTGACAACTGATAGGCCATGTCTTTCGAGCAGTGATGCATAATGGACAGTACTAAGGAGTCAGGAAGACCTTGGTCTGAATTCTGCTCGGGCTTTGGCAAGCTGTGGGAATCTTAGATGGTGTAACAACTGGAATGATGCCACCTGCTGGAGAGCTACTGTAGAAAAGCTCCGCCATGAAGAGAAGGCGCTCCCTCTGCAGGCCAGTGTCAAAGCACCAGTTCATGAGGGACCACCCCTCTGCACAAAATTTCCCCTTTCTCCTTTTTCTATATTGTTATTAACACATTGTTTGTTAGCATAGGGTAGTATATTCTGTTATTTTTGACTGTTTCATCAAGGAAACGCCCCGTGTTTCTTGAAGAAACAAAGTGGGGGCTGTAATGATTGGAATGATGCCACCTGCTGGAGAGCTACTGTAGAAAAGCTCCACCATGAGGAGAAGGCATCTGAGGACAAGTCATGTGGCTTTTCTTTGGCATCAGGAAGTGACGTTTGCTTATGGGAGGAAGAAGGGGGAGGCTGGCTCTCTCGCTCTCTTTCTTCAGGACTCTGGTGGAGAGTGGAGCTAAAAATGTGCTCTCCCTTTGATAGATAGATGAATCTAGGCCTTTCTCTCTCTCTTCACCAAATTCTTATTCTCCTCAATAAATGCTTAAAAGTCTAACTTTTGCTAAAGCTTATAATCTATTGGCGACCACTCATTAGATTTTAGATAGTTTAGCTAGAATTTTAGGAGTGGTTAAGTGGCTATTGTAAGGGGTTAAAATTCTAGCTATACTATCTATAATCTAATGAGTGGTTGCCAATAAATTATCTAAGTGTTGGATATACAAAGAAAGGCAAACCAAACAAAATGAAACAAAACAATTTAGTCCTTGCTCTCAAGTAGCTTAAAATGTAATGGGGAAGACACCTTGCAAGCAACTGCATACAAAGAATATATATATGTATGTGTATGTACATAAATATACATATACATATACATTTATGCACATATATTTACATATATAGGGCAATAGTCTTAGAGGGAAGGCACTAAGATTAAAGATTGACATATAAATGAAATGAAATAATATAGAGTATAGTTTGTAAAACTTTATAGTATTACAACAAGTTTCTCTGATAAAGGTTTTATTTCACAAATATATAGGGAACTGAACAAAATGTATTAGGATAAGAGTTATTCCTCAGTTGATAAATGGCTAAATGATATAAAAAGGCTGTTTTCAGAAGAAAAAGTCAAAGCTATCAATAATAAATGAAAAAATATTCTAAATCACTAATAATGAAGAAAAATCCAAAATAAAGATATAACTTCACACCCATCAGATTGGCTAAAATGATAGAAAAGGAAAATGATAAATGCTGTTGGGGATGTGGGAAAAGAGGCACACTAAACCACTATTGGTGGACCTGTAAACTGGTCCAACTAATCTAGAGGATAATTTGGAACTATGACCAAAGGGTTATAAAACTGTGCGGATCCTTTGATCCAACAATACAACTATTAGTTCTTTATTCCAAAGCTATTAAAGAAAAAGGAAAATTATATATGTGTGTGTGTGTGTGTATGTGTGTAAAAGCTCTTTTTGTTGTGTCAAAGAATTGGAATCTGAAAGGATGCTCATCACTTGGGGAATGGTTAAACAAGCTATAGTGATGGAATACTATTGTGCTATAACAGGGAGTATACTTTCAGAAAAACCTCTATGAGCTGATGCAAAGTAAAGTGAACATAACTAGAACACTGGACAAAATAACAACAACATTGTAATGACGATAAACCATGAAAGACTTGGCTACTCTAATCAATACAATGACCTAAGACAAATACAAAAGATTCATGATGAAAAATGCTAATACTTTCTGAGGAAAAACTGATGGACTCTGAGTACAGAATGAAGCTTTTTTTGTACTTTATTATAATTGCTTTTTTCCTCCAACATTACTAATGTGGAAATATGTCTTGCATGACCTCATACATATATGGATATCATATTTCTTACTTTCTCAATGGGTGGTGAAAAGGATGGATGGATGGATGGATGGATGGATGAATGGATGGAGAAAATGAGAGAATTGGGAAGTGAAAATAAAGAAATAAAATAAAGATACCCTACGTTAGAGAACCTTTACAATGATATGTAAATATACATTATTATTATTATTATTGTTATTATTATTATTATTGGTGAGGCAATTGGGGTTAAGTGACTTGCCCAAGGTCATACAGCTAGTTAAGTGTCAAGTGTCTGAGGCTGGATTTGAACTCAGGTCTTCCTGAATCCAGGGCCAATGCTCTATCTACTGCGACACCTAGCTGCCCCAATACAAATTATTATTATTATTAAACTCTCTCTGTTTCTCCTTTTCTTTTCATTCTTAGGTTCAGTACATGGAATAGTCAGCCCATGTGATCTCATGTCAAGAAAACCAACCAAGGACTTAGAAGAAATAATTACTTTTAATCTGTCCCAATTCTCTTTGTAGAAATGTTTACCTATTTATAGAGAGATGGTCATTCTTGCAAATGCCAACCTTCCTACTTCTCCTTTTATCTTATTCATAGCTTCCTCTTCCAAGAACTTGGCCATTTGAACATAGAGCTTTCGCCCCCCACCCCATTTATTTTTCAAAATTACTTAATTCATTCAATTTTTCTCTATTGCTTACAAATCCACATCTATCCATTTCTTAAGAAAAAAATTAAAACACCTTTAACTTGATCCTATCCTCCCTTCCTCTCAAGCTATCCTATATCTCTTTTCCCTCTCACAACCTTCTAGAAAAAATTTATACTTGTTATCTTCACTTTGTCATGTTTCCATTCATTTAACCCCTTTGCAATCTAGCTTCTAGACCCATTACTCAACGTAGTCTCTCTCCAAGGTCATCAACAATCTAAACATCAAATCTAGTGGCAGTGGCATTTTTTTGTCCTACTTGACCTTTCATCAATATCTGATACTATTGACCCCCCCCTTTCTCCTATAAAGTATTTCCTCCCTAGATTTTCATAACACTATTTCTAAATTTCTTCCTCCTTCTCTGCCCAACTTATTATTTTTTTTTTGTATATGAGATTAGGCAATTCCCTTGTGATTCAGTTTCCCCTTATGTAAAGTGAGGATTTGCACTAGATAACCTCAAAGATCCATTTCAATTCATAATATATAATTCTATGAAGCTTTGTTTCCACTCACATCATATGTAAGATGAGCAGGAGTTGTCTGAAGGCAGGTGTGGTATATCCACAAAGCCTCTCAGGATCTATTGCCCCAAAGGTTAGGAGACCATTCTTTGAAGGAACCTCACCTGCAGTAAAGCTCACACTTGTAATATCACCTTTGGGTCCTGCTACAGAAAACAGGAAACTTTGGGATTGTCATTTGGGATCTTTTTTTTTCTTGTATTGCCTTATAAATATCTTAAATGAGCACTCTTCTCCAGGTGGGGAAAATAGCCATAGTGTGCCTTCAGAGAACAGACTTAATTTGAGGTTTCATAGTGACGGAAAGTCCTAACTCCTTTTTTATATTCCTTCAGGAAAAAACCGAATAACTGCCATAAGAGACTGAAACATTGGAACAGAACAGCTTATCTTTTCATTTTCCAACACACTGGCTTCTCTTTATGTGGCCAGGATCACTGATGAAAAAAGGTCGGCTTCTCTTTTCATTTTTGTAGGAGTTTGTTTGATGTTTGGTATCCACCAAGGAAGAACAGCTCAAGTAATGAAGAAATGCTGTCACTTAATGCATTTAAATAATAGTGCTGCTCTCCCATTATTCACCCTACTCACAAAAAGAATGTCAGACCCATAAAAGGGGCTAAAAAGATTTCTGTATTGCTTCTGTTGGTGCTTCTAAAAACCACAATGAGATGTCATACACACACTGATTGGCATGCACAATTTCCTTATGGTAGAGATGCAAGTTGGTCAACTTCCCTTAATGAGAAAGTTGGCCTCATGACTTCAACGGTCCCAATAATTCTAGGAAGAATAGATGAGAATAAGAACTTAAGGGTCCCTTGTTTGCTGTGACTAGTAACTCCCACATTACAGAATAGATCAAAGGATTTAGAATTGGAAGGAATCTAATGCAATCTCTTTATTTGATAAGTGAGGGAGCATCCCTACAGAGATATGGCCACATACTAAACATCATATAGGTAGTAAGAAGCAGAGCCAGGAACCAAACCCAAGTTCTCAGACTCATTTTACTCTACTGAAGCTACTTTGCCTTGGAGGAATTTAGCCAGATATAAAGCGAAATTATGATGTGCTTTGCTTGCTGCCATTGGAGGTCTTCGCGCAAAGGTTGGATGATCATTTGTTAGTTTCTCTAACTCCTTCTCCATTTAATTAATTAATTCTTCAGCTATCAGTAGAAATTCTAGAATCCCTTGAAATTATTTTTTGTCTTTCCTATTCTCACATTCTTTGATTATAAAGGAAATTGGGTAGTCAATTGAGAAGAAATTTTTATCAATCTCTGTAAAATAATCTATTTTTGTTTTCATCTAAGTTTGTGTGTGGAATTCATTTCAACCAACACATCGATTGGGTATTATGTGTACTATGTAAAGTAACTCTGAATGTGTTCACAGAGATTATGAAATCAGAGTAGAGAAGAGGATCAAAGAATGGCATTGGCAATATGGCTGAGCCCAATTCAAACTATGAGCTGAGAATGGATATAAGGATAGAAACTGGACTTTTAATTTCATCAGTATAAAGAACCCCTGGGAGAGGAAGCTCCCTACCAAGACAATGCTCACACATGTTCTCAGCATCTTAGACTTTTAGAGAGTTGCCAGAAGCACTGAAAAGTTAAGTGATTTGCTCAGGGTTATGCATCCAGTATGTGTGAGAAGTGGGATCTGAACTCAAGTCTTCCTGGTAATGAGGAAGGATTTCTAGGCATCATATCACACTGTTTCTCTATGACTTTATGAAATGATTTTTAAAAATGTTTTGTTTAGCAGACCCAGAAATATGGGTATGCCTTTCTGTAAAGGTGGTTTGATGGTGTTTGTTTCATCAATGTCAGGACCTGCAGGAAGCATAGAATCATGGGAAATAAAATGGAAATAGTGTAGTAGCAAATTATTTTGAAGTATGTCAGACTAAAAATCAAGAAAATAATAGTATGGCAAGGATCCAGTCCTCAAACACGTATAGACTCCAACACTTCTCATATACAAGATATATGACAGCTTGAACTATCTTAAAGAAATGAAGGGAGTTCATGGTGAAACTTCTTCAATGTAACAGGGGAGTGGGAGGGGAATCCAATTAAATTCCATAAAAGAGACATAGCCAGAATGTTCATGTTTAAGTAACTCGGTAATTATTAGCTCAATTTATCTACTTACCTCCAAAGTGAGCTCTCAGTGATGCTCCCTAGGTTATAGTCGTAGAGCTTCGTCAAAATTAGAATCACCTGAAGGCAAAAGAAGAAATCATGGTTAGTCTCAAACAATTACAATCTCATAGAACTGAAATGGCCCATGGGAAGGCTTAGGATTCCTTTAATGGGCGCTTAACATAATTGAATGAATTGTTAAGGCTTTCTGCCTAAACTGACATGGGAAGTGTTGGCTGGGCCATGAACTGAACTACTCAAACCTTTCCCCCCACCATACTAAATGGCTATCTGATACCAGGAAATTTCTTTGACAATAAATGATAAACCTGAGGGCTCTCAGCTGGTAGCCTGCCTGGCCCTACTTTGAGTTATCTCATTAAAAGTAAGGAAAAAATGGTGGCCATGGCTCTACTGAACAGACAACAACTGTGATTCTTTTTTGTGGGCTTACATTTATTCATATCTTTACCTACTTGAAACAATAATGAAGAAAGTGTCTCTATTTCCTGGCAAAGCATGCTTGGAACTCACCCTAAAGATACTAGTCAACTTAACTTGGTTCACTTCATTTCCTTTTTCAGTCTCATACCTGCAACAATATAATTTTAGCCATTCATATATTGATTTTACAAACAACTATTGTGGGCTCAGTAGTCTTCTGTAAGGATATAAAGAAACATATGCATTAGCCCTTGCCCTCAAGAGGCTTACAATCTGATTAGAAGATACCAGTTTTTCCCTGTTAATGATGAAATAGAAATTGCTACCACATACAAGCCAGTACCTTGTTCCCAGAACAAGTTGTGGAGATTTTTGTGGGTTTTATTTTTTCCACAGCAGAATCCACATCGGCATGGGAAAGAAGCCCAACATGGAAGTCAGAGGATTTTTATTCTAATCCCACCTTTGATGCTTACTGACTATTCAACCTTGGAAAAGCAACCTACACCTCCTTGAGTCTTATTTTTGTCATCTGTAAAATGTGTTAGTTGTACTGAATGGCCTCATAATTCCTCTATTGCACTATAACTGCAATCCCGTGATTATTCTTTATTTCCACCTCCAACTCCTTTCAAACACACAAAATCTGATCTTAGCTTGTAGAAGGCCTACTGCTTTCTGTGACTGTACTAACTACTCAGGGCCACTGGACATTCCAATTACACTGAGCATTAAAGGGAGATGAACCCCCCAAAGCAGGATAATTCAAAGATCCAGCACCAAAGTGACTCTTCCATGCTGTTTGTTGTGCCCAAAATGGACAATGAAAACACAGGGAGGTTATGTTTTGTCTTCAGATATATTTTGTGGTTCTCACAACCTAAAATATTTATTTTGTATTTGTAGTGGGGGGGGGGAGGATATCCAAAAACCTTGCCCCAGATAGCTTAAGCCAATTTTCTCTTGAAAGCTACTGAACCTACTTGTCCTGTCAAAGGGGAATATGACTGTAGCCCATTGACCTAAGTTCCTGATTGCCTGAGTAAAAACAACAACAGCAGCAATACAAAACAAACAAACAAATAAACAAAAACAAAACTCCCCACCCTGGACTTGAACCTCTTTTTCATGGGTCAAAGTAGGAAGACCAATAATAGTACAGACTATCTAGGCTCAGCTGAATCAACTGAGTCCCCAGTGAACATCCCTTCCCTGCTCTGACTGTTTTTTCCTTGGGCATGGATACTAAAAGGTCTTTCTGTTAATTTTTCAATAGATTATTAGTATCTCATTTCATTCCAATTCCAAACATAAGGCACTGGGTCAAGCTTATAAGCCCTGGACTAACCTGGTCAGCCTTAGCCTATGGATAGTCTTGGTCTTGGTGTTCCCAAGTCAATAGAGAATTTCTTGGGCAGTTTTCTAAAGGCCCATAGGGTCTCTCCAGCCCATAGGGTTAGTCCTCTCTGTTGTGCATTCTACAAGGGACACTCTATACTGAGTTCCACATTCAAAAAGTCACTGAAGAGCTCTGATTTCTTCCTTGTTCCAATCACCTGTGTTGTTCAGTCATTCAATCATATCTAATTGTTCATGACCTCATGAGCCATAATACACTAATACTGTTCATAGGGTTTTCTTGGCAAAGATATTGGAGTTCTTTGCCATTTCCTTCTCCAGTGTATTAAGGAAAACAACGGTTGCATGACTTGCCTGAGTCACACAGCTAATACGTGTCTGAGGCTGAATTTGAATTCAGGTCTTCCTGACTCGAGACCCTGTGAGCTGGAACCATCCACTGAACCATCCAGCTACCTCCACCAACCAGCTAACTCTCCACAACTCAATTTATTGAAGAAACCTGTTAGAATGAGTAGGGCAATTTTCAATGTTTCATAACTGTACACCAAACTCTCCAATCTATAGATATTCCATGAATTAAAGACACTTAAAAAATAATCTATGGCAATACTAAAGACAGCCAGGGCTCTGGAATTCCCTATCATCCATGCATATTCCAGTGTCCAAGCTAGACTGCTGATTTTTTTTGTTTGTTTGTTAGGAAGTTGCTCCTTTAGCAAAATGCAAACATGTATTAGGTGCTGGGCACCCTATTGGAACATCAGATGGTAGGACTGCCATGGGGACATATGCTTAACAGACAGGTTTGCCAATTAAGGCACTCTAAGTGCTAAATTTCAATCACCACCATCCCAGGAACACTTATCAGCGGCAGCAGGGTGGCTGTTTGTTTGAAGATACAGAATTATGTTGCCTCTCTACCTCAGTACATTTTGCCGAATAGGCCTATAAATCCCCCACTAAGAAAATGGGGGTGTGAACATAAAGCATTTCTGGATAGTTGCACTCCTGATACAATATAGCAGTAAACTCAATAATGAAGTTCAGCCTTTCACTCACCACGACTATCCTGCCTCTGAAGTGGGAATTAAGAGGAGTACCAGCAATGGAACCCTTTAACCCAGCATGTAACTGTATGAAACCACACACATGCACCCCGAGGAATTATTTAAGCAATTCCCAGATCAAAGGAGGTGGGGTTGAAGACGAGGTAAGAGTCCATTCCCTTTCTTTCCTTCCTGGGCTAGTAAAACTCAAATGCCAGTGATATACTCAGGCAGTTTATCAATACAGCACAAGCAGAGGCATCCTTTATGACATTTCAAAGCATATCTGTTCGAATCAGTCTATTTAATCTTTCTGTTTTCAAAATGAGAGCAAGAGAGAGAGAGAGAGAGAGGGGAGAATCACTAACCTTTCGTTATGCTTCCAATCGATTTTTGAGAATTCTCTTTTTTTCTTGCTTCTGTGAATTCCTTACTGCTTTTAGTTGTGTTTCTGCAATTTTTTGCCTTTAGTTTTGGTTGTTTAACAATCCCATTAACTATTCAGCAGAATTAGAACATGTTAAAGAGATCAAGGGCCAAAATAGTTAGCCTGGACTGAGCCGGCAATAGACCAGCCCCACAGCATTATTGGGGTGTTAATGAAGAAGGGAAGCAAAATCAATACAGAGCTTTTTTTGGATTCTGTTATCAAGGCAGCATAGCATATGAAGACAAGCATAGCCAAATACAGAGAGATATATCACCCAAAGGCCACCAGCTGATGAATATTTTTTGCCCATGAAAACTTGAGAAGCAAATCTAATTATATGATGCAAGGTTTCTTAGGATTCAGATAAACAGAGGGGATATTCACACCAATAAAATCATAGATCCTTAACGTAATGAAATTAATTCTTCTTTATATGACCAGTCTATGCTGAGTAAAAAAATATGTTAATGGTTCCGGCCATCAAAGAACTTACAATCTATTTAGGAACATAAGGCATATATGCTCCCCACCCCCCACCCCAAACAACACAGTACAAGGCACTCGTTAAACAAGTGCTAAGTCACATGATACAAACAATAACTACAGCAGCATTTTTTTTTTTTTTGGTGAGGCAACTGGGGTTAAGTGACTTGCCCAGGGTCACACAGCTAGTTAGTGTTAAGTGTCTGAGGCCGGATTTGAACTCAGGTCCTCCTGAATCCAGGGCTGGTGCTCTATCTACTGTGCCACCTCGCTGCCCCTACAGCAGCATTTTAAAGAAGATATAGAATTAATGTGAGTTGGTGTGGTTGGGGAAGGCTTCCTAAAAGAAGTAGGGCCTAATACCTTGAAGAATGAGCCATATTTCACCTGGCAGAGGGGAGGAAAGAGGGCATTATAACTGAAAGGAACCACATGAATAAGGGTAAGGTACTGGGAATGAATATTGATTGTTCTGAGGACAGTAAGACCTTCCTGGCTGATCAGAAAGTGTTAGGGAGTCCTGGAAAAAAGGCTGGCTCACAAGTTGAGGCCATATTATAAAACTGACTCTAAACTCTTAGGCTCCAGGACCTAGTGAATTTGGTAAGACAGATTTTCTTTGTGTTATTTTCCCTTCTTCCCCAAGGAAGATCAGCAACACAGGGGCTACCTTGAACAGGTGTTTCTATAATTGCAACACACAGGAGATGTCATAGAGGCAGCCGAGTGTCACAGTGGATAGAATGCTGGAGTTGGGATCAGGAAGATGTCACTTCAAATGCATCCTTAGACACTAGCTCTGTGACCCTCATGATGTCACTTAAACACCATCTGACTCAGTTTACTCAACTATAAAATGAGGATAATAACAGTACCTACACCTCAAAGGGTTTTTTGTGAGGATCAAATATGATAATATTTGTAAAATACTTAGCATGGTACCTGGTGTATTTAGCAGGTGTTGAATAAATGCACATTCTCTCCCCTTCCCTTCATATTGTTCACTGATTCTCAGATGAATAATTCCTTCTGCCCAATATGGATAATTGTACAAGGCTGTTCTGTGGATGCAACATTTATATTAAGGATAGAAGAGGGCTGAGGACTGGATATCTATAAATAAAGTTTTTTCCACAGTTTCCCATTTTACTGGAAGACTAGATACTTCCTGATTGCTGGAGAAGTAGTATATGCAAACCTAAACCAAACCCAACTGTCTGTAAGAGCCAACAGGTAGATATTTTTTAAACAGTTAGGGTTGGAATGAACATTGAATCACAGAAGGAGTTAATTGTGATGGATTTCAAAGGATCACTGCTTTGGCCCTAAAGAGTAGGACAAACTCACTCATTTAAGAGGTTGAGTTATTGAGCCCTCATTAGGGATTAGTCAAAAATCCAACTTTCCTATTATATCATGGACTCAAGCCATTTTCTTTTTCTTTTTCTTTCTTTTTTTTGTGGGGCAATGGGGGTTAAGTGACTTGCTCATGGTCACACAGCTAGTAAGTGTCAAGTGTCTGAGGCCAGATTTGAATTCAGGTACTCCTGAATGCAGGGCTGGTGCTTTATCCACTGCGCCACCTAGCTGCCCCCTCAAGCCATTTTCAATTCATCCTCTCATATATTCTAATCCTACTATATGGTCCATGAGTAAAGAGGCTCTATGATCACAATGATAACCCTGTGGATATGGAAAGATTCAGTTCTGCTCACCAGCCAGTGAAGAAAACTGAGACATCATACAGAGAATTTCACCTAGAAAAACTAGAAAAGGGGTTTCTGCTTAAATTTTAGTCAATAGTCAATAAATATGTATTAAGGGGGGCAGCTAGGTGATGCAGTGGATAGAGCACCGGCCCTGGATTCAGGAGGACTGAGTTCAAATCTGGCTTCAGACACTAGACACTTGCTAGCTGTGTGACCCTGGGCAAGTCACTTAGCCCTCATTGCCCTACACACACACACACACACATACACACAATTTATTAAGCACCTACTATGTGCCAGGACCTGTGCCAAGTGCTGGAGCTACATAGAAATAAGAAAAAAGAAAGACAGTCAATGACCTCAAGGGATTTACAACTAATGAGGGAAAACATCACACAAAAGGAAACTGAGAAGCAGAAGAATAGGGGCATTGCTAGAGGGTACCCAGTGGTGTGGAGGGAGCATGATGTTTATGTAATCAAAACCAACCACAGCAGCTAATGAAAAATGAGGCATTAGCTGGGAAATTCTGAGAACTTTTCAACTGGTTCTGCTTGGCTTCAGAGAGATGTAATAAAATGAAGGCCTGTGTTATATGGTTATAGATTTCTAAGGAAACACAGTAAAAATACAATTAGAATAGAAGAGTCCAATAATGGAACAGGTGGCGTGATAGGCTGCTAAGACAGGCAGAAAGCTGGTGCAGTGATTAGAGTGGTTTCCTTAGAGTCAGAAAGACCCAAGTTTGAATCTTGTCTGAGACACTTAGTAGCTGTGGGACTCTGAACAAATGGCAGCCTCTGTTTGCCTTAGTTTCCCCATCTATACAATGTGGATACTAATTGCTCTTACCAGAGAATTGCTGTGAGGATAAAATGATATATGGAGGGAAAGGCAAACTTTAAAGTCCTATAGAAATGCTAGGGGCAGCTAGGTGGCACAGTGGATAGAGCACCGGCACTGGATTCAGGAGGACCTGAGTTCAAATCTGGCCTCAGACACTTAACACTTAATAGCTGTGTGACCCTGGGCAAGTCACTTAACCCCAATTGCCGCATCAAAAAAATAAAATGCTAATGCTATTGTTTTCCCTGATAGGAGATACTGAAGGAAAGGCAGGATCAGTACTGATCATGGATGCAAGAATTCCTGTATTGTGTGGGAACTTGAACTAGAGGAACCTTAATGTTCTTTCCTAATCTCAGATTCCTACAATTCTATTCAGAAAATTTAATTAATCATAATCCACCCTAGATCCTGAACAACCCAATTTACAATTGGGTTTAATTTAGAAAACAATTTAGAAAATGATTTAGAAAATAATTTATAAAATAATTAATAAAAAGGTATTTAGAGCTTACTATGTGCCGAGTACTAGACTATGTACTAAGGATAGAAATACAAAAGTTAAGACAGTCTCTGCCCTTAATTGCCAGTACCCCTATTGCAGGAACCTCCAAATAATCCAAATTTGCGAAAGAGACCAAGTTGATTTAGTAAGACCCAGAAACCAAGGCAGGACCTTGATCTTCCCACAAAGGTCCTTCATCTTCAGAAGCTACCGCCATTATTACTGAAGAACCCATTAGATACTGTATGAAAAAGAATTGTAAAAGTTAATCAACCCCCTAAGAATTTTTAAGGCAAGAACAACAGCATCAGTGTGCCCACATAGCAATAAAAGATATGTAAACAACTGAACCAATTCCTCGAATGTACAAAAATACCTCAATTAGTTAACTGCTTTCTAAACTTGGGTTCTGGTCTATCCTTCTTGATTCCATGTCCCATTCTCCATGAAGAGACACAAAGGCAACTGTTTCATCTTTTACTTGAGACCAAGATCAACCTACTATCTTATGTCCACTTAACCCTTCACAGGATCACAGATATAGAGCAAGGAGGGTTGTTAAAGGTCATCTACTCCTACTTCTGCCTTTTACAGATGAGGAAAGAAAGGCACAGAGAAGTGAATGGGACTTGCCCAAGGTCACACAGATAGTAGATGTCACAGGAAGGATCTGAACACAAGCCCACTGACATTAGTACCAGTGTTCTTTCCATAGTATCAGGCTTTGAGTGTTTGAGCTTTAAGCAATGGTATAGCTCCAACTTGGGTAGCAATGTCCTAGAATGAAGAGTTAGCTCTCACTGAAGACAGCTGCACTATCTCCTCTGATGTCTCCTGTAGCTATTCCAGGTAGAGTACAAGTTTCCTGAGGTTAAGGATCAGTGCTCTACCTATATGCTAAAGGCTAGCACTGTGCCTGGCACCTGGTTATTAAACACTTGTGACTGAGTGATTACTATGAGCCACTCTAAGTATGCTTGGGATCTCAGAGACAAAATAATATAATAGAAGGAAGCCTGTAAAACCTGGGATCAAGGGTTTGCTCTATCACTGACAAGCTGTGGAAGTTTAAACAAGTCACTCCATCTTTCTTGGTCCCAAGTTCATATCTGTCACATGAAGATGATAATATTTAAGTAAGAGTTCCACACTCTCCACCTCAATTAATGTAATTACAGAAAGTACAGACACCTAATTTGAATCAATCAATCTCAGAAAGTAATCACAAAGTAGTAGGTGTTAAACAATGTTCCAACAACCTTTTAATGTGTGAATAAGTCCTAAATCAATTTGAAAGGATTATAGAGCTTTGTCCATTGGATGAAAAGTAGCCGACACAACACAGGAAACATCTTGATTTTGCTTGATAGATTCAGACATACCTCAGGGACAATGTGTAAAAACAGTACCCAGCTCAGGGGCAGGTCAGTCCAGAGGTAAAATTCTTTTTTTTTTTAACTATTTATTTATTTATTGTTATTTATTCATTCATTCATTCATTCATTCACTCATCAATTTATTTATTTGTTTGTTTGTTTGTTTATTTATTTGTTTATTTTGTGAGGCAATTGGGGTTAAGTGACTTGCCCATGGTCACACAGCTACTAAGTGTTAAGTGGCTAAGGCTGGATTTGAACTCAGGTCCTCCTGAATCCAGGGCCAGTGCTCTATCCAGTGTGCCACCTAGCTGCCCTCGAGAAAACATTTTAATTCAAGAGATGAGAAATCTAGTTTCAGAGGTGCCATCTAGAGGAAACCACTCTGGTAGAGGATGTGTGGGGTGGGTCAATAAGGTGTCTTGCTCCTTCTCCCTTTCCTTTTCCCTCTCCCTTTCCCTCTCTCTCCCCACCCCATTCTGTCTCCTTCCCTCTCCTCTCCTTTCTCTGTCTCTTTGTCTCTGTCTCTCTCCATCTCTCTTTCTCTCTTTGTCTTTGTCTCACTACGTGTCTCTTTCTCTGTCTCTCTCTTTCCATCTCCCCCTGTCTTTCTCTCCCTCCATGTCACTGGGGAGACAGGACAAGTAGAAGACAAGCCCAGGAGCAGATAATGCATCTAGCTGGGATCAGAGAGGCTGCATTCACAGGACACAGTGACTCCAGCCTGAAGCACAGAAACATAATAAATATAAAAGCATGTAGAGCTATAATCACACAAGGACAGCTGCATGAGGACTCCATGCAGGAAACGAGGCCTGCCAGTATCCAAAATTTTGAGTTACCCCTTTTACAATATGAGTTCTCTTAGGCAGGGAGACATACTGAGAATGGAGTGACAAAAAGATCATCACTCAAGGAAAGTGACAGCTTCAGGGAATGTAAATGTCTTGACTTATGGTGGAGAGAAAGACCCAATTATAGCCTCTAAAAACAAATTTCTGGGGAGCAACGAAGAGCTACACCTAAGGGGAACTTCATGAGGCTTCCACAAAGCAAAAAGAACTTCTAACACCATGGATTTCCTATATCACCCTTCCCTCTTACATGCAGAACCAGACCATATAGTGCTTTCAAATGGATACCTATCACTTTATTACTCTGTGATTATTTCTGGATTGATTGTTTGAATTAACTGAAGTGCCAGGACCTTCCCTAATTACACCAAATGAAGTAACCACAAACAAATACCTTCTTTGCCTACATTCCTATTTGTAAGGTTCTCAAATGAGAGAATATATGGGAAAGTGCTTTGAACCCTATAAAGCATTATGAAAATGTAAGGTAGCATTGCCAATTGTTGGAACTAGAAAGTACATTAGACTTGATCAATCATTAAACATATTAAGCACCTACTATGTGCTAGGCACTGTGCCAAAGGCTGAACACACAATCAAGTCCCTCATTTCACAAATGTGTGACCCAACACCCTAAGAAAGGGAATAACTTAGAGCAGGATTTAGAATTGAGCTTTCCTGATTTTTGAGTAAGGGTTACTTTCCATTCTGCTACATTGTTTAGAGAAGAGTGGATAGCTTCCCCTAGTACAGATAAACTGTCATCTTTTTCTAGAAAAGTTCTTTCTAGGAAGGATAAGGTGACCTAAACTTCACTAAAATATTATGGGAAAATATTTCAAAAATATTTTGGAAAAAGGAGAAAGAACAGATCCCCTCATCGAGTCACTGTGAATTAAGGATGTAAGCTTTTACTGACAGATCCTTTCCTTGGAACCTCAAAGCTTATGCTAATAGATCCGAGTTTCTGCAGTCCTGGCTTGGAGGTGGAGGAATGGACCAGACGAGCCCTAGGGACCCCTTTAATGCACTGATGTGTGTTCTCTGGGAGGATAGTAGTTAAATTAGAACTTTGAGATCTATCTGAATTACAGACACTATCTAAATATTAAGGCATTTTTAAACTAGGACACGCACACAGAATGAACACGCCATTGAGCACCAAACCGTGTGTTAATGACGAGGGACTCCTTATGTTCAGTAGCTTTCTTTTCCTCTGCTCACTTTTTTTTTTTCCTGCCTCCAATATGATGAGGTAAAGTAAGCCTGTCTCTTCCCACTTCTCCATCTTGCTTCACATCTTAGTGTTATTTGGGCTCTGTTTAATGCTGTTTTTCAAAGCAGTTGCTAGCTTACTTGCAAGAGCCTAATGAATAAAGACATGCCTGCTCTGTTGTCCTTCATGTCAGGATGTGAACTGCCAGAGAAGACAGGAATGAAATGAAAAATAACAAGGCCGGCCTGGTTATTGTTTACTTTCTCCTTCTTTCACCAAGGGGGGACAATGAAACAAAGGCAATGTCAAAAAAGAAAAACAGGAACAGTTACATGATAACATGTGACTTAAGTTGAGCCCTATTCTTTCACGATTGTAAATCCTAGAAAAAGGAGAGGAAAAAGGTCTATTTAACTTCCCTTAACATGACTCTTCTAGAAATCATGTTCATCTAAGATGCTGCAAGGCACAGAGAACAGAGTATTGGACTGAGATGCACCATGGCCTGCCTAGATTTAAGCTCCATCTCAGACACCTACTAGTTGTGGGAGCAACTTGGGATAAATTACTTCAATTTTTTGCAGCTATAGTTTTTTCATCTATGAAATAAGAATAAAAAGTATCTGTAGAACTTACTTCCCAGGGCATCAAATGAGATCAAATCTACAAAGCTCTTGGAAAACCTTAAGCTTAAGCCTTAACAAGAGATTTTGCATGCATATGTATGCATGTATACACATAAAAATGGAAATGATTATCATGGTGATGGAGACATTTTAGGATCTAGTTTCTTGAAAAGAAACTTCAAAATATGAGAAGTTTGATTGAGAGCCAGGACCAGTGAGTCTTAGAAAGTGTTAATGGAAGAAGATTCCCAGGGAAGAAAGGATGAAGTGACTTGGATGAAGTAGAACATATATGTATTTGTGTATATGTGTCTATATGTACATACCAACATGCATATAGACACATATATATTTATAAGCAAATAAATATATATATATATATATATATGTAGAGGAAGCTTGCAAGTTTTTTGCATAACTTTACCTTGTAAATCATATCAGCTTTTGCCCGGTTCTTTGGTAACAGCATTTGAATCTCCTTGGCACAATATGAATATACTATTTTAGAGAAGGGAACAGTGATTGGAGTAGGCTGAGCTCAACCAATTACTTCCTATGTTACCATAGACAAGCCTTTACTTTGTCATCTATAAATTGAGAGACTGGGATTAGGGACATCTCTGGTCCCAATCAATTATAAAATCCTCTGGGTATTGAAGTCCTTCAAAATCTAGTTCCTTTACTACCTGTCCAGTTCTTTTTTTTTTTTAATTCTACTCCCCTCTGGATTTTGTAGATGGACTTGGAGTCAGGAAGAGCTGAGTTCAAATCCCACCTCAAACCCTTAATTACCTGTGTGACCCTGGGCAAGTCTATTAACCTCTCTCAGACTCAGTTTCTCCAACTTTAAAATAAGAATAGTAATATTACCTACCTCACAGGGTTCTTGTGAGGTTTAGGTGATATAATAATATATGTAAAAGTGATTTGCATTAGTTATAATGATGATTCATCAGACCAGTGACACTGTCCTCTTTTGCTGTTCCTCCCACATGATGCTCCATCTCCCAACTTTGTACCTTTTCACTGGCTGCCCCCAACCATGTCTAGGCGATTCTCCCACCTCACCTCGATTTCCTGGCTTCCTTAGCTTCCTTCAAGACATTGCTCAAATTTCATTGTCTGCAAGAGGACTTTCTCAGTGGCTATCCACTAAAAAGACCCTACTGTCTTTCCTCTGAGATTGCCTTCCATTTAAAAGGTACATTTCTGGTATAAATCTAATCTAATCTTATTTTATCTAATCTAATCTAATCTTATCTAATTTTATCTATACCCATACCCATACCCATATCCCTATCTAATCTACATCTACATCTCTCTATCATCCATCTAGTGTTTTGCATGTTTTCATATCTATTACACTGTTAGTTCCTTGAGGACAGGTACTGTGTTTTTTACCTTTCTCTGTAACCCAGGGTTTAGCACATTTCTGATATAAAGAAGGTGCTTAATAAATGATTATTGATTGACTAAATAACTGATCCTATGATCCCATGCAATGGAAAAAATGCTGAATTTGCGAGGCCAGGACCTGGATTTGAATCCTGTCTCTGATACTAATAATTGTGTCACTTAGGACAAGTCACAGTCTCCTTAGGGCTCAGTTTGCTCTTTTGGTTTTTTATAATATAAGAGAGTGAAGGCTGGACTAAATGACCCCCTCTAAGTTCCCTATCAGTTCTCAGTATATTATAAGGTTCCTTATGAATGTTATTCCTCTGATTCTACATCTTGTAAGCTCTTTCTACTTTCAGAAGAGGCACAATTTAAAAAGTTACTTTAGCCTTGGTACAGGAGATTATTTTTAAAGCGGCATTTCATCATAAACCTGACAGAGAAGAGGATGAAATAACAGTGATGGACTTCAATTATCCAGACATCTGCTAAAAGTCTTTCTCTGCCCAAAGAAAAATAGCTAGTCATTTGTTAATATGATCGTATCATTTCATTTTCCAAAAGGTAGAGGAACTAATAATATAAATGTTTCTTCTGGATTCAATTATGTACAACAAGGAAGAAAACTGTTTCTAGAATGAAAATTATGAAAATCTTGGGGTGGGGGAGAGAAGAGAGCAAACATTTATTAAGTTTATACCACATGGTTGGCACTGTGATAGGCATTTTACAAATATTATTTCACTTGATCTTCACAACAACCCGGGAAGATAAAGTAATAATATAATCCTCATTTTATATTGAAGGAAACTGAGGCAGAGGTTAAGCAACTCGCCCAGGGTCAGACAGCTAGTAAGTATCTAAGGCCAGATTTGAAGTCAGGTCTTCCTGTCCCCAGGAGAGTTACTACTCCTTTATTGAATTTCTGACAGAGGAGATTAAGGCCAAGCATAATTTGACTCACATACTAGGTTTGGGGAAAGCTGCTTTCATAAGTTTCAAGGAAAAGCTAGGTAAGTTCTCGTAGTCTAAAATTCTATAAGGAAGTTAGCCCAAGGATAAAATTCTAAAAAAAAACCAAAAAACCCCCAAAAAACAAAAAACAACAACAACAACAGAGAGAAACAATTTCTATGATGAAGAAAGGAGGAAGTTGAATGAAAGTATCTATAAAGGACATATAGGGAATTTACTAACCAATTTAGTCTAAAAAAAAAACATGCACAAAGGATCAATGAAAAGGCAGGTATACAAAACTAAGGGAAGACACTGGAATTAAGAAGGGGTTGGGGAGGGGGCAGCTAGATGGTGCAGTGGATAGAGCACCGGCCCTGGATTCAGGAGTAATTGAGTTCAAATCCGGCCTCAGACACTTAACACTTACTGGCTGTATGACCCTGGGCAAGTCACTTAACCCCAACTGCCAGAGGAGGAGGAGGAGGAGGAGGAGGAGGAGGAGGAGGAGGAGGAGGAGGAGGAGGAGGAGTTTGGGAAGGTTTTTAGTTGGGATTTAAAGGAAGGCAGGAAATAAAATAGGCAAAGTTGAGGAGGCAGAGCATTCCAAGCATGGGGGACAGCCAGAGAAAATGCCTTGATCTGAAAAATGAAGTGTCTTAGTCTTAGAACAGCCAGGAGGCCAGTGAGTATATGGGTCAGGAAGTAAGAAGACTGGAAAGTAGGAGGGGGCCAGATTATGAAGGGCTTTGAATGCCAAAGAGAGGGTTTTATATTGGATCTTGAAGGCAATAGGAAGCTACTGGAATTTATTGGGGGTGGGGAAAGGGGAAAGGGGGATGGTGACATGATCAGAACTGAGCTTTAGGTACATCACTTTAATGGCTGGATTATGGATTGGAGAAGGGAGAAACTTGAAGCATATGGATCCATCTGAGACTATTTCAGTAATCAAAGGGCCAGGGCCTGCACTACAAAGTGGTGACAGTGCCAGAAGAAGGCAGGAGGTATATTTGGGAAATGAAAGGGTGAAACAGGTATAGGAGACAGATTGCACAGTGGAGGGGGGAGGGGTGTTTGAGAGACAGTAAGAAGTCAATAAATACCCCTAGGTTGTGAGTCTGAGGAACAAGAAGGATAGTGTTGTCCTCTATAGTAAAAGAGAACATAGGGGCAGCTAGGTGGTACAGTGGATAAAGCACTGGCCCTGGAGTCAGGAGGACCTGAGTTCAAATCCAGCCTCAGACACTTGACACACATTAGCTGTGTGACCCTGGGCAAGTCACTTAACCCCAATTGCCTCACTAAAATAAACAAATAAAAAATAAAAAAAGAGAGAACATAGGATGGGGGAGGGTTTAGGAGGAAAAATAATGCAGTCAGTTTCAAACATATTGAGGTTTAAGAATTTTAATGGACATTCACTTCAAGATGTCTGATAAGCAGTTGGATATGGGACATTGGAGGTTAACAGAGAGTCTGTAACATGATGGGTAGATTTGAGAATCACCAGCATGGGAACTAATGAAATCACCAAGTAAAGTAGTGCAGAGGAAGAAAACAAAGGGCCCAGGGTAGAACCTTGAAGAACACCTATGGTTAAAGAGAGTGGTCAGAATAAGGATAAAACAAAGGAGATAGAGAAAGAGTAGTTAGAGAGGTAGGAGGAGAACCATGAGAAAGTAGTGTCCCAATGACCTAGAGAGAAAAGCATCAAGGCCAGAGTGGTAATAGTGGTCAACAGGGTCAAAGGCTACAGAGAGGTCAAGGAGAATGAAGATAGAGAAAAATCCATTGAATTTTGCAAAGAGACAGAGACAGAGAGAGTCGGTGACAGAGACAGAGAGACAGAGAGAGAGGCAGAGCGACAGAGACAGAGAAACACAGAGAGAGACAGACACAAAGACACAGACAGAAACAGAGAGACAAAGACAGACACAGAGAGAGACAGAGAGGAAGAGAGAAAAAAAGGAAAATGTTATATTCTATCAGGAAAGAACATGTACAAATGCAAGTATAGACAGAACCTAAATCTATCAGAATTATGACAAATTAGGGTGAGGACAGAAAACAGATGGGAATCAGTGGAATGGAGTCAGGACCTACCTGGATCAAAGTAGAGCCAACCAGACTAGGTATGTAACGAATCCCTTAGCTCTTCTCCTTCAATTCTTTTCTCAGAGCAGCTATCAAGGTAACCTTACCACGGTTCAAATTCTGTAGACCCTTCCCTTAGTCTTTCTCCCTTTCTAATTGGTGGGAACAGGTAAAGGGTAATAAAATTCAATCCCTATCAAAAGTTTTATGCTGGAAAGCTGTGTAACGATTGGAATAACGCCACCTGCTGGAGACTTACTGTAGAAGAGTTCCACCCATGAAGTGAAGGTCTTTGAGGGCAAGACCAGGAGTCTTTTCTTTGGCGTCAGGAAGTGACTCGGCTAGTGGGAGGAGGAAGGAAGAGACTGGCGCTCAGTCTGGGGCTCTTTCCTGAGGACTCTGGTGGAGAGCGGAGCTAGAAATGTGCTCTCCCTCTAATAGATAGGAATCTAGGCCTTTTTCTCTCTCTTTACCAAATTCTTATTCTCCTTAATAAATGCTTAAAAGTCTAACTCTTGCTAAAGCTTATAATTTATTGGCGACCACTCATTAGATATTTTAGACAGTTTAGCTAGAATTTTAGCCCTTAACAGCTGGGAAACAATTTTTACACCCAGTATTTCTGATAAAGGCCTCATTTCTTTCTTTCTTTCTTTCTTTCTTTCTTTCTTTCTTTCTTTCTTTCTTTCTTTCTTTCTTTCTTTCTTTTCTTTTCTTTTCTTTTCTTTTCTTTTCTTTTCTTTTCGGGTGAGGCAATTGGGGTTAAGTGACTTGCCCAGGGTCACACAGCTAGTAATTGTTAAGTGTCTGAGGCTGGATTTGAACTTAGGTACTCCTGATTCCAGGGCCGGTGCTCTATCCACTGCACCACCTAGCCACCCCAAGGCCTCATTTCTAAAATATATGGAAAACTAAATCAAATTTATAAGAATGTAGGTCATTCCCCAATTGAGAAATGGCCAAAGGATACAAACAGGCAGTTTTCAGATGCAGAAATCAAAGCTATCTATTGCCATATGAAAAAAAATGCTCTAAATCACCATTGATTAGAGAAATACACATTAAAACACCACTGAGTTGCCACCTCACACCTATAAGATTGGCTAATATGACAGAAAAGTAAAATATTAAATATTGAAGAAGCTGTGGGAAAATTGGAACATTAATGCATTGTTGGTGGAGTTGTCAAAAGATCCAACCATTCTGGAGAGCAATTTGGAACAATGCCCAAAGGGCTATGGGGCTGTGCATACCCTTTGACCCAATAATAACAATACTAGGTCTGTATCCCAAAGAGATCATAAAAAAAGGGAAAAGGACCCACATGTACAGAAATTTTTATAGCAGCTCTCTTTGCACATCAATTGGGGAATGACTGAACAAGTTGTGGGATATGAATGTAATGGAATATTATTGTGGTATAAGAAATGATGAGCAGGCAGATTTCAGAAAAACCTGGAAAGACTTAAGTGGACTGATGCTGAGTGAAGTCAGCAGAACTAGGAGAATATTTTACACAGTAAGAGACACATTGTGTGATGATCAACTGTGATAGACTTAACTCTTCTCAGCAATACAATGATCCAAGAAAGGATTCATGATGGAAAATGCTCTCCATATCCAGAAAAAAAGAACTGTGGAATGTGAATGCAGATTTAACCATACTGTTTCTACTTTTTTTTGTCTTTCCTTTTTGAGGTTTTTCTCTTTTATTCTGATTTTTCTTTCACAGAATGACTAATGCAGAAATATGTTTAATGGGATTGTACATATATAACCTATATCAGATTGCTTTCTGTCATGGGGAAGAGGAATGGAAGGGAGGGAGGGAGAAAATTTTAGAACTAAAAATCTAATAAAAATGAATGGTGAGGGGGCAGCTAGGTGGTGCAGTGGATAAAACACTGGCCCTGGATCCAGGAGGACCTGAGTTCAAATCCAGCCTCAGATACTTGATACTTACTAGCTGTGTGACCCTGGGCAAGTCACTTAACCCTCACTGTCCTGTCCAAAAAGAAATGAATGGTGAATGCTATTGTTCTATGTAACTGGAAAATAATATAATACTTTTATGATAAAAAAGTTTTTATGCTACCTTGCTATGGAAAAGCTCTATAAGATTTATTTTGCTATGCTATCATCTTGTCAGTTATCTAACTACATTTTAAGAAATAATGTATCTGTTAAAAAGTGATTCCATATCCCATAAATGAGGTCAGTCAACAAAGCGTGTACGACCCTAAAAGCAGGGGAAGAGCTCTCAGAGCAGTGGAGAATAACCTGGAGGGTGATCCAGGATCTCTCTCTAAAGACACATCAAACCTGGGGGCAAGGGGAGGAGTAGGGTAATTGTATATAACCAGCAAAGTATCTGGTGAATTATGAAGGTGAACTATTTTAGTCATTGGGAAAAGATTCATACAAATATTAAGGGCCCCTGAGATACCTGCTGAGTAGCTAGCCTGAAAGTAATGAGTTAATATATAGAAAAGGAAGCAATGATTATAAAGAATCAGTATGCCCAGGATCACACAGCTCATAAGTGTCTGAGGCTAGATTTGAACTCAAGATAATGAGTCTTCCTGATTCCAGCCCCAGCACTCTAGACACTATGCCACCTAGCTCCCCCTGTTATTTCTGTCAAAAGTACTAACTCAAGTAGTAACCAATCATTAAGGACCTACTTAGTGCTAGGTACTGTGCTAAACACCAGGGATTCAAAAAAACTTTCACAAAAATGAGCCCACCCCTTCTCTCAAGGAGCTTACATTTATCAGAGAAGTCCTATGTATTTTCCTAAGGCACAATGAGGTTCAGTCAAGTCAAGTCAGCAGTCATTTATAAAGCCTTTAAGATGTGCCAGGTATGGTGTTAAGCACTGAAGATAAAACAAAGGCAAAAGCAGTCTCTGATATCAAGGATCACACAGTCTAATGAGGGAGACAATTATGATACTAGAAAGATTAGATATATGAATTGATGAACCCAGAGAAAGGTTGCTATCACAAAGAAGATCAGGAAAGACTTCTTGCAGAAGGAGGGATGTTAGTTGAAATTTGAAGAAATCAAGGGAAGTCAAGAGACAGACTAAGAAGGAGAGATTTCAGGGAATTAGGGACAAGTAATATAGGCTACATAACAGTACTGATAGGTGATAGCGGAACTGTGTGAATGGCTGCATACACAAAATAGTCATTAATGACCTCCTTACTATTCCACTCACTAGATGCTCCACCTCCTAAATGCAAGATAGGAGTTAGGTTGTTCCTGGTTAGAAGCCTGTTATCCCTCATGCCTGTGACCCCCAACCCCCTTCTCTCTCTCTCTCTCTCTCTCTCTCTGCTAAAGCCCCACTTCCTGCCAGAGCCTTTCCCAATCCACCTTAATCTGATTGCCTTCCCTCTGAGATTACCTCCAAATGATCTGGCATATATATTTCAATACATTAATGTTTGCATGCTGTCTCCCTCATTAGACCATGAACTGCTTGAGAGCAGGGCCTGCTTGTTTTGCCTTTCTTTGAACACACTCAGCATAACACGGCATTTGGCTGAGAGTAGGTGATGCTACTTGATTGAGCAAATGAATAGTGGTTTGAGTAATTTTGGAAAGTCACCAGCGATGTTTCCTAGGAATCTGGTTCTTGACCATGTCCTGTTTTACCTTTCTAGCAATACCATGAATATAAAAGCACAGATAGTTTACTTATATATTTTCAAGGTAACCAAAAGCTAGAAGGGCTAGCTAACATATTAGACAAAAATCAGTATTCGAAAAAAGCCTTTGTGCTGGTGAGAACAATGGTTCAGATATAATAAAATTGACATTTAAGAGAGTTAAACACTTAACAGTAATGGTCAATAGTAACAGTTACACTTTGATTTACAAAATCATCTTCCCAGGCTAAATAACAGTCAATCAGAAAGAATCCGGGCGTCTTAGTGAATCATATGTTCAATATGACTCATAAGAGTAACATGATGGCCAAGAAAGCTGATATGCACAAGAAACTGCATAAGAAAAAGCACAGTGTCCATGTCTGCATCAGTGATGTATTATATTCTGCTCCGGTCAGACCACATATTTAGGAACCTGTTCATTTCAAGGGGCCACATTTTACGAAAGTTTAGAGGAGAGCAATTAGAATGTTACATAGGCTTGGGAGGAAGACGAGAGGAGAAAAAGGAAAGGGGAAAGAAAAGGGAAAGGATGAGAAGGAATAGAAGGATGGGAAAAATAGCTTAGATCCAAGAGTAGAATCAAAAGCCCTTCCATGGGCGACATCCACATGAATTTACCCAAAAATAGGCAGGCAAAGAAAATATCTAACACATAGCTATGTTATGAGAATCTGTTTATAGAAACTGAGGAAATCATCAGGGAAATTTAAGAACAGGTCATGGACACCAAGAATTACAAACAGGTTATCCTTAAGGATTACATCCTTTTTGATTAATGCAACTAATACAAGGAAATGTATTTTTTTTTAAGTGCAACCTGAAGCAACTGATGATGCAAACTATTGAGTTTTGTGCTTGGAGTCAGGAAGATATGAATTCAGATCCAGCCTCAGACTTCTTATTGTTTTGTTGATTTAGTCATGTTTGACTCTTCATGACCCCATTTGGGATTTTCTTGAGATAAAGGGAGTGCTTTACCATTTCATTCTCCAGCTCATTTTACAGATGAGGAATTGAGGCAAACAGGGCTAAGAGATTTGGCCAGGGTCACATAGCTATTAAGTGTCTGAGGCTGGAGTTGAACTCAGGTCCTCCTGATGCCAGAGCAGGTACTCTACCCACTGTGCCATCTAGATGCCCCAGACACTTGTTAACTATGTGACCCTGGACAAATCACTTAACCTTTCAGTCTCAGTTCCCTCCTTTGCAAAAAGGAGATAATAGCACCTACTTTGTTGTAGAGTTGTGAGGAACAAATGAGATAATACGAAAAGTGCTTTAAAAATAAAGATTATCTTAATAAAAATATGCAACCTATTATGATTTAGGCTGGAAAAAAGAATATCTATGAAATAAATCTTAAGACATAACTTAATGGCTAGAATTATCATCACAATCTCAGTCTCCTCCATAAACTAACAGATAGAGACTGAATTTTCACCCATGAAAATTCAAACACTTGCACCAGAACATTATCAAAGTCAGACATATTACCCACCTTCTACCCCACATAATATTGTTTCATAAATGTTCAAAGACAACATTTTAAAAAGATGCCACCATGTCAAGTACTCATAACTTCCAAACTGCTTGTAATACAACACTCTTAAAAGATAGATGCATTTTAGAAGAAATTAAAATAATTAATTTTGATTAGCTAAAACTGAAACGCTTTTGCAAAAACATAATTAATGCATCTTAGAAAAAAACAAACAAAAAAATTTCTCAAATAAGTGTTTGACATTCAAGATATATTGGCAGCTAATAGAAATATCTGCACACACAAGAAATTCTCCTAAAGATAAGAGGTAGAAGGATATTAACAAACATTTCTCAAAAGAAGAATTGAAAACTATTAACAACCACATGAAAGAATACTCTAAATAACGAATAGTGAGAGAAATGCATATTGAAAGAAACCTGTAGGTTTACCTCACATCCAGCAAATTGACAAAGGTGACAAACTATAGGAGTAATAAATTTCGGAGGGACTGTGGAAAGATAGAAATGCTAATGTATTATTGATGGAGTTGTGAATTAGTTCAAAAATTCTAGAAAGCAATTTTGAATTAGGCAAATAAAAAGACTAAAAAGTCCATACTCGCTGACCCATAGATTTAACTATATAGATACTCCAAGGAGGCTACTGATGAAAAGATGATCTTCATAAATCAAAATATTTAGAACAGACTTATTTGAGGTAACAAAGGACTGGAAACAATGTAGACACTCATCACTTGGGGAATGGTTCATCAAATTGTGGTACATGAATATTTATGTGATGTTTTAAAAAAAGACAAATGTGATGAATACAAAGAACCAGGAGCAGCTAGGTGTAAGAGTACAGTGGTGGCCCTGCAGTCAGAAGGACATGATTTCAAATCCATTCTCAGACACTGACTACTGTGTGACCTTAGGCAAGCCATATAATCCTGTTTGCCTCAATTCCTCAACTGTAAAATGAGCTGGAGAAGAAAATGGCAAACATTCCAATATTCTTGCCAAGAAAACCCAAAAAGGGGTCATGAAGCATTGGATAAGACTAAAAATTACTAACCAACAACTACAACAAACAAGCAAAATATACATGAACTTAAAGGAAAGGAAAAGAATAGCAAAACAACCACAAATCAATAAAAAAGAAGGTTGCAAAATCATAAAGAAGTTGGTCCAGTGAAGAGATATGAGTAAACATCTCCCTCTAATCTTTTGAAGAAGTGGTGGGACCACAGGTAAAGAACATTGCATGTGCTGTCAGATTTGTCTGTTGTACTGATTGGTTTGATTTTTTTCCCCTCATCTTCCTCTTTTTTATTTAAAAATTACTGTGATAATGATAGTTCTCTGGGAGGGTGAGAGGGAGAGGAAATTGGACAATATAAAAACAAAAGTTATTAAAAATGATCTTTTAAAAAGGATATTAAAATCATATTAGAATAGGAAGAAGTCTATTCATTCATAGAAAGATGTCTATTCATATCCTTTCTATTATTGGAGTTTCATCTTGAAAATGTCTTCATTAAATCTACAAGTCCTTCTACCCCAACATTTTCATTCAATTACAAAAATCAATTATTTTACACGACTCAATTTACCAAACATTATCCATAAGTGAATATTAGGGTAGTGACTTGACCCAGGACTGCTTTACTCTAAGCTCTATCAAACACAAAGATGAGAAGATTGAAAAAATAATAGGCACTATGTACACAGTGCTTTTACCATTTGGAAAGCCCTTTACATGCATTGCATATATTATCTCATTTGATCTCATTATCTTAATTGATCTTAATATGAGGATTCCTTGAAGTAATGTGGGATGGGTATCTTGGAAAATAGAAGAGTCTTTGGAACATATCTGTCTAAATAAGTAAAGGTCTGTCATTTGGAAGAGTATGATTCCTTCCTTCCTTTTTTTTTTTTTTTTTTTTGCTGGGAGCAGGTAAATTTCTACAGAAAGCAGAACTAGTAGCAAGAAATGGAAGGTCAAAGAGGTTAATTTAGGCTAGATAGAAGAAATGTGTTTGCTTATGATTAGATCCCTCTAAGAACAGAATTGTAGGTAGTAGTAAGTAATAGCTATTGACTCCATCACCTAGTTGGCCCTACACCTGGCTTATAATCCAACCTCAGATTCTAAATGTCTCAGTTCCCTCATTTGTAAAACAGAGAAAATAACACCTAATTTCCCAGGGTTGTTGTGAGGATATAATGACATAACTATTATAAAGCACATTGCAAACCTTAAAGCATTACATGATTTCTATCTAATATCATCATCATCATTAGCTATGATTTGAACGCAGGTCCTCTTATTTCATATGCAACCTTGTTTCCCTTGAAGCATACTACATAAGTGCAGGTATTATCATCATTTACAGATAAGGAAACTGGGGTTCAGAAATGCTAAGTGACTTCGTGGGATCACACAGCAATTACATGTCAGGGCCAAAATTCAAATCTAGGTTTCCACCCATCTTTTATTACACCAGATTGCCTCTTCCAGAAATCATGCAGAACCTTTCTTTCAAATTATTCCTTACAGATATAATTTAATCTTTCTAAGCCTCAGTTTTCTCATCTATATAATTAGGGAGTTGCCCTAGATCAGAGGTTTTAAACTTTTTTATGGAGTGGACTCCTTTGGTAGTCTGGGAAAGCCTATGGACCCCTTCTTAGAATAATGTTTTTAATTTAATTCCTAATTAGAAGAAGCACTAAATTTCAGTTAGGAATTAGTGAAAATAGAGATAAGATATATTCCCCCCCACCTAAATTCATAGACCCCTGAAACCAATCCACAGACTACTTAGGGTTCTATGGACCCAAGGGTATGTGACTAAATGTTTCACAACCAGCTCACTTAAAAAAAAAAAAGATATTTAATCTGTAAAGAATTAATTGTTATTTGAGGTTTTTATGCCTTGGTGCACACAGGCCTGGGGCTCCACAAACTGCATGGTGCTCCACCCACTGGTTGTAGCCATTGCCATGGCGCTGGCACCTCACGTCATCACCACTCGAAGACACCTACATGGGCCTAGCAAAATTATAATGATTGGAAGCCTAGTGAGGGCAGTCATGTGACTGTCAAAGCACCCAGCCAATTGTCTGGAGGCTGTGTGGGGTTTTCTGGGAATGGGGAGGAGAATTCACCATTCTAGCTGGAAGCTGGAAGGTGACAGGAGCTCTGCTGTATATTCTCAGCTGATTGCTGGGTGGTGGTATTTTTTCAGGTTGTATAATTTCCCTTTCCCCATTTTATTTCCTTTCCCTTGATCCTACTGATCCTGGTTTTTTGTTTTTTGTTTTTTAAGTTTGTTCTTGTTAAAATAAATCCTGTACTGTTTTGAGGGAGGCTGCCGGTCTCCTTCCTTGCCCCAATATTGCGGCAAGCCGCTTAGCTAACACTCCCCAATTAAAAACTGGTCCCCACAAATCTTTATTATTAACATTTTTCTCCATCACTTCCTTAAATATTGAAAACAAATAAAATCATTACCTGATTTGTAGCTTTTACTATTTCTGTGGCATAAATGCTCACAATTGAAAATTTAACATTAGACTCTCACCAGCCCACTTATGATGGCTCCAGCACACCTCTGTGTGGACCTCAGGTTAAGAACTCTTACTCTAAATCATTTCAATAATCCTTTGCAGCTTTACCATTAAATAAGTCTATGAGTGAGATTTAAGTACCACCTAAGTTCCTTGAGAAATGGACTATTTCATTTTCCGTATTTCCAGGTCCCAGCACATAGAATGCATTTAATAAGTATTTAATAAATGCTTATTGATTGAAGTTCTCCATTTGAAAATTTTAGTCTTCCACTTCCTAAATGACAAGGGCAAAAATAAACATACCCTTCATTGTCCATCAGTTGGCAAAGCACTAGAAGGTTACACCTGAATGACAGGAATAAAACCAAGAGAATGTGCACAGTAGATTAACCACTCCTTTGTCACTCACAAGTTTCACAATACACAAAAAGCTGTAGGAGGAAAAAAAAGTACAGATAAGGCTAATAAGATCTTACATTTAGAAGCTAGGAGTGTCTTTACATGAATATAAGTAAAGTAATTAGTGATTCTGTTCCACCTAGTAGAAAGTTTCATTATAAAGGGATAAATAATCATTTTAAATCTTCAAACCATTGGCATACCCCAGCCTTCTGACCTGTTAATCCAAAATCCCCTGAGCAGTAGAACTTAAAAAAAAAAAAAAGCTACATCATACTGGGAAATCTCCCAAGGAAAGCAGCAATTCTCTCTAGGGAAAAGTCAGAAATCTTTCCCTTTGAAACTCAGAGCCCTAGGAAGAAGGCTCTGGGCAAGCTAACAATAAACCAGGGCAGAGAAAAGAGGTGTGTTGACGAAACTTTCAGGATCTCCCATTGCGGCCACACAGAGATTCCCCCAGAAACTCTAAGGTTCAATCCTGATTGATCTCTCACATAGCATAAGAATGATTTCTCAAACACTATCCCACTGCCTACCTATGGAAAAGGAAGAAGAAAAAGGTTAAAAAAAAAAAAAAACCTTTGCTGGGAAATAAAACTTCTTGCCTTCTGTCCTGGATTAATGTGGTAAATATAAAATGCCCCACAGGCTGCTTATTTTGAAGCTTACTACAGCACATAAAAGGGAAGAATTAGCATGCAATGAATAATTTATTTTGTGCTTTACTGTTGTTTTAAACAAATCACTTTCATGAAAGCAATGTGTATTCAAGCAATAAATCACTGTTTAGCACTCTGTCACCATGAAAAGATACCACTTGACAGAATTATTGAATGGCATTGCCTGGCCTGAAGAATGGGCACAGTGGAGATAAAAGTATTCCTCTACCAACTGGGCTTCTGTTTACCACCCATAAGAAAAAAAAAGTCAGATTGTCATTTTTCTTAAGCAAAATATAGAATCAATCCATGAGAAACTTTTATGTAAAGTCTCAGCCTCTTATGATTGACTGGGAATGGAATAGGTGTGTATGAGTTCCAAGGGTTGGGGAGACTTCGTACTTGAGATGAGACTTTTAGATTAGATGGACTACAATGGTTTTGGTTTTGGTTTGCTTTTTGTTTTTTTAAATCTAAGATTCTATAATCCTAATACTTTCAGGGCAGGAGGGTGATGCCTAGTTTTCCAATCTTTTATTTTTTTCTTCTCTCCAAACCAAAGCACAGGGTCTTATAACAAGAGTGTGAGAGGATTATGTTCAGATCTCATAGTTCCCACGGACCCCCCCTCCCTTGGCCCCTGTCTCTGAAGATGGTCAACTCGAATAACAGGAAGACTCACTCAAGTGTTTTAGCATTGTTTTATAACCGTGTTAATTTTAGAGGGATGACAGGCTTAAAATTTATCACTGGCTGTGTTGAGAAATCAAAGAAATCAAATAAAGAATAGAAGAATACCCCATTGTGGGGACCCTGGGGTCAAGGGGATTCTACTCTGAGAGGGAAAGATGTGTCACAAACCATCTGGTCTTGGCTTCATTATCACATCCTGTGCTTGTTTGCAAAAAAGTATAAAAATGGCTTGACGTATTGCTTTGGGGTGTCTCATGTCTTGATAGCATGAGCACCTTCTTTTGAAAGAATAAACGTGTTCTATATGCTTTGGCCTCCTTTCTTCCTGAGTCCAGAGTATTGAATTGGTGGGTGAATTCCCCGACCCACTCAAGTGTATCCCAGTTCCCACAGTATATCAGTGTAGTTACCCCTCTGGATCCCCCCCCCAACTCCTGAATACATGGGTTTGCCAGGTCCCCAGAGGATGGCTGCTACTATTATTCACTGAAGGTCCAAGGACGATCCTTTGGATTTCAGGGGTTTAAAATTTTGTCACTCATTAATCCCCACAGTGTCTTTCCCATTGATTGCCAGCCATGTTTAATAATTTTAGAAATGGTAACCAGGTAATACCAAGCAGGCACAGTCTTCCCATATATACTCAAGATCCCTTTAAATAATGGGCTCAAACTTTTAGTAAAATGGTAGTAAAGAACTCATGTAGAGAACCTATGTTGCAAAGCTCATAGTTCTTGGTCAGTGGAAGTCCTTTACTCTGTGAAATCCTTATGACTTTCACCTTAGTTGAAGCTTTCTCCTAGGCTCTGAGGGTTAATACACTTGTAGAGGTTTTGGGTTTGTTTTTTGTTTGTTTGTTGGTTTGGTTGGTTGGTTTTTTTGGTGGGGCAATGAGGGTAAAGTGATGTGCCCAGGGTCACACAGCTAGGAAGTGTCAAGTGTTTGAGGCCAGATTTGAACTCAGGTCCTCCTGAATCCAGGGCTGGTGCTTTATCCACTGAGCCACTTAGCTGTCCCCTCATAGAGTTTTTTGTTTTGTTTTGTTTCATTTCGTTTCGTTTCGTTTTGTTTTGTTTTAGTGAGGCAATTGTGTTTAAGTGACTTGCCCAGGGTCACACAGCTAGTAAGTGTTAAGTGTCTGAGGTGGATTTGAACTCAGGTACTCCTGACTCCAGGGCCAGTGCTCTACCCACTGAGCCACCTAGCTGCCCCCCTCATAGAGTTTTGATGCCTCCTTCATTTGATGTTTCTAATTTTTCCTTGGCATTTCTCTCACTTCCCTATGGAGTCACTGTGGCTCTCGAGGTACCGTTACCATCTCTGGTGCTCACTACTATTAGAACAATGAGACTTCCACATCTAATAATCTTTCCAAGGTCATAACTTTGTCAAAACCCTCTCTGGACACTTGGTTGTCTTTTATTAGGAGACCTATTTGCCCTTGGCATGTCTTCCTCTACTCCTAGCTAAGTGTATTTTGTGAATATAGTTAGTTTCTCTGACAATACTGCCAATGAGGAAGGGAGCAATAGAGAGGCACTCTTTCCTCCTCCCCAGGTCCCCTGCCAGGGACCTGGAATCTTCAGTTCCTAAATGTGGAGTCTTCTCTCAAGTGACTGAACTAGCTTGCACTTTTTATAAGACATCTAAGAGGTATAATTTGATTGATTTAACCAATTCAAGAAACTTTCTTTGTGGTACTTTTTGTCTTTGTCCAATGACCCAAATATGTCTATGATCCTTACAAGTTAAGTAAGAATTTCCACACACTTAGCTTATTTTTGATCAATTGATTGACTAAGGTGAGGATGTATTGTCCTTCTGTGATTAACTGGCATAGAATCCACACTTATATTCCCTCCCACCTAGCTAAAAAAAAATTGATATGTTGAGAAAATTAGTTCAAGTGCTTTTAGCAAAGTCCATAGTCCCAGATTCTGGGACTCTAATGAATTTGAAAAATTTAGCATTATTCTTTTGGAGTACTTTTCTCAATGCCTTCTACTAAGAGGCCCAGAAAAGGTCTATGTGGTAGAGATCATAAATGTATCTAACGATTTACATTCTTCCAAACATCCAAATATATCGTGCTACAACTAACTAAATTCATCATTTTACAAAATTGACGTTGGTTACCACTTCTCTTGGTGCTTGAAATTGCCTTCCCCCAACCCAAAGGCAGTTTTGTTTTTTTTTGTTGTTGTTTTTAAGGGAAAAGAAAAGGGGCAGCTAGGTGGCACAGTGAATAGAGCACCAGCCCTGGATTCAGGAGGACATGAGTTCAAATGTGGCCTCATACACTTGACACTTACTAGCTGTGTGACCCTGGGCAAGTCACTTAACCCCAATTGCCTCACCAAAAAAAAAAAAAAAAAGGAAAAGAAAAAATAGCTCTTTTATATTCTGGTACCTCAAGAATGTCAGATATACCAGAACAAATCAGAATTATTATTCATTTTCCAGTTTTCAGAGAATTTCTGCCAACTATTTAGCAGAACCATTCTATCAATCATTTTTATTTATGGTAGACAAACTTTATACTTTATATTTGATTTAACTAGTACTTTTGTAAGGTTGGATTACTTTTTATTATATAGAAAATTTTCATATCCTCCATCTTTGGGTGTTCTCTCACTATTCCATTTCTTTTTGGCTTCTCAAGCCTCTCATAGATTTAGATTAATGTTGAATTGTTTATTTTGTTGTAGTGCTTCTCTGATTCACCTTAATTTAGCCTAAATTTACCTCTTTATGAGTTTCAACTATAGTACTGAGTTGAGCTTCTGTGGAAAAGCAAAAAAAATCTACTTCATATTCCAAAAAAATTCTTTAGACACTAAGACAAGAAACATGTTTTCCCCACTCATCTCTTCTCCAGGTTAAGTATCCCAAGTTACTACAAGGCATTCTCATATAAAAGTCTAATAGAGAATGAAATAAAATGATATAGTGTAAATATGAATCTATAAATAATATGTTTTATAAGTACATATATATGTTGCATGTAAAAGGTTTTGCAAAATGTAAAAGCACTATATATAGATTAGCTCTTATTTCATTGTTCTTAACTTTATGTTTGATGGAGTTCAGCTAGAAACTTTTGGAATAAGGTGCTATCCTACTATTGTCCATTTATTTGTAATGTTTGGTGAGCTTTTGAATGGAAAGATGCAATAAATGATTTTTTAAAATTGAACAGAAGTGTTGGGATGTCATTATCTATAGGTATACAGTACTGAAATCATCTTTGGGACAACTCTGGTGGCAAAAAAGACAAGGTGGATGACATATTTCTTCCTGTTCATTTTAATGTCATTTACCCCCATTTCAAGCATTTTGAAGGTTAGGAATACTTGCCTTGGAGGCATGTTTTGAAAATATTTTAAAACTTTTATTGGATGAATATTATATTGGAAAGATGGTCAACAACAGTTCTGATTTTGATAATTCTCTGCTTCAAGTTTATTTGTTAAATTCTCAAGCATATTTTGAGATCTGTATTTGTAGGAAAGGGATTTGTTGTCTATTAGTTTTTGAAGGATAGTAAGCTTCTGAATATAATCACTATCGCTAGGTTTTGTCTTTTCCAATTATTTTGGAGCTGCTACATATTTGTTGCCTGTAGCAGTGATAGTAGTAGTTTCTAACATTTCCTTGCATAAACTGCATTAATTAAAAAGTCTATGCTCCTTAAAGACAAACTGTCTGTAATTTCTGGTAGCAATGATCTGAACTGTCATCATAAAGCCCTATTTTTCTATAAAGAAATTCATATGACTCAGATATTTATTTGATAAATCTGTTTGATACTTTCGGGGGGGGGGTTCTTGATTGCATGCCTGTATATCCTCCATCAAGGACTTTTGATTTTACTCCTCAATTTTAGCAAGCATTTCACAGGGATGCATGAGTTCCTAGAAAATCACTTTACCAGATACCTTCTGATGTAAGCCCGATCCATTCTTTCTTAACAAATCACATGACAATTAGAAAATATAATAATGGATCCTTCAATATAAAGTTCACTTACATTTTTATGTACTTTATACAAAGTATTTGGAATTTGCATTGTTCAGGGGAAAAAAATCTATAAATTCCTATAAGAACAGATTTATTTACTTGAGAAGCAAAAAAGCATCCATCATAAGTTCCAGAGGTACAAAGAGTAACTCATTATTGATTCAAGGATTATTGAACAAGCTACCTGAAAGCATTATAATATGTATATCACCTTGATCAATTACTGCAAAGCCTTCGACAGTCCTTTACTCATACCTTAATCATATACTACAAAATATATAAAATAGATCTAAGAAGAGCAGAGTATCTGATGTCCAGATGAAAAATTATTCTCTATTTAAAAAGCACTTCTGACACAATAATGTTAAGGATATTTGATATAAAGCATGACATCTTTCAGGAAGACAATTTTAGCCCATTATGGTTCTGTCTACCAGGAAACCCGTTACAAATCACTTCTGAATAGACCTCCATATGGCTTTCAAATCTGAGGGAATGATATTAAAATATTGTATTAATCACTTGATATATATCAATGATATCAGGTTGTATGGTTGCACCCTGTCCAAAAAAAAAAAACCCCAGATACTTCATCTTCTACAACTATCTCTGTACTTAATAAGATTCTTAATTACATACAACAAGAAAGCATAAACAAAAAGCTTTGAGCATAAATTCAAGTTTTATTGAAGCAGTAGAAGGTGATACTTAGAAATATCTTGATCTTCTCCAGATAAAACACATCCAGCATAATAAGGCTTATCAAATGGAAAACTAAAACTGTCTATGTTAAGAGACTAAATGTCATCCTGAAGTCAAACTATAATGATTAGAATACATTTAAAGCAATTAATATCTGTACTAGAATAGTCATCACAAAGTTTCTGCTTGGTAAGATGGACAAATAGATTTAGAAAGTGTACAAATGAAAACACAAAACATGAAGGAAACACAAAATTAATCAACCCAAGAAGGCAAAGTTAGCAAATTCTCATAAAAAAGGAGGAAGATGGTAGATAATCGAAGAATACATTATGAACAGGGTAAAATTTTTCAAAAATATTTTGGAGCAAAAGAAGCTCATTTCACAAAGTAATAGTAAAAGATAACTATACACACAGAGAGAGGATTTGTTTAATATAATCAAAAGTGGTTTATCTCTAGATGGAGCCTGTGGAACACTTAAAATCCAAGAGTAGAATCAAAATGTCTTTGTGACACAAATCCTCTCTCTGTGACATTCATATAAACTCAACCATCAATATCCCATTAAAGAAGCATCAAGCTAATAGATGAACCATGTACTGCAGTTTTACATATGAAAAACAATGGAAGTTTATTATGACCATTCAGGTCGAGATTATTGCCACTAGAAATTACAGAAAAGTTGTCCCTAATGAATCTTGATTTACTGATTAATGAATATGTGTTATGAAACAGTGGAAACTATGTAACATATCACCGCAGTTTGCAAAAATTTAGTCTTTGCTACATTCCTAGAAAAATAGAGTTAGGTGGCAAGATTTATATGCTATGAGCTCACTATCCTTTACAAACCAACAGATGACAAATCCCCATGCTCCAAATACAAATGGCAACATATCCCTGAGAATTCCACAAAGAGAATGTCCTGGAAATAGAGCATCATTTCAGACAGAACTGTCACCCAGCAACTACCCAGATATAACATTCATCCATAAAAATTGAAGAACAATGTTTTTTAATAGATATCACCATACTAAATACTCATCACTTCAAAACACAAGAGATGAAAAGATTTCAAAATATTGAGTCCTAGTGGAAGAAAGCAAAGCACCATAGAAACAGGACAAGATACACGTCAGCCTTGTCATGCTGATTGCTACTGGAATTGTCATTAAGAAAGAAGCTTTCAGTTAGTCTCCCGAAGATAAGCCTACAACCCAATACTCATTTGATTACAACAAGAAGCCATCTTCTCCACTCATGCAACACTCTGTAGAACATTAAAAGAATAACAGCAGGAGGGTGACTTTCCTCAGACCTTTTTTATCTGAATTCCATTAAAAATGACAAGAATAAGATTAATAATAACATAATGATAATAACATTATTAAAATGTAAAATAATAATTGAAGGGTGGCAAATCATCTTAGGGCTGGTCCTGTCTGAACTCTACAGAAAATTATGAGAATTAAATTAATAATAATAATAATAGTCATTCCTCTTGGGAATATATTTTCTCTGTTTACAATTTTATAGCTACTTTTGCCAAGTGTCATAAAAAGTGAGTGGAACCTGAGAAATGAAATTGTGGTTGCTTTCTCTTTTCTATCATCTCAGCTAAAGAATGATTTTTGTTTTAAAAATATTTTAGGGACAGCTAGGTAGCACAGTGGATAAAGCACTGACCCTGGATTCAGAAGAACCTGAGTTCAAATCCAGCCTCAAGCATTTGACACTAGCTGTGTGACCCTGGGTAAGTCACTTAACCCTCATTGCCCTGCAAAAAAAAAGAAAAAAAAGACTATTTTAACTCATGTATAACGTATTTTGAATTGCTTGAGTCCTTGTGGGTGGGGGATGGGAATGGAGGGAGGAAGAGAAGTTGGAACACAAAGTTTTTTAAAAATTGATGTTAAAATTTGTTTTTACATATGTTTTGGAAAATAAAATTCTATTTAGAAAGGAAAAAAAACTATGATCACTGGTCTGCAGCAATGGATGTGATCCATGTGGATAAGTGAAGCTCTCCATGGTCTGGTAGAGCTTAGACAAGTCGAATGACTTCTGAACTGACTCACATAGCATATGTAAAAAACCAAAAACATAGTTTGTAACTCCCTATGATTCTCAAAGAGAGAGAGATCCAGCATTCCCTTATCAGAATTTCAAATGGTTCTAAGGAAATTGAACTCTCTGCTTGCCTTTGGATGGCTTTTTTTTCAAATAGGGACAACTCAGATTCTGCTGGAAAAGAGTACCTTCACCAAAGAACCAGTGAAAAGAACATCTCAAGCATTAAAACACTTAGTTTGAATATTATTGGAGCAGAAGAGATCAGGAAAACCCCTTGATTGCTGGACTAGGATACTTCTGATAAAGATATTCATGCACTCTGACCCCTAACTGGGTGACATATATTTTGCCTATTTCTGAAAGATATGTGCCTTGTTGAGATAAAACAGAGGCTCCTTATTGGTAGTTCCTTCTTCTGTAAGATGACTAGCTATTTATTCAAGGTAGATAGCAACCACAAGCACAAGTATATCTCTGCATTGGGGAAAAAATGCATCTAAAAGATCCTGAGATAAAAGGTGCATGCCTTCTATAGTTAGTATGGATGATGATGGAATGATACAATGATGATAATCATGGTGGAGGTATATACACAAATGTACTATTTTATATATTTTATTATACATATATATAAATATCTAAAATATACATATATCATCACCATTATCATTATCATCACATCATTTCATTATATGTAGACAAGTATATATGTGTATATGTGCTTTCAACATGACACAACACATTGTAGCACATCAAAAAAGATGACAACACCTAAATGTTGGAAACCCAAATAACCTAAAAATCCAGGTCTAATATTATCTTGTACCATTTAGAAAAAAAAAATAGTTCTCCAATCCATAGAGCACTGAAAAATGTAGCCTTGAGACTCTCTCCTACATTCTACACTGGGGAACAATACTAAGAGAAGAGGAACATTAAAGGCCACCCAGTAGTTTCCTTGCCTTGTTTATGAATGCCAAGTCAAGAGCAATTTTTAAGGCTGGAGAGAAAAAGTGCAAAGTCAACTAACTTCAGCTAATTAGTTCTTTCTATGTTGTGACTGTAAATCAATGACAAGCAAAATTCTAATACTTTCACTTTGGCAGAGAAGTTGTCCCATCACTCACGGTCCATCCCTTTTTTTCCCATAGAAATGGCCTTGCTGAGCTTTCTCTGGGTAATCAAAAGATCTCCAGTTATGGGCATCCCCTCAACCTCCTGCAGCCTCCAGGAAAATGTGCTGGTGGCAGCTGTTTGTAATAAGCTGAAGGCATCGTGAGACCAATTGTAATGCAAAGGTCATATTTTCTAAGCTGTTTATAGATTGTAATTTGTAAAGTTGTAATGTCACATGTTGTCAATAATTCAAGGAGGAAAATTACCACTGCTAATAGGCCATCAATTCCCTATTCTTCTGCTTTAACTCTTTATTCCCCCAAACACCTTCCACTTCTGCTCCATTTGAGCTAGTTTTGTGAACCAGGAACTAAAGGTTTCATTTGTTTATGCACACTGGGGTGGTAAATTTAAAGGAATCCTTTAACAAGACTCAAACCAATCAAAAGGCCACAAGTCAGGAGATAAAAATGCATGTTAAAGGTCTATTCTCTATGGAGCCCAGTCTTCCAGAAAATGTGTTGTCAGTCAGGAAGAAGAGACCTTTCAAAAAAAAAATTGGAAGAGACAGCAAGTTTTGTTAAAAAGCACTGACTGTTTGATGCTAGAGTAGTTAGAGCAGGCTGCTAATGATGGTCTGGTTTTTGTTTTTTGTTTTTAAACTAATTGTTAACTGGTGCATCTCATACTCAGCAACAGGACTTTTGGAGGAGGGAAATAGAACTCTGAGCAAAGGGAATACTAGACTTGTCGTTCCCATTGCTCAGCTTCAGGAAAAGGTAACCTGTCACCCATCACTGAAGCATTGTGTATGACAGATGAAGGGTTTTTAATTCTCATCAATTTTTCCAATACAATCCAGGTCATTAACATTAATGTGGTAAATTGCACAGGGGAGGAATCATGGATTTTTCCTCCTTATCACCTTAAGGTTCAGGAGAAAACAGAATGGTTAGGTGGTGCAGTGGACAGAGCACGGGGTCTAGAGTCAGGAAGATCTGAGTTCAAATCTAGCCTCAGACACACTTACTAGGTTCGAGACCCTGGACTGTCACTCACGGTTGTTATGAGAATCAAATGAGATAAAAATTATAAAGCACTTAGCACAGTATGTGGCACATAATATATATAGTAAACACTAAATTAATGTTACTTATTATTGTGGGGCGGGCACAAGCTAATGATCCCAATCCTTATGAACGTGCTTATAAGCATGCTTAGGTGACACAATCCCTACTCAGACATTGGAGCATGAACAGAAATTATAAAATTGTTTCTAGTCCATTAGCCATATAGTGAGGACAAGCCATTTTAATTTGCTACAGGACCAGAACTGGTTTACATTCAAAAGGTACTAATTAGCCAGAGCTCAGCCCCTTGGTCAGTCTTTCCTGGCTAGCTGCTATTTGGGAAAATGATATAAAGCAAGAGTTCTTGACTATTTTTGTGGTAATGAACCCTTTGGCAGCTCTTCTTAGAATAATGGTTTCAAATGTATAAACTAAAATACAAAGGATCCCAAAGGGAAGTGATTCTGTTAATATAATTATAAAAATACTTTAAAAAAAAACTAAGTTCATTGACCCCAGGTGAAGACCCAGAACAGGAGAGGACTCTTGTCCTTCGCATTTGAGGCTGACATATGGCCATGAATATAGGTCTCTGTTCTTTGAGACTTTGTGTTTACTATTTTTCATTTTAGAAAAAGGACACTGGAGAAGGCTGTGAACTTGTGAGTTTTGAAAAGTCAGCAGAGCACGCCGCCAGGAGATTCACAAGCAGAATCCACAGCTATGGCAGAAAGAGAATACGGCACTGAATTCCCAAGGATTTACCTTCAGGATCCAACACAGCATTAGCAGAGAAATAGACTCATTATGCATTCATCAGTTATGCCATGTTTAAAAGAGCACCTGGTGGGCAAATTCTATGGAGAAACTGTGATAAATACAAGTCTTCTCTACCATGGAACCAAGGTAGCATGAGGCGGGGGGGGGGGGGGGTTAGTGTCCCACCTATAGGTTTTACTTTTTGAGGAGATTGGAAAGATTAATACATCTGTTCTTGTTTTCTCATAAAAGTAGACCTTTGTAAAAGCTATAAAATATTAGTTGGTTAAATAGAACCTGGGTGTAAATTACTGGAGGCTGGCAGTAGGAGAAACACTGCAATGGGGGCTTAAACTTATAGCACTAAAGAAACATACACTTGGGGTAGCTAGGTGGCGCAGTGGATAGAGCACTGACCCTGGATTCAGGAGGACCTGAGTTCAAATCTGACCTCAGACACTTAATACTTACTAGCTTTGTGATCCTGGGCAAGTCACTTAACCCCAATTGTCTCACCAAAAAAAAAAAAAAAAAGAAAGAAACATACACTTAACCTTTCAAGGGGTATTCCTAAAACCCCAAGGGGAAGAGGGTATAATTGTCTTTACTTTGGAAGAGTAAGTAGAGAGTGATCCATGCACCTGTATTAGAATAGTAAATTATATTGAACTTCACTAAAGTCCAGGCATCAACATGATTTTCTGTTATGCGATAAGTTCCAGTGGCTCTCATTACCTCTGGGGAAAAATACAAACTCCTCCCTTTATAATTTTAAGCCTCTCACAATCCAACTTCAAACTACCTTTCTAGCCTTATTATACATTATTTACTTTCATATATTTTATGATTCAGAAAAAAAGCAAAAGAAAAATTATTAGCCTTCTTGACATATTCGAGTTTTATATAGTTTGTTACTCATTACATTGTATTTCCTTCTCACCTCTCCATTTTAGCATGGGCCTTTCCCTAATCTCAAAGAGCTTATGTTCTAATGAGGGATATACCATGCAAGCAACTATGTTCATATAAGATATAAAGTATAAATAGGAAGTGATATGAGAAAGAAGGCACAACTAATGGGGAATAAAAGAATGGGATAGTGGGATTTGAGCTAAGTCTTGAAGAAAGCCAAAGAAGTCAGAAGGTGAAGATGAGGATGGAGAACATTCCAAGAATAGGGGACAGTTAGTGAAAGGACACAGAGTCTGGGGATGTGGTATTATATACAAGAGACAGAAAGAAGGTCAGTGTTTCTGGACTGTAGGGGGCAGCGAGGTGGCACAGTGGATATAGTGCCAGATTTGGACTCAGGAAAATTAGTCTTCCTAAATTCAAATACAGCCTTAGACGCTTAGTAGCTGTGTAACCTTGGGCAAATCACCTAACTTCTGCCTGTCTCAGTTCCTCATCTGTAAAATAAGCTGGAGAAGGAAATGGCAAACTACTCCATTATCTTTACCAAGAAAACCCCAAATGGAGTCATGGAGAGTAAAACAGGACTGAAATGATTCAAGAAGAATAATAACAACAAATGTGAAGGAGCCTAAGATTGTGACGGGCTTTAAAATGCCAAATCAAGCATTTTATATTTGATCCTGAAGGAAATAGGGAGCTACTAGTTAGTTAGCTTATGCAGTGGGTAAAGTGCTGGATTTCAGGTCTGGAAGACCTAAATTCAAATCTTCCCTTAGATGCTTATTATCTATGTGGCCCTGTGCAAATCTCTCAGCTTCAGTTTCTTTATCTATAAAATGGGAATTAGAGTAGCACCTACCTCACAGGGCTGCTGTAAGGATGAAATGTGTTAATATTTGTAAAGTGCTTTGCAAATGTCAAAATGCTACAGCATCATCATCTCTACCGGACTTTACTTTCTAGAGGTTGCTGGGGAAGTGATGTGGTAAGACTTGTTTTTTAGCAAGATCACTTCAGTAGCCAAAAGGAGGATGGGTTTTAGTGTAAAGAGACCTAAGGCAGAGGGTCCACACAGTAGGCTGCTGCGATAGTCCAGTCATGTGTTTATGAGGGCCTAGACCATAGTGGTGGTAATGTAAAAGAAGAAAATTGGAACTATATGAGATATACAATGAAGGAAGAAGGTACAAGATTTGGAAACAGACTGGACATATAAGATGAATTCAATTGAAGAGTCAAGGATGACACAAAATTTGTGAGCCTGGGTTATTAGGAGAATGGTGCTGTGTACCCTACCCTTGACAGTAATTGATAAAATAGGGGAAAATAAAGGCTTGAAAAATCTGTTTTAGAGGAGTTTGGGACATTTACAAAATTTACATTTACATCTACAAAACATCCATTGGAAATGTCTAAAACCAGTTGGTGATATGAAACTGGAGATTAGGAGAGAAATCAGGGTTGAATAAATACATATGAGAGTTATCTGTATAGAGATGATAATGGAACCAATAGAAATTGATTATATCACCAAGTGGGAGAACACTGAGGAAAAAGAAAGAGAATCCAGTAGAGAGCCTTGGGAAAGAAGTACAGTTAGTGGGTATAATTTATAGGAAGATGTAGCAAAAGACAATGAGGAATGATCATAGAAGTAGAAGGAAAACCAGAAGAGGAAAGTGTTACAAAAACCTTAAGACAAGAGAGAGTATCCAGTAGAAGAGGGTGACTGACAATGTCAAAGGCTGTGTACTCTTTAATCCAGTGACACTGACCTACCTCTTCCATGAATAAGACATTTCATATCTTGGCTCAAGGCATCTGCGCTGGCTGTCCTCCATGCCCGGAACACTCTGCTTCCTCTGCTCCAACTACAAAGCTCCTTGGATTCCTTTAAGTCCCAACTAAAAGCCCACCTACCATAGAAAACTTTCCCCAACAATTCTTAATTCCACTGTCTTCCCTCTTTTAATTATTTCCTATTTGTCTTGTATATAGCTTGCTTTGTATGTATTTATTCCTATGTTGTCTCCCCCATTAGATTCTCAGCTCTTCAATGGCAAGGACTGTCTTTTTGCCTTTCTTTTTATATTGCCAGCATTTAGCAAAGTATCTGGCATATAAATGTTTATTGATTGATTATTAGATGAAGGATGAATATTGAGGAAAGGCCATTAGATTTGACAATTAAAAGATTATCGCAGGAATGTTAAAAGTAAATAAATAATACATTTATTATTTTTTAAAGAGATCATTGCTAACTTTGAAGACAGCAGTTTCAGTTGAATAGTGACTCAGACTTCAGAGTTTAGAAAAGAGTGAGCAGAGTAGAAGTAGAAACATTAACTATAGATAACATCTACAAGAGTTTAGACATGAAATGAGGTGACATATAGGAAGATAGAAGCAACAGCCAGACCAAGTGAAATATTTTTAATAATGGGGGAAGACATATAATCAAGTAATCATGATTCTTGGTTAATGGTGATTGTGAATAAATTGTCAAGAGTCCAGTAATTGTTAGAAGCCCTGAACTAGCAGGTTATAGTATAATCTAGGAGAACAAAACCTAATGCTATTTTAGAATAAAAAAAGCACTGATAAAATAACTACCTGTTATAATTGGTAAATCTTGTTTATTTCAGGGTATTATTTATATGTCTGTCAATTATAACCCTACACCAATATAGAGCAGCTGCATCTGCTTGTTCCAGTAGATTCAGTAAAATTATCTCACAGAGAGTTCTACTGAATCATAGAAACAAGTCATTATTGAATATCTACTATGATCCCAGATCTGTGCTAGACACTGGACAAAGAGAAGCAATCATTCTTGTTCTCAAAAAGCTTATAATCTTATTCTGTTTTAAAGAACAATGTTAGTTGCATCTTGGAGAACCCTCTTCACTTTGCCAATGATAGAAAGCATTGATAATAATTCAAACCACCTAAAGCCATGTTCAGGAAAGCCAAAAAAACAAAGTCCAAAAAAACAGAAAATACTTGAGGGTCTGTTTAAGCTTTGCAATATAGTGAAAAGAGTATCAATGATGATGGGAATAAGATTTGGATAGAGTCCTGGCTCTAACACTTACCAGGTATAGGACTCTAGACAAGGTCCCTCACTTCTTGCAGGTATGAATTTTCCCATGTATAAAACAGTAGACATTTTCATTATCTATGAAATGTGGCTATTATGAGGAAAATGCTTGATAAACCTTAAAGAGCTATAAAATGTGAATTATTATCAATCAGTTGGGTAGGTCACAGCATATGTTATAAGTGTCTTCTCTCGTCTCATCTCAAGTCACATGATTTTCCTGTTATCTATTACATATAAAGATTTTAGAACAAGTTTAATAAAGGAATCAGCATCAGTCATCCATTGAGAGGTCTCAAAGTAGACTAGATACTCCCTTCAGGGGGTTTACAGTCTATTAAATTCTATTTTTATATAAAGCTCTCACCCTCAGTGCCATAAATCCTATTCAAGGCATTATCCAGGCATGGCAATAACAAATTTCTCCTTTTGTAAAGGCAGAGTATATAATACAGGTCACATACAATAAAAAGTATTAGGGCATGTCCTTGGACTTGGGAGTATTTATAGATGGCTCAAAGCATGCTTTAATAGCAAGAAATTCCATGACTAATATCAACTCAAGGAAAACATAATGTACAGTTCCAAAAATGACTCATGTAACATTTTGTTTACTTTGGAAAATTGTGTTAATTTACATACACACATATATGCACATAATCTGTATGTACATATAACTAATTTATATATGCATATGCTTATATTGCATAGCTATATTTCTGTTTTCCATGTTAAAATTGTGATTTTTGGGACATAGTCTATATTCATTAGCCAAGACAGCTAAGCTTGAGATTTCACAGTATGCTACTCTTTGAAATGTGGAAATATAAGCAAAAAACAATGCACAGCTTCACGAATTAGCAGATAATATTATACTTTAAGGAAGAAAAAAGTAGGGGGTAGGAACTTTCTTTTCCTTCAAACTTTTATTGTTTCCTGAAATCTAGCTTTACTAAACCTTTTTAAGGCCTTGAACTATTTAGAAAAGTTGTCTGCCTTCTGTTTCTTAAGGTGTTTTTTATCCGTCTCTTATTTCTTAAAGTGATCTGACTCGGAAGTCTCAACATTTAGCTGTGGTTCATTAACTATTCCAGGCACATGTCTATCCAGGATCAGAGAAGACAATGCTTCCTCTCACTCTTGCTCACATACCTGAAACCATGGGATTGTCAGCTTCTAGTCTGCTGAATTCAGTGGTAGAGAAGTGCATTGAAATAGATTCTAAGGGCTTAAATCCGTTGCTATGGTTCAATTCCCCGACTGACATATAGCCCCACAGACCCTTGTAGGAATCTTCCTAAATTCAGAAGAGAAATGTGAGATACTAAAGTATGACCATTTGGACTATCCTTGGACCAACTCTAAGAACAAAAAACCAGGGTCTTTATGTGAATACTGTCTTTAAGCAAAGCAATTTTAGATATAGAATACTTTAGATGCTGAGAAGCACTTATATAGCAGGTTCTAAAGGGTGAGAATACATATTCCATGGAAGAACACTGAACTTTTCACAGATTTATAAGTGACTATAACCAAAGATTCAAATAGATGACTTAAGAAAGATTTAATCCTATCCAAACAGTATTTTTGCCTATGCACAACTAATATTCTTCTAATAATCAAGGCCCATTGATTTTGAAATGTAGTTATTCCCATGGCATGGTTATTCTTATGAATAACACACATACATATATGTAGATATAGATTAGAGATAGAGATATACGTGTATGTGTGCTCAAAAGTAAAGAATTGTAATTATAGAACACCAGAACCAAGACCTTTAGAATAGGAGTTATTAATATATATATTTTTTGTATTTGTATTTGGTTTTCTCCCCAAATACTGGAGTAAGAACACAAACAATAGGCTCAGTGGCAGAAGAAATGAAAGTGTGAATTTAGTATCAATGACTCATCCAAACGAGCCAGAAGATGCCAGACATCCTGCCAACTGGATACCAAATGGAAAATTCCCTGCAATCAAAATGGTAGCCAAAAATGACTCCTGCTTAGCTTGTCTATCCTAAGTAGGGTAATAATTAACGGTTATGTGAGGGAAATGTAATGGGACTAGTCATTAAGGAATTATAAATGCCTGAACTAATGGCTTATACCCAGTCCTTGGGCTGATGGCTAACTAGCAAAGCTCTTTAAATGACAAGAGAACTGGAACACAATGAAGGACTGAATATTTAAGTGTACTGAAGCATTTTAATCAATTATAAGAAGGAGAACCATAAAGAGCAGGGAGTCTCACTAAAACATTATAATAATAACCCCAAAGGGAAGCCACAGAAGCAGAGAATAACAATTTTACCTTTGGAGTGATTAGGTATTGCCCCCGCAACCCCCTCTCCCCACACATACACACTTTAGAAATACTAAATTACTGCCAATGGCATGGGCTCGCTAGCTAACCAAAATAAAGGGCCAGCAAAGGCTGGTAGTATTGTTCCAATCCCCAGCTGAAGGTGCTGGGCAGAGCTAAACAGATTTAATTTTCCTGAAATGGCTATGGGGTACCAGTGTGAGGCAAGAAAACTCACCTCTTTTTTCCTGTTTTGTATCAGAGCTTTTATAAAGCACAGAAGGAGAAACACACTATAGCTACACATTCCAGAACTTGATTTATACATGTGTCATCCTGAAATCTCAAGGACACATCTACATGATAACAACATTAGTAAACATGAATCACACTCCCACTGGGCTGGCTAAAAATACAGCTTTGCAAAGGATATATTTTCAGCATACCATATTCCCTAACTTAGACTCTGTAGTGTCAGCAATAGGGAATATTATATGGGTTTTTTTTGTTTGTTTCAAACCAATTACTTGTTAGCCAGGGCCTGTGACTAAGAAACTGATTTCATATTCCCATCCTCTGATGTACTGCCCTCTCCTTTATATGAAAACATGCCCCCTCTCTTACATCTCTTGTAATTATTTCTTTCTTTCTTTTTGGGGGCCAGGGCAATGAGGGTTAAGTGACTTGCCCATGGTCACACAGCTAGTAAGTGTCAACTGTCTGAGGCCACATTTGAACTCAGGTCTTCCTGAATCCAGGGCTGGTGCTTTATCCACTGCGCCACCTAGCTGCCCCCCATCTCTTGTAATTTTAAGTCGTCTCCATGCTGGCCATGGTGATAGGTATAAGGGTATAAACAAAATTCTGGCACCTGACAGTTTTGAGGTTCCAAGGAAGTATGCCCCACTTCATAGAAAAACAAAATTCTACAAAAGCTGTTTGCAAACTGAATCTTGGCAAAGTGAATTATTTAAAATGCACTAGGGAAATCTTACTATAATTAAGGGAATGTTTCATTTTGTTTGGCAAAACTAAATCATCCTCTAATTTACCCATTTTGCAAAACCAGATTTTTTTTTCCATATTTTGGATTTGCTTCACACAATGTACTCCATGTACATGATATAACAGAGCCAATGACATAAAGGGAAAGGCATTTCTCCCCCTCAGAACATATTTTACTTTCTTTTTATCTTGTTAGAAAAGAATAAGAGGAATTATCAATCTGTCAATCCTTTCTGCATTCTGTGAACTTCCAATATTGTGTGTCCAATTAAACCATCTGGGGAAGGGATGGGACTTCCTTTGATAAACACCCTAACTCTTTGACAACGGGAACAGGGCCCTGCCTACACCAAGCACTTCCAAGAAGACTCTCTCCTTTGGAAATAAAAGCATTTTATCCACTCTTCCACTCTTTTATTTGGATAGATTAGGTGCCAGTAAACGGAGATGGTGTACATTTCCAATATCAGCACAAGGATGAAGAATATTTTTCCTAGGCCAATTATGAAGACTAAGGGTATGTATCATGGTGCATATTTGAGGCTAGAAGGTAGGGAGCAATAGTAACTGCCCACAACACATCTTTTCCATGTTCCATGAAACCAGCCTACCTCCCAAGAGAAGCCCCCTTCCAATGAAGCGCCAGACTGAAAAAATGAGGTTTTTTTGTTTATTTGTTTAGAAATTCTCCAATAAGGTAAGACTTTCCTGGAACAACATAGGAAAGCACCCAGAAAGTATCTGACTAGTTTTCCCAAATTATACACAAATGCATTAATATTTAATGCTTATAGAATACCACAAATGTTCATGGTGATAGATGAGAAATAAATTTGTGCCAGAAAATGAGTCTTTGAAAAAAAATCTTCACACAGAAACATCTTTGAAACTTTGTAATAACCTCTCAGGGGAAACAGCCATCACTTAAAACTATGGTATCCTGAGCAAAAAGCAGAATATTCTAGGAGGCACGGGCCTGTGCTGATAAGACAAGGATTAAATACCCCCACGAGGTGCTTTTCTTCTCTAATTTATATGATGTTACTATAATGTAAGTGCAGTCCATGAAGCTTGCCTTCAGGCTGCCTGTCTCCCTTGGCAATACCCCCATTCTGTCAAGTTCACTGACAGTAAGCAGTGACCTTGATGTATAGAAAATTACCTCCTCTCACCCGTTATCTAAGCTCTGGTATTTCCCCTCCTCCCTTCCCATATAAATATCCCAGGCTTTCTAAACTTCATTTGTGATAGAATTTCCCAGTCTTTCAACATATCCCACCAGCTCACTTTTCTTTGTCAAGAACATTTCTTTGTCAATTACTCTCACTCTCTCTGTCTCTCTCTCTTTCTGTCTGTCTCTGTCTGTCTGTCTCTGTTTGATTTTAGACTCTTTCTCATCTTAGGAGATAAAATTTTACAGACTGGTGTTCTGAGTCTGATGAGTCATATGATCTCATTCCAATGAGGCATTTTTCCATACTGTTTATTCCCTCCTCCATTCCAATTTCCCCAATGGTGGTATTTCAGCCTGTCACAACATGTCAGGAAGGTATCAAAACAGCTGTTACCTGGATCATACCGTTCTGTGCTACAGAAACTATTGTTGTGGATGATGTATTCGAATCTTCATCCTCCCTATGCTTCTAATACCCTGTCAGGAGCTGGGGGTTATCATGGATGACTCTAGAGATAGCATTCAAATTTGGGAATGATCAAAGATAGGTCCTGTAGCTCAAAAATAAATAAACCAGCATTCTCACCTACCAAGTAACAAAATCAGAATCTACTTACTAGGTGCATTCCCTAAGGAGGTCAGAGACAGAAAGAAAGGACCTATATATACCCAAGTGTTGAAAGCAATACTTTCAGCAGTTGCAAAAACTGGAAACAAAGTTGGTGCCCATTGATTACATAATGGCTAAACAAATTCTGCTATGCTAGCAGAATATTATTGCACCATAAGAAACAATGAATAAAAGGAATTCAGAGAAGCATAGTGAAGGCCTTAATGAATTTATATAGAGCAAAGTAAATAGAACCTGGAAAAGAAAATACAAAATAACTACAGAATTGTACATGGAAACAACACTGGAAGGTGACTGAACACTAAACAATTATAACCACCCAACTTGGTCTCCTTAAGAACAAGTAATGTTCCTTCCTTCCTTCCTTCCTTCCTTCCTTCCTTCCTTCCTTCCTTCCTTCCTTCCTTCCTTCCTTCCTTCCTTCCTTCCCTCCCTCCCTCCCTTCCTCCCTCCTTCCTCCCTCCTTCCCTTCATTTCTCCCTTCCTCCCTACCCTCCTTCCTTCCCTTTTCCCTTCTCTTCCCCCTCCATCCTCCCCTCCTCCTTCCCTCCCTTCTTTCCTTCCCTCCTCCCTTCTCTCTTTCCTTCCTTCCTAAAAATATAATTAATTCCTTCTAGCTCTAAATCTTAGTTATTTCTACACAAACCCATCTGCCCTGCTTGACTGATCCCTCCCCTAAGACAAAGAAAAACAATTAAGAAAAAACATTCCATAGAATGAATGCATCTAACAATGTATATTATATTCTGTCCTAGTAGTTACCAATTTCTCTACCAAAAAAGGGAGGTGGAATGTTTTTATTATCTATTCCCTTGGATCTTCATTAGTTTTTCTATTACTCTGAGTTCAATTTCCTTTTAGTGATCTGGTCATTTACATTGTTATAGCCACTGTATATATTTCTTCTCTTAGTTTTGCTTATTTTGTGGTATATCAGTTCACACAGTTTGTTCCATGTTTCTCTGAGTTCTTCATGTTTATAATTTTATAGTATAATACTATTTAATTATATTCATAGATCATAAGCTTTTTTTCAGCTATTCTTGAATCAAAGGGCACTCACTTTGTTTCCAGTTCTTTTCTACCACCATAGTGTTACGATGCATATTTTGGTATAGAAAAATCTGGCTTTGACTTCCTTGGGATAAAGGCCCCATAGAGGGATCACTGTGTCAAAGGATATGGACAGCTAAGTCACTTTTATTACATACATCCAAATTGAAATCCAGAAATGTTTGGGCTATTTCAAAACAATACCAGAAGGGCATCAGTATTCCTGCCTTTCTAAAGACCTCTGACATGAACTGCTCCTACAATTTGTCATCTCAGTCAATTTGCATAAGTGTGTGATCAAAGCTCAAAGCCCATTTGGATTTCAAGTCTCAATGGCAATGGCCGAGGGTCTAGAACTTGAACCAGGGGCCTAAACTTCCACATTCCTGCTCTAGCACAATGATATCAAACTTACGTAGAACTGAGGGGACACTAATCCCTATATAAGGATCCCTGTGGACTGTATAGTAACTTAATTTTAAAATGTTATCTGTTTTATTGTATTTTGCTTTATTAAATATTTCCCAATTATATTTTAATCTGGTTCCATTGCATTTGGACTATTGCAGGCTGCCACATGTTTGACACCTCTACTTTAGCATGGATAAACATAAACCCTCAAACTTTATACTAGATGTGACCTTAGTGTCAATCTCTGTCACTTTAAAATTGAACAAATTGAGCCCACCCACTCCCCATAAGGTTTCTTATCCAAGGTCAGATAGGTCAGCTGGTCAAACTCCCTCATTTTTTTGTTTTTTTGTTTGTTTGTTTGTTTGTTTGCGGGGCAATGGGGATTAAGTGACTTGCCCAGGGTCACACAGTTAGTAAGTGTCAAGTGTCTAAGACCGGATTTGAACTCAGGTACTCCTGAATCCAGGGCCAGTGCTTTATCCACTGTACCACCTAGCCACCCCTAAACTCCCTCATTTTACAGGCAAGGAAACTGAGACCCAGAGAAGCTGAAAAACCTAAAGTCACCTGAATAGTAAGTGAGAAAACCAGGACTGGAAGGGAAGTATTCTGCCTCAAAATCCAGCACTCTAAGATTGGACCAACATCTAGAGAGATGATTACATGGTTACTATGATTAAAAATATCTGGATCTTAATTCTGAAAATAAAACCTAGGTCTGCTGATTTAAAATTCACTACTCTACCATAATTTATGGATTGTTTCAAGTTTTCATAGAAGTGGAATCGATTTTACACAGAGTAGGTGTCTTACTGATAAGGGTCAAGCAAATCATAATGGAAAAGAAAATTAAATGGGGGGAGAGAGGGAAGGAAGAAGAGAGGGAGAGAGGGGAGAGAAAAGAAGAAGAAGAAGAAGAAACAAAGAAACTAAGAACTTGCACTATGGGAAAGCCTTTTTTTCTATAATAATAGATTTATTTAGAATTTTCCCCAAGTTACACGTAAAAACAAATTTTCACACTGATTTTTTAAAACTTTGTGTTTCAAATTCTCTTTCTCCCTCCCTCCCCACCCCTCCCTAAAAAATCAAGTAATTCAATATAAGTTATAGATGTGCAGTCATGCAAAACAGCTCCACATTAGTCAGGTTGTACAAGACAAATAACTTTAGAAAAAGGAACTAACAAAAAAAATATATACTTTGATCAGTATTCAGATACCATCAGTCCTTTCTTTATAGATGTATTGCATTTTTCATGAGTCCTGATAGCATCCTGCTCATCATCTCTTTCACAGTTACTATTTATTGCTAACTGTATTACCCGCCATCCTACTCCCTCCCCTTGATATTTACTCTATTTTCTATCTTCCTTCACCCTATCCCTCCTCTAAAATGCTTTGATTTTTACTGCCCCCTCTCCCAATTTGCCTTCCCTTCCTTCACCTCTCCCCCTTATCCTCTTCCCCTCCCACTTTCCCACAGGGCAAGATGGGAAACCCTTTTAAATCATCCTACTTTCCTGACCATCATTCTCAACTTTCCCCCAAATGAAGACTGGACTCCACCCTTGTGATCCTTACCTCTGATAGGTGAACTCTTACCCCATCATGCCTAGAAGCAGTTCTCCATTCTGCTATATTCCTCCTTCTTAGTCATCTCCATTTCCCACTCTAACCCCACCTTTCCGCTTCCCTTTATGTGTTTTCTTATCCATTGGAAGTTCCCTAAGAGTAGGGACTCTAATGTTTTCCTGGCCCATGTTGTTCAGTCATTTTTTAGTTGTATCCCACTCTTTGTGACCCCAGTTGGAATTTTCATGGCAAAGATACTAGAGGAGTTGGCCATGTCCTTCAGCTCATTTTTCAGGTGAGGAAACTGAGGCAAACAAGGTTGAGTGATTTGTCCAGGGTCACACAGCTGATGTCTGAGACTGGATTTGAACTCAGGAAGATGATTCTTCCTGATTCCAGGCCTGGCACTCTATCCAATGTGCCAACTAGCTGCCCTGTCTGGACCATAGTAATTGCTTGAGTAAATACTCTATCTTATCCATTGAAGAATTCTCTTGTAAAAGAGAAAATGACCTTTCCATTTTAAGGTTTTCACATATCTAGATTTTTTTTTTGCTGAAAGCAAGGCTTATGACTGTCATTTATCTACACCCTTAATGTTCCCAAATTATTAGTTAAATAAACCACAAGTTTGGCATGCCCAGAACCAGACTAATTTGACTTATATGTACCTATGTTCTGTCATTTGTCAAGCAGTAGATATAAAATAGAGTTTTATGTTTCTTTCCTGTTGACTTATGTTTTACATTTGACATATAAACCCCTTAGGGATACTTGGAGTTTTTCTCCCCCACTTAGATGCTTATTCAGCACCTGTTCCTAGAGATATGGTATTATTTCCATTTCCAAGTTTTTAGTTTGCAGGAGGTAAATGAGTAAGTAATTCTTCTGAGAATCCTGAGTCTGACAAGCAGAATAGTGAAAAGTCATCACCACCTCAACCTGGCCATTCCATTCCTCAAAGGCATGAAATTCTAAAGAAAAATTTTTTAAAAGCTTAATGCTAATGTCACATTCTTCCCCAATGTAATCCTCAAGCTAGGCTTGATGAAGGTTTACAGTCTCTAATTGGAGCGGACAATTCCAACCTGAAAATGGATTTTCTCCCAAGAGATCTCCTCTGTATGAATCTTCTAGTTATTTCCAACAGCTTTCCTGACAAAGGCAGTTATGCCTTGTGAAACAGAGTCAATAAAACTAAAGAAGACTGAGTTGGAGGCTCTTCTTACTAGTATACCATCGATAATTATCCAAATGTTAATTAAAAATCATTAACTACAGAAATATAACAGATTTGCTGCAACCAGGTACCATTGGGAACCGTGGGCAGGGGGGAGCTCTCTCTCTCTCTCTCTCTCTCTCTCTCTCTCTCTCTCTCTCTCTCTCTCTGTCTCCCCCTCTCTCTAACTCAGAAAGGATAGAGGGAGAAAGAAAAAGGGAGGGGAGTTGGAGAGATAAAGTAGCTGCTTAAAATCATTTCTACAGATTCCTTTTTGTAGCTTCGTTTAAAATATATATGTATGTATATATGAAATTCTCATTAATTCCTGCATCTGAAATTTAGTTCTATTGGACTCATTTACTCTCTGGGGTCTTTTTATCTCCACTTCTACCAATTACAGATTCAACAGAGATAAAATCTTTTATGCAAATAAAAGTATTGTGTATTATGATGTGACTCAGTATGAATATTGTATCTCAATAAAGAAAAAGAAAAGGAACATACTGGAAATAAAAAGACAAGAAGTGAACAATCAGTTCTGGAGCGAAAATAGAGAGGAATTAAGATGTTTATGTGTAATTCATTTCTAATCCCACCCCTAAATTCCAATATTTATCTAAAATCCTTAGTCTGGCTTTTAAAGCCTTCTCAGATTTGACCTTTGGCAATTATTTTGGCAGGTTACTACAATGGAAAGATAAATGAACATATTACTATTATAAATATTATTATCAACATCATTATTATCTCACTATTATGAAAGGCAAAATAGTATAGACGATGGAGAGCTGTGCTTGGAGTCAGAAGCCCTGGGTTCAAGTTTTGGCTCTGATAATCCCTCAGTCTCTATATCTTGGCTTCTCTTCTCCAAGAAGTCTTTCATAATTCCTCTTAATCTGAAACTCAAAACTTAAAAAAAAAGTTTAAAAATTGTTTTAACATATAATTGGGGGGAATTTAAATATTATTTTAAAAACTAGTGCCGATTTATACCATGTATAACTTTTATGTACAAAATTGTTTACATGTTGACTTCCCCATTAAAATGTAAACTCCTTGAAGGCAAGGACTATGTTTGTCTTTATGTTTCCTCAGTGCTTGTCACAGTGCCTAGAATAGAATAAATTCTTAAAAAATGAACTATTGATTTGTTATTTACTTGAACATACTGCTCATGGGATCATGGGAAAGTCACCACCTCTAAAGGCTTTAGGCAACTTTCTAAAAACAAGAATTTAAAGAATACTCAAGCTGACTAGGTGCAGGGACTCCTACCCAGGGAATCCTCAAGACCAATGAAATCAGAAGTTGAGATTAAAATAATTATAACAATAACTATCACCATCAGTACTTTGTAAGATCTTGGCCTCCACTGGTAGAAGGAGGTTCTTTCCCCAGAGTTCCTTCTTCTAATGGAATAATGGGTCCAGTCCTTAGCAGCTGAACCTACTGAAACTAGAGTTCTGGACATGGAATCAGGAGGCCCTGAGTTTGAATCCTGCCTCAGACTACTTATTATGTGTGTGACTCTGGGTAAATGCTTTAACCTGTCTTAGTCTCCTCATCTGTCAAATGAGGATAATAATAGCAAGTACCTCAGAGGGTTGCTATCAGGATCAAAAGTGACAAAGTGCATTGCAATGGTTTAAATTGCTATATTATATACAAGCTATCATCATTATTGTCACCCCTTATTTTTTAAAAAGAAATCTAGTTCTAGACTTTAAACCACCTCAGATACTTAACACTTACTAGCTGTGTGACCCTGGGCAAGTCACTTAACCCCAATTGCCTCACTAAAAAAAAAAAAAAAAAAAAAAAGAGGCAGAAAACATATTCGATGAACTGCTCTCCTTTTTAAAGTATTCTATCAATATTATTATTATCTCATAGTATTATAAAAAGCAACATAATATAATAGAGGATTGACCTTGAAGTCAAGAAGTCCTGGATTTGAGTCTTGCCTCTAACACTAGTTTTAATCTCCACAATTCCCACAAATCCCTGTTAAAAGGGATTACTCACTGCTCAAACAAGCCTTAATCTTTCCTGTCTATGTACTTCTGTTCTCCCTGTAACCTTCCCCCAAAGGCTCCCTGACCATTTCTAATGAACAATATCCTACCTAGTCTAAAGCCCAACTTCAAATGTCACCTCCTCCAAGAAGCAATATCTGACTCTATACCACCTTAAGCACTACCCCAGGTTAGAAGCTGCCTCTTCCCTCTCTGAACCCCCTGAACATTTTTCCTTATTATGTAATTTCTTTCATCCAAAAACATTATTAGGGGAAACAATCCCTGACCTAAAGGAGCTTACATTTCTTCTTATCAAATTTATTGCACTGTTTTAGTCCATTGAGATCTTGAGAAATCTTGACTCTGCCCTCTACCATATTAGCTATTGTTCCAACATTTAATGAATGCCATCTATTTCTAAGCCATTGCTAACACTCCCTTGCTCACGAAATATCAGTGGCTGCCTATTGCTTCTAGAATGAAATATAAACTTCTTACTCTGGAATTTAAAACCCTTCACAATCTGGCCCAAGTCTACTTTTCCATACTTCATGCTACTTCCTTTCACACACTCTAAGTTCTAGTCAAATTGATTTCCTTTCAATTTCTCCCACCTCTAAGCCTTTGCACAGATTTAAAAATGTATTTCCTGCTCTACTCTTTCTTTTAGAATCCTTAAACTTCCTTCCAGGGTTACCTCAAGTGGCACTTCATCCATGAGGCCTTTTCCGATCCCTTTGGTTGTTAGGGCCCATTTCCAACATCATTTCATGTAAATTTTGCACGTTTTTTTTTGTTTGTTTATGAAAGTGTTGTTTTCTGCCATTAAAATGTAAACTCCTTGACACTTGGGATTGTTTACTTTTTTGCTTTTCTATCACCAGCATCCGTATTGATGTTCTGCACATACTAGTTACTCAATAAATGCTCCTTTGAATAAATGAATGAATGACTGATGCTGAATAGGACAAGGTGAAATACACAGCCCTTTGACCCCTTCCCAAGGTTTCCTTCTTGGATAACATAGATTAACCGTCTTCATCTGGCCCTTCACAGAGACAACAATCTATAGAAACATTGTTGTGAAAAGGAAACTATATAATATTTGTCAAGTATGTTAGAAACTTTAAAATGCCATGTAGGTATCATTTATTAGATTTATCTAACCCACAAAGCTATTGTGAGGAAATTACCAAGTCCTCTGCAAATGTGATTAGAGTAATGGAAGATCTGGTCAGAAGACCTGCGATCAAATTTCAATTCTGTTGCTTCCTTACTCAGGTGACCACATATAAGTCACAGCCTCTCTGATCCTTATTTTCTCAACAGTAAAATGGGGATCAGGCCACAAGTAGCTATTATTTAACACTATAAGGACAAACACCTGTTGGATCAATTGATTTTATATGTGTGTGTGTGTGTGTGTGTGTATGTGTGTGTGTGTATGTGTGTGTGTTTGTTTATTCATTCACTTACTCATTCATTCATTCATTTATATTCTCCAGTAATTTGGAGAAGGAAATGGCAAACTACTCCAGTATTTTTCCCAAGAAAACCCCACAGACAATATTGGTGCTCGATGGTCTATGGAGTCACCAAGATTGGGAAATAAAGGAATGACTAAACAACAACAAAAAATAATTTTACTTTGACTATAATTTCTCCTAACTCTATAAATTCAATTTAACTACAAATAATTACAAGCAATTATTATGCTTTGAAATTAACATTTTCATTTTACTATCTCTATTTTCTTTGCCCTGTGGATTAAAAAAAAATGTACTGTGTCAACTGATATAGCTTAGTCTTTTAAAGTATTCTTAAATTCTGGTCCTTCTATTAAGTATCTATGAATAAGAAACTCTGCTAGGTACCAGGAATAGAAAGAAAAACGGAAAACACTCCCTGGCCTCAAGGATCTTCCATTTCTTTCAGATAATAATTCCTATTTTCCTTTATAATAGAGTATAGAGATAAAATTAGTTAATAATAATAATAATAATTCCAACAGATAACATTTTAAGGTTTGCAGTACATTTTCCTCATGATTCTAATTATCATCATTATATTACACTGCCCTTGATGGTGACTATGATCCCAGCTGACAACTTCAGGAAGGTCCCATTAATACTGAGATTCACTTCATTCCTTACTTTTTTGTCCATCTTCTCAAAAAACTGACAACCATTTTCCCAGGATTGTCCCCTTTCCAACTTCCCTCCCCTTCTCTGGTTCTGTTGTTGTTGTTATTGTTGTTGTTGTTGTTGTTGTTCAATTGGTTCTCACTCTTTGTGACCCTATTTTGTCATTTTCTTGGTAGAGATACTGGTATGGTTTGCCATTTCCTTCTCCAGCTCATTTTACATATGAGTAAACTGAGGCAAACAGGATTAAGTGACTTGCTGAAGATCAGACAGATAATAAGTGTCTGAGGTCAGATCTGAAGTAATAAAGATGAGTCCTCCTGATTCCAAGCCCGGCGCTCTATCCCCTGGGCCACCTGGCTGCTTCTTTCTAGTTCTGTAAACATGATCAGTGATCTCTGCCATTGTTTCTGGAATGAGCATGCCAGTCTATTCCCTTATGATCTGACTCACCATGCCAATAACTTTCAGATTAAAATGCCCATCTGACCACCACACACCTATATGTATGTTCTCCCCTATTAAAAAGCACACTCCTTGTAGTCAAAGACAGTCTTTGCTTTCATATTTGAATCTTCAGCACTTAACACTACACTTAGAACAAGTAAATATTTAATAAATACCTTTTCATTTATTCATTCATTCTTTTTCTTTTCTTTATTCTCATTTTACAGATATGAAACCAAAGTTTTGAAAGGTTAAGTAATCACAGAGCAAGTAAAGTGTCTAAGGGGAATTTAAATTCACATAAGCAAAGCACTTTGTAAGCTATAAAGTGTTACATATGTCAGCTATTATTATTTTAAAACTGGTTCCCTAAGATGATTTGGTAAAGTAACTGACAGCATGAAAATGTCTCAAGCAGACAAGGTGAGTGTCTTAAAAAGGTGGTAAAATAAAAATAAAAAATAATGAATTAAGGGGGGGGAAAGTAATATACCAATGTCTGGATCCATCTAAAATGAGACTCTTCTGGGTAATCATCAAAAAAAAAAGAGATTATCCTATATTCATATCAAATAAAGATTAGCAGCCATTTGACTCATGGGTAGCTACTGACCCACATTTAAATGAGGGGATGGCTTTTGGAAAAGATTCTGAAAGTACTTTCCTTAAAAATGGTGCCCATTTCAATAGTGATTTTGAATTTAGCAGCTGATTAAAACTATTTCAGACACAAGGATGCCTTGGTGAGTGGTTTTTGCCCTGAAGTAAAAGTAATGATTCAGATTCAATTTAAATTTTGCCAGCACACATGGTATTCAATATTACTTCAATATGAAAATTCGGGAAGGAGCTGGTGGAGGGAATCAGCAAATAACACTATAAAATAAAGCCAAGTCTTTTGGAGGAAGAGGAAGAAGAGGAAATGCAGAGGCAATAACTCAGTGATAGCAATCTTGCTAAGAGGAAAAGACATATCTTTCAGGCAGATACAAAAGTGTACAGATTTCTTCTACTCATAGGAAAAGCAAAGACATTTCTTGTATTAAATCAACAAAATTAAATAAAGTACTATCAATAAAGCAATGTCCAGTAAAATATCTCAGATTGTTATTGTTGGTTTACACCTATCATTTCATGAAATCAGGGAACTACCAATACAGAAAATCCTTTTACTGATGTGTATAGGCAACTCTGTAAATTATAGTCCAAGAGACCTGATTGGGTGCAATTACAGGTTAAGTGACTTGTCCATTGTCACACAACTAGTAGGTCCTGGCCTAGGAAATAGAGAAAACTTCAGATCTTAGCATTAAAAGTAGAAACTCAAACTTCAAGAGTGATGGAAATGACCACATTAGCAACGCACTGACTGTCTATTCCAAATGAAATGAGCTTGCCACCCACATTTTTTCATGCCAGGAAATCAGCTGCATATTGTTTTGAGAACTATAGGTTCTCACTTTGCAAAATGAAACATTCAGGAGATACAATGGCATAAAGAGACATGCGGTGATCATAGTGGGTGATCTGGCCAGAATATACAATCTACTCATAATGTGATTAGCATTGAGACAATTTGGGGAATAATGAAAACCCAATCTGCATAAGATTTGAACTGAGTATTTCTAAAATACATGGTACCTTCTCCACCCAAAAGGTAAAATTTGCAAGAAGAGTTGCATGCTATTTCACAGATGAGAGAGAGGAGAGAGAGAGAGAGAGAGAGAGAGAGAGGGGGGGGGGGGAGGGAGGGAATGAGCAGAGAGAATAAAGAGAAAGGGAGAAGGAGAAGGAGAGACTAGAGATACAGGACATCAAAGGGGCCTGCGGGATTTAAGGGAAGTGAACTGGATTAGAATTCAAGTCACTGATCTATAACTTACTAGTTAAGTGGCCTTGGATAAGTTACTTCCCACCTACAAAATGAGGGTGTTTGATTAGGTAATCTTTAAAGCCTTTTCTCATTCTCACATTCTATGATTCTAAAGATAACATAAGCTTGCAAAATTAGAAACAGGCCCACTGAGGGACAAGGAGCTGTACAAGGCTATAGTGAACAATCCCTGGAGAAAGAAACAATGACCATCATTTCACAGGAGAATTCCTGAAAAGAAACTCAGGACTCCTAAAAGACATGTTTCTACCATCCCACCATAGAATCAGAGAGTTAGAGATGGAAGAGTCCTCCAGTCCAACCCCTATCATTTTACATGGGAGGAAACTGAGGCCCGAATGTGTTAAGAGACTTATAACCTGATGTCAAACACTTACTAAGTAGAAATCCTGGGATATGAACAGATATTCAGTAAGTGAAAATCTTTAGGCTATTTTCAAAATTAACCTTGCAAATGTATTTTTACTATCTGTCAACATACATATTGCTTGCTTGAGTGTGAGGACAGAAGTCACAGCTATTTTCTCCAGCAGGGAATAATGATTAGCAAATTGTTAAATCTGTAAATTATGTCTTTTTATATTTCTAGTGGCAAAGGAGACTTAAGAGATTGTCAATTTGAAATGTACAAATCATGATTCTCACACCGGAGTAGCATTTCAGCATACAGTTAGTGGGCTAAAATCTTTACTCAGTCAGTGCCAGGCACTGTGCTAAGTGGTGATAATACAAGAAAGACAAAAGGCAGTCCCTGGCCTATAGGAGTACATAATTTACTAGAAATAATCAACACAAGGACTGCACTAGAATTAAAAAGACCAAATCAAAATACTTTATTTAAACAAAACCAGTGGTCTTTTAAAAAGTAAAAAAAAAATATAAGCCTAATTTAATATTTTCCACTTGTGACATGACTGGTCTACACATGATGTACATATGTGCACATGGTTAGAGGCACAGTGGCGTAATGAATAACAACTTGGCCTCAGACTCAAGAAGACCTGGGTGCAAGTCCTCAGTCTAACACATATTGGCAGTTGACCCTGGACAAAAATTTAAGCTCTCCAAGAAGCCTCAGGCAACTCTAAGGCTATAAAAGTTGCAGATGCTTTGCTCATCTAAATTGGTAGAGACTATTTCCTTACTAGAAGTTTATCTCCGATCCCAATGAAATCCCAAGTGCAGTTCAGTCATTTTCAGTTGTGTCCCACTCTTTGTGGCCCCATTTGGGGTTTTCTTGACAAAGATACTGAAGTGGTTTGCTATTTCATTCTCCAGCTCATTTTACAGATGAGGAAACTGAGACAAACCAGGTGAAATGACTTGCCCAGGGTCCCACAGCCAATAAATATCTGAGTATGAACCAAGGAGAAGTCCTTCTGACTCCAGACCTGGCACTCTATCTACTGTGCTACCTAGACACCCACAAATCCAGACCAAAGACCAAAAAAACCTGTAAATGATAAAGCACTCCTTTCTTCAATACTTCAATGATCAATGATTTCAGTGGTATTGTTTCACAAACCCACTACAGTTTATTGGTCAACCTGGTAATGGGCCTTCACATTTAGGCAAGTGGGCTGGTCCTAAGGCAATAGTTAGGGAGCTGGAACTTTTCAGCATTGTGGGACCAGCCAAAACTTTCACTAATTGTACGACCTTAAAGAACTCAGGACCATCTTCACACTAAAGTGAAGTGTTAGAATAAGCAATGAAATAGATAGCTAGGCTTAGGATCAGGAAGACCTGAGTTCAAATCCAATCTCAGACACTTACTAACTGTAGGACTCTGGACACGAGACTAAACCACTATCTTCCTCAGTTTCCTCCACTATAAAATAGGGGAATACAGGAGAAACCACCTCAAAGGGTTGTTGGAATGATCACATGAGATGATATTTGTAAAGCATTTTGCATGGTACCTTGACACATAGCACTACATAAATGCTCATTCTCTTCCCTCTTCTAGACTAGGGATTTAGTGTATGTCACATATATAGAAACTCATGTTGACCTAGTTCTCCAGTCTGACTAGAGGCATTGTGGTACAAGCACAGATAATGGTTAGAATGAACGAATGAAAAAGCAATTATTAATTACAAGTAATTGTGCTAAATCCCGAGGATGCAAATATAAGCAAGTAAGACAGTACCTGCTTTATGGAGAGGAGACAGAATATAAACAGACACTAGATAAGGCATAGAGGAAAAGCTCACAACGGATCCATTTTCCATCAAAGATAGCTCACCTATCAGAGCCCAGGACATAGGACCTGACCTAGAAACAGGAAGACCTAGATTCCAACCCTGCTTCAAATGTGTGATTTTGGAAAGTCACATGACCATTTTCAACTTCTTCTTCTTCTTCTTCTTCTCCTCCTCCTCCTCCTCCTCCTCCTCCTCCTCCTTCATTCTTCTTCTTCTTCTTCTTCTCAGGGCAATGAGGGTTTAAGTGACTTGCCCAGGTTCACACAAGCTAGTTAAGTGTCAAATGTCTGAGGCTGGAATTTGAACTCAGGTCCTCCTGAATCCAAGGCCAGTGCTTTGTCCACTGCGCCACCTAGCTGCCCCTTCCTCTTCTATAAAATGGAGATTATAGATAATTTAGTACCTAATTCACATTTAATTGTGAGTATCAATAAGCTAATGCCTATAAAGTGTTTTGGGTGTTGTGCTTTTTTGTTTGTTTGTTTTTACAAATTTCAGGTGCCACATAAATTCACTGATTATTATTACTCTTAGATATGCACTTCACTTGGAGTGGTTTGGGGTTATACACCAGAACAGAAAAGATCTCAAGGGTGAGTTCTTGATGTTAGCATGGCAGAAAGGTAGGTGAGATGCAGTGGAAAGTCTTGGTGTAGGAGGATCTGGGTTCAAAACCTGATTCTGCTTAGATAGATCACTATCCCTCTCTGAGGTTCGTTTAACCATCTATCAACAGAAAGTTGCTTGGAACCTATGACTTGAAAAGTCTTGGTGCTGTTCCTAAAAATTCACATCAAAACTCACTTCTCTCTACAGTCATCATAAGGGCATCATACAAGCTGGCTTGGCTTCTCAAGTCAATTTGTAACAGTAGACCTTGATGGATACTTCTTTCATTCTTCCCTTTAACCTCATAGCTTTAACCCGTCATTGTTTTTCACCAAGAAATGATTTTGGTTTGGATATGTGTTGGTATGGGCAATTTAATGATTATATTTCTTTGTAGATTTCTTCTTATTCTAAAAGTGCACTTTAATATGACAGAAGGTCTTCAAACTACTTTTAAATGCTGAATGACTTGACCTAGAATTTTTTTGAGCAGTATTAGATACTTCAGATATACTTTTAAAGCTAAATGGCCATTATCTTTTTTACATTAAGGAAAAGGGCTGGGTGCCATCCCTTTCATTCTCAGTAAAATCAAACTGAATTATTCATGAGTACTAAATGTTCCAATCTTCTCCCCTCCCCCCTACCCCCTTCCCTATTACCTCATTTTAAAGCAATGTAGACATAGTTCTCCTATCAATACCTCTCTCTGAAACTGAGCTTCTAGCATTTTGGAACTTTAGATGAACATTCCAGAAATTAATTTCTGTGGTTAGAAGATCTAATATTCTTGAGAGTACAATCAGAAGTAGACACAATAAGCTTGCAATTAAAACCTATCTCCTTGTAGGGTTTTTTACATTCCTTGCTTGTGGATGACTCCAGAATTTGGGGGCCTGAAGTCTTTAAGAGACAACTTTGCAAGAAATCTGAACTCATAAAAAAGAAAGGAAAGAATAAACAGTGCATGGTAAAAGAATGGGAGGAGGATTCTGAAATTTGACTCCTGGCTAAATTGAAGCATTTTTTGAAAGATCCTTCTGAGAGCTTGAGTTCAAAAGAGAAATGAGGTTTATATGTTGTTCTTTTTTCCCCCTCTGCTTCCTTTAGCTGTTTCTGATATTTATACCACCCGGATCTGATGAAAAGAAACAAACTAGGAGAGGAAAGTTATTATCCTAAGATCACTGATCAGGATGCCAACCTGTGTTTCAAGCAGGATCCTATCTCCCTACAGCCCAGTCCTCTGACATGTCCCATTTCATTAACACAACCTCATCAAAACCACATCAGAAAGAAAAGATGCATTGTTTCTATTAACATTTATAGCCCCATTCATCTCATTTAAGAAACTGATGCTTAGTCGTCAGCCTTAAATTACCCAGTAGAAATGGGGTTTTCTGGAGTTCAGGGGGGCATATTTATTTTACTGTCTTTGTGCTCTGTCAGGAGAGAAATCACTTTGGGTTGGCTTAAAAGACAAACCATTTCCATTTGTGCCATATACAGAAGACTGCCAATTGGCAACAGTGGGTTACTATGCAAGCACCTTTAGGGGTCTGATGTTTCTGAAACAGGTGTAACCTTCTCATAGAGAGAGGAAAAAAGCAAAAACACAAAAAACTCATTGACTCAGATCCCAATGATTCAGACATGGACTATAAAATAGAGGTTTCTAGAGAAAAAGATTAATGTAAATAGTAACCAACCCAAGGAGAGGATTGAAAATGTTGTCTAGCCTTTCATTCACATCATTCACACTACATACACTTCTTGAATTAATTAGAAATTAAATACTCAAATGGATCTGTGATCTCATCATTCGGATGTTCAATCTACCAATGTATATTCTAACCCATCCATGTCTGCCCATCCTGTATGATTCTGGTACATGTCTTCACATAAGTTTATAGTTAATGGTTAATTGAACCTGCTCCAGTATCACTTCCACATAGTAACATTTTCCACATGTACCTATTTATAAATTTATATTCATATATATATATTTGCATACATGTGTGTATCTGTTAATACATACATATATACCTTTAAATAGATAGATGGACATACACTTAAAAGTAACAAATTTGGAAAATATTTCAAATAGTCTGTATTTCAGTTTCTCCACTAATTCAGACTTTTCTCCCCACTTGATATGTTTGGATTAGTAAAGTCGGGCTATTGCTTAGATCAATAAAGAGAATAATAACAATAATAATAATAAAATTGGTATTATTTACTGTCCAGGATTTATTAGTTAACTGTTTACTTACAGAGCCTTGAGTAAATGCTGATTCATTCATGCTATATACGATTACTGAAAATTTCTTCTACACCTAGAATCCCTTTCTCCTCACTTAGCAAACCCAAATTATGCTGAGGTGCACTTGCCTAAGGATAGACTTATTCTTAGGCAACATGAAGCCCCCGACACAAAAAAAAATGATATCTTGGTTATCTTTGCAATAAAATAGAGCAGGAACACCTTTCAAGCCTGATAACAGAGACTTGAAAAGAAATCTGGAGTGCCCTTCCCACTCAAAAACATACCCATGGCAATCCCAAGTGTTAATTCAATAAACAAATATTCAATACTGTGTGAGATACACTACTCATTCTGAAAGCAGAATGGGACTCAAGTAGCAACATGCCTAGGGCAGGTTGCCCCTGGCTTAGAGTCAAGAAGACCTGAGTTCAAATCCAGCCTTGAACACTTACTAGCTGTGTGGCCCTGAACAGTCATTTAATTCTGTTTGCCTTAGTTTCCTAATCTCTAAAATGAGCTGGAGAAGGAAATGGAAAGCCACCTCAATATCTTTGTCAAGAAAACCCCAAATGGGGTCATGAAGAGTCAGACAGAACTGAAATGAATGAACAACAATAAAAGCAACTTGCATGGCATACAGGATTTACCACTACCATGATTGGTAGGAATAGGTGAATGCCAGCAGTGGCAGGCAGAGTTGGAAAAGAATAAAAACAATTTAACAACAGCGAGAGTAGGAAAACTGGTGTATATACCTTGAGTTGAACAATTCTCTAACTTGGAGGTCAAAAGGCAGGTGGTGAGAATCATTTGAGTATTGAGGAGGAGAAAGACTGGGAAGCACAGTGTAACCACAGAACCCACACTGTTTTTGTTTTTGTTTTTCCCTAGCTCTCCTGACCTTATACATAAATAATGATGAACGATGTGGTCAGATACAGCTTAATTCTACCCAGCTGAATTGTACCAGGTAATCTTACTTAATTTCCTAGAAAACATTCCTAGAGAAACATGAATAGTAGATATTAAGAATAACAAGCATAATGATTGTGACGATAATGATATTTATATAATGCTTTAATATTTTCAAAGCACTTTAAAAATATCTCATTTAATTCTCACAGCAACCCTGGGAGGTAGGATGCAGTAATTTTCCCCATTTTATGGAGGAGTAAACGAGGCAAGCAGGAGGACAAACTGGCCTTTCTTAAGGTCACAGAGGTGGTAAATATCTGAGTCTGGATTTCAACTTATGTCTTCCTGACTCCAGTCTCAAAGCTCTCGCCACTCTACCATCTAGTTTCCTCATTCGGTAAAACAGTAGTGGCCATGGACTAGGCTTAGAAAACAGATGTGAAACCCAATCTCAGGAGGTGAGTCTAATTGAAGTATACTTTGTATTCATTCATCAGCCAGTAAGCGTTTAATGTGTCAAAATTAATGGGGTTTTTGCAAATTTCAGTAATTTTGCAAAATTAAGCAAAAAAAATGTTTGCCCTTAAGGACCTTACTTTGTATCTGAGGAACCAATATGTACATTGAAAAGTATATATAAAGTGTTTTTTCTGTCATTTTCAATTATGTCTGACTCTTCTTGACCCTGTTTGGGGTTTTATTGGTAGAGATACTGAAGTTATTTACCATTTCCTTCTTCAGTTCACTTTAAAGATGAGGAAACTGAGAAAAACAGAGTTAAATGACTTGCCTGGGGTCACCCAGCTAGTAAGTGTCTGAAGCTAGATTTGAACTTAGGAAGATGAGTCTTCCTGATTCCAGACCGGGCACTCTATCCACTGTGGCACCTAGCTGCCCCTACAAAATATATACACAATTAGAAAAAGGTAATTACTATTTGGGAGATGGGAGACAAGGAGCAGGGAAGATGAGAAAAAGCATCACCTGGAAGGTAGCACTGAGCTGAGCTTTGAAGGAAACTAGGAATTTTAGGAGGCAAAGGAGAGGAGGCAGGAGATCCCAGGTAGAAGAAAGAGGCAGCAGAAGACAGGAAGGAAATGGAGTGAAATATTCTGCAAGAGTATGAAGGCTGGGGAGCAGCTAGGTGGTGCAGTGGATAAAGCACCAGCCCTGGATTCAGGAGGACCTGAGTTCAAATCTAGCCTCAGCCACTTGACACTTACTAGCTGGGTGACCCTGGGCAAGTCACTTAACCCTCATTGCCTCGCCAAAAAAAATAATAAATTAAAATTTTTTTTTAAAGAGTAAGAAGGCTGGTTTGGCTAAACCAGGGAGGAACAGCAAGAAGGTCAATTTGAATGGACCAAAGAGAACATGAGCGTAATCTATAATAAGCTTGGAAAGTCAGGTTGGAGCTAGGTTACAAACGGCTGTAAATGCCAAACAAGAGTTTTTCTTTGATCCTAGCCTCTTGAAAATAGAAGCAGTAGGGAGCCAAAGTGCCATGATCAGGGTAGTGCTTTAGGAATAAACATATTCCTGAAATGCTACGGAAATCCTTTTTGTCTTTCTTTTAAGTGGGAACATATTTTAAATGTAATGAGAGTTCATTTCAATAGTTTTTGAAGACCCTGAAAGCTGTGTGTGGAGAGAAAGTCAGCACCCACATAAAAGCAACACTGGATCTCTTGAATCAGTGAACAAGACAAATCTATTTACTAGAGACTTTCGACTCTGTTGACCCCCCCCCACCACCACATCCCTTGACTCAGCCCTTCTACATCTGCAATTTCCCTAGATTTTTGAAACTCAGTTTTGAGTGAAAAACTAAAGTGTCTAATCTCACCCTTAACCCTCCTACCCTAGCACTGTTCATGACATATCAGTGATACACTGACATCAGTCAGGAGATTTGTAGGCCTTGTCTAGTCAGGGCATTTAAAGGGCACTCATTAATTAATGAAAGTCCCTCAGTGAATTTTTTAGTAACTTGAAGAATCCTTCTAAAATTGCAATCATTTTTTTAAAACATAGAATTTTAGAGCAGGAAGGAAGCTCAGTGATTATATAGTCCAGAAGTTTACTGCTGTTCATTTTTTGTTTTGAAGATGCCCGGTGACATTGGGGGGGGATGTCCTGACTTGTGCGTGAATTGGATTTAAGTGAGGTAGAGCTTCACAAAGTCATCAGCCTCATACTTTCTTCCAAAGTCACTGAAGTCTAGTGGCAAGATAAAAATCAGGATGACTAGCAGTGGCCTGGGACACAATGTATGACCTTGGCATCTTGGATATCTGGGCAAGTTCCAATGGCTCCATAATGCTTGTTTCAGCTTCCTTCATATCTGTTGGACCAAATCGTTTTCATCCACCCATTCCACCAGGGGAAGTCTTCACATGCTTGAGGTAGCCTTTCCTTTACCTCACCAAAGGGTCTGAGGCCTGTTGGTTACCCTCAACCTGGTTTTTAGCCTGTCTGCCAAGATGGTTTTACTGAGTGCATAGGGTGTTCAAAGAGGACTAGCACCTCTGATGGGAGGGCTGGCTAAGTCCTTTTCAGGGTTGTTCATCCACATTTGGTGTCCACCTTTTGCACAACTGTAGTGGCCACACCTTAGTAAAATGGTCTGGGCAGACATTTAATACATATTGTTGAATGAGAAGTCACATGGATAATTGAGGACATCCATGGATATCTAATAAAGGAAGGAAATGCATATTCACCAAACACCTCCCCTCAGACCTCTTCCCCTTAAGACAGAGAGGCCTTTTGGAGAAAGGGATTTCAAGTCAGTCTTTGAGGATGAGATAAGATTTTAAGTGATGGAGACTCTTCCAGATGAACACAGAGAATGAGAGTCCATTTCTTACCCATCTCCCACTTACACAGCACAGATCTGAGGGCCACCACATCACTAGACTACAGAAGCTCGTGAATTTGTTCCATTTCCTTTAAATGATTTTTGGAAAGGAATTGTCATTGAGTTAAATACCCATCACAAGTAAATGTTCAGTGTCCCAGTAATCTCTTCTGCAGATCTGTTTATCCACAGCTCCATATGACACGCACTGAGGGTTCAACTTCCAATAGGCTCTTTCCTTAGCCGACGAGGCACAAAATTTAGAAAATCAACACCCCTTGAGAAAGTTAAGTTGGAGCTGATGGAGCATCAGGCTTAATATAAGAGCTGATCCTATTTAGGGGGGAATCAAGTCTCTGAGTAAGTCAACTGTCTATTCAGCTTTGTGAGGCAGTTTAGGGTGATAATGAACACTGTATGAGAAAGTCTATTGGCAGAGCTGTCCCAAGTGTTTTATTATTTTTTTTCCACTAGATTGAACACATCCTGCAGATAATTTGAACTTCAAAGCGGGCCTCCCCAGCAGAGACAGCAACGCAATAACACTTCACACACCCCAGCAGAATATGCATAAATGAGCTGTACCATAGGATGTTAACCCTTGTTATTTTCAGATATATTACATACTTAATCTCTCCACAGTAGAGACATTTCATCAGAGTGGACCAAGCTGGAAATTGATAATCCCCAATAGACTGAGAGTCCAGGTGAAGAAAAAAATTCTGTTATCATCTATGGAAGTCACCAGGGGATATAATTACGGCCACCCTATATACATCCCTCCCTGGATATCAACTCAATTGGCCCCACTTCATTCTTCCACCTTTATCTCCCATGATTCTATATTTGCATTCAATGCTTCAGCCAAACTAAACTATTTGGCCCAGATATTTCCTATCTGGGTAAGCCTATCTGGGCCACCGCCTTTTTATCTGTAAAATGAAGGGTGAAGGCTGGGAGGAAGTGATGGAGTGGTATACCAATGGCTTTGGAGTCCTGACCTTGGACACATCTCTTAGCCTTCTCTTGTCATTAGTTTCCTTATTTATAAAGTTATAGATAGGATGGTACAAGATGGCCTCTGAGGCTTCTGCCAGTTTTCAATCTATGATTCTATGACTAACTAAGCTCAAAGCTTCTAAGGTACTTCCCAGATCTAAATAAGTTATCTTTATTCCATACCGCCTATTGCTATTACCTACTACTTAGAAAATGGTCCTCTCCATTTTCTGCCCCCACCAGTGGAAGGACATCTTTTATATCTTGCATAGATTTTAATTCTTAACTCAAATGCTACCTCCTCTCCTGAGGAAGCCTTCCCTGTTGAACCTACTGTTTCCTTCTTTTAAAGCCTTACTTAGATGGTTATTCCATACCTCTTTTACATGCTTCTACTTTGGATTAAAGGTTGTTTTTGTAACTGTATTGTCTCCTTCAACTATTAGAGTATAAGAACCCTGAGGGCAGGGACATGGTTTTCATCTTTACATCAGTTTTCCTTTTCTACTCCCCAGGTTTTAGCACAAAGCACCAGACCTAGTAGGCACTAAAATGTTTTTGCCTCCTCTCAAACTCACTGTCTCCTTTCCATACAAAAAGCAAGCCTGGCTTTATTCCCATTTTTACCTATAAACAGCAAGAACAGCTTCTTAGTTGATGTACTCTTGAGCACTCTGGCAATCACTTCTATTGACCAAAGGGACAGCAGACAATTGAAACCTGAAGCCTGTGTTTGGCTGGAGCATCAGCCCCTGAAATTCTTTTCTCTCTGAGCTGTCACTGGCCTACACTCTTCTCTGCTGCCTGCCACACAAATCTCCTTTAATAAACCCAATTCCCTAGGAACCTAGTCAGTCACACATGGGTTGGGGGGTTTTGGTCTCAGGTCACAAGATTCACTGGCAAAGTGTCAAGAACTTTTCAAATATGGTTAATATGCCTTCTACTCTTCCCCTGGGGTAGGGACTTTGAACCAGTATGGTGAACCTCCTTCCTTGATACAGTTGAACAACTGTTCTATAATTTATAGACTCAGAGAGGTTAAGTAATTTTCTCATGGTTAGAGGGAGCAAACTTCACTGGCATAAGGAACTTCCCAGAGAGGGAATTTCCTCTACCAATGCAGGTAAGCAGCACCCTGCCTGCAGCTTATAGCCTCAGAGAATTGTCTAGGGAATAGTGTCAAATTCACTGTCCACTGACCAAAATCAAGCCACAAAAAACTCCCAAGTGAAGCGTGAACCAAATTAAAATGTAATGGGGAAATATTTAACAAAATAAATAAAAATACAACACTGGTAATAGTTTTCTAATGTGACTTTCTAAGTCAAAATACAGCAGACAGGGATCTGTTTCTATTTACATTTCACACCACTGGTCAGGTCTAGAGCACTGAGGTCACACAGCCAGTATGTGTCAGAGGCAAGATTTGAACCCACGTCTTCCTGGCTCCAAGGCCAGCTCTCTATCTACTATTTCATGATGTCTCTTTAAAATAATTGAAATTCGAAGAGATTCTCCCTGCTTGGCCTTCCATATGGGTGGCCTTCTAAGCCAAGATTAAGAGCTGAATTTCCCTCTGTGCTCATCCACAGTGCAGAGGGTGAGGATCTGCTTTGAATTTTTTCCAAAATTTGATTCCTATACAGTAGCATAGGTTTAGATCAAGCATAGAGAGACCTAGAAAGACTGAAGCCCACGGGGCTCTGTTGATATAATTACCAGGGTTAGACAGCCAGTAAATGTGAGAGTCAGGATTCAAACCCAGATAACCCAATTCCAAACCCAATGTTCTTTTCAATATTAACAATTTACCTCAGCGCTGCATAGTCTCTGAACATGCCTCAAATTATTGTTATTTTTTTTCCTGAAAGAAGCATTAGCAGAAAGTTCTCTTGTGCTTTTTAAGCTCTGTGAAACGCTTTCCTCATAACAACCCTCTTAAGCTAGTTCGTGGGGTAATAAAAATAAAGATTATTTTCCCCCCTTCTTTTTTCCCAGTTCAAACTAATCAACAAGTTATTTGTAACTTTTAATATAAAATAGCTGTCTGGGGGAACTGAGAGATAAATTCAATTACCCAAGACCATAACGAAGCTCTATGTCAAAAGCTGGACCTGAACCCAAGTCTGCTTGAATCTAAGACCTGCAGCACTCTATCTGCTATGCCTTGCTACCTCTGAGAATAAGTATAGTTATCCCTTCTACAGAGTGGGGGGTTAGGAACCCAGTGTCTGTGGAAAATATTTTGATCCTCCCTTCATATAAGAGAAGATATTAAATGTTGAATATTAAAATATAGTTTTTGTATTTGCCTGTCTCCTACAAACAGATCAGAGAAATAATCTTTAATCTCTCCTACAAAATTAATAAAACAGATCAGAGAAATTATAATATCTTATAATATCTCCCACAAAACCAGATCAGAGCACATGATATCTGTCTTTCCGTCATAACACTCTCCAGGAAGCTGCAATATAGGGGCAGCCATCAAGTTTTAAATCCATTTCTTGGCCTTAAGCAAGTTTGATTTTTGTAGTTTATTTGGAGGGACACAAGAAGTCAGGTCAACAGGGAGGATGTGGGGACCTAGATGGCATTTAATCCATATCCAGGACTGGTTGAAATTCAGCAAGGAGGTTCCTGGGCAGTAGGGCAAATGACATGCAAAGCTTTCTGACAGACACAGAAATACCAAAAGTAATTGCTGGCAATGAGAGGGCCACCAAGTCAAAGGTAATTAGTGCTGTTTGTATCTGGAAGTCATGTGTTACCAGCAGGAGATTAGTGATTACCTTGAATAGACTAAAGGGACAAGAGACCAGCTATTTCCCCATATGCCCATTCATTTCTATTCTCTCTTTACCAGCAGTTATCAGGCTGGGATTAACATCAATAATAGGGCTGTCTGCATATTTACACATGGTAATTAGGCTAGGGTGAAGAATAAAGAGCTCTTTAAGCATATTTATTAGAATGCAGAAACACCCTTATTTGGAAACTAATTTGGCCAGTGGTTGTAAAATAAAATAAATATCCCCACCCACCCCATGACACTATAAATTCCCTCTTGGCCCCTTAACATTAATGAGCTAGACACATTAGTAGTCACAAGGACCATAGGTTTAGGCTGCTAAATATCCTGTTTGTAACAAGTTGATTAGACATAAAAGGCCTGAAAATAAATAAATGAATGAATGTGTGAATAAATGAATGAATGCATGCATGCATAGATTGACAGATAGATAGATAGATGATAGATAGATAGATAGATAGATAGATAGATAGATAGATAGATAGATAGATAGATAGATAGATAGATAGATGGATGATAGATGAAAAGTTTTAGGCTGGCTATAGAGATAGAGTAACTGATTGCATTTAATAGACAGGTTTTTAAATCACAACTAGTCTCATTAGTACACACTCAATGAAATGCTACACCTACTTCCACCCATTTCAACTTAAAAAATCTGGGAGCCTAGAAACTGAAATGCTGAGGTAGGGAGAATGGATGCAGTTTAGGCAAGCAAAGTCAGATTGTTAAAGAAGGAAGGCAAATAATACCAAATTTGCAAAGTAAGGTCTTGGATTTAACTGAGCAGGTTCCCTTCTAACTATATTGCTTGTTTAAAGGGCCAGTTACCAAAGCAAGGGATGGCTTGTGTAATTTTTTAAAAATGCTAATGCTGGCTGTTCCAAGAACAAGCTTAGGATAGATGTTCATTCTGTATGTATGTGTATGTGTATATACAACTATACACATATAATATACACATAATATGCATGTGCATAAGCATATACACATATACCTATACATGTAGTTATTTGGGACAGCTAGGTGGCACAATAGATAAAACACTGGGCCTGGAGTCAGAAAGACTGGAGTTCTAATCCAGTCTCAGACACTTATTTAGTTTCATGACCCTGGGCAAGTCATTTAACCCTGTGTGCCTTTGTGTCTTCTCATCTATAAAAGGAGCTGGGGAAGGAAATGGCAAACCACTCCAGAATCTTTGCCAATAAAACCCCAAATGGGGTCATGAAGAGTAGGACACAACTGAAACAAGTGAACAAGTGGTTATTTACACATATGTGTACCTGTAGGTGCATATGTGTTCATGCATATACATACACATACTTGTCAATTGCTATACAAGTAGTGTGTGTTAGAAGCCTGTCTATGTCAAGCCATCTCTCAAAGCAGTATGATTCCTATTTTACATTTAGAGAAACTGAGGATCAAAATGTGGAAGTGATTTGCCCATGGTCACAAAGTGTCAAAGCTGGGACATATACACACATATATGTGTAGAGAAAATGTATGTATAGAATAAAAACATATACGTGTTTATGTGTATATATGTGTATATATCTAGCTCTACTGATATGACAGAATCAATCAATTAAGAAACATTTATTAGGGGCAGCTAGGTGGAGCAGTGGATAGAGTACTGGCCCTGGAGTCAGGAGTACCTGAGTTCAAATCCAGCCTCAGACACTTAACACTTACTAGCTGTGTGACCCTGGGCAAGTCACTTAACCCCAATTGCCTCACTAAAAAAAAAAAAAAAAAAAAAAAGAAAGAAAAAAAGAAACACTTATTAAGCAACTGGCATATGCCAGGGATTGTGTTAAGCCATGACGATACAAAAAGAGTCAAAAGACAATCCCTGCCCTCAGTGTGCTTACAATCTAACAGGGAGACAGGATGCAAATAAATATATACAAAGAAAGCTGCAAACAGGATAAATACAAGATAATTAGCAGAGGGAAGGTAGTGAAAATAAGAGGTTGAGCAAAGTTTCTGATAAAAGATGGGATTTTATTTGGATATTAAAGTCAGTGTGGTCAGCTTTCAGAGTGGAAAAATAAGAGAATATTCTAGGCATGGAGGACAGCCAGACACAAAGCCTAGAGTCAACAAATGGAGTGTCTTTTTCATGGAATAGCCAAGAGGCCAGTTCCATCACATCATTCCATTCAAGGAATACTCAAAGAACAGGAGAAACATAGCCACTAACATAAAGAGAAAGCATCCAAGAACACCCAATCCCCATAACTATACTACCCTTTTGTGACACAGTCACCGATTTGGAAAATACCACAAAGACATCCACAATTATACCTTAGAGATATTGAGAGGTCAATTTCAGACCCCTGAAATAAAGCAAATATTGCAATAAAGAGAGTCACACTTTTTTTTTTGTTTCCCAGTGCACATAAAATTATATTTATACTGTACTGTGTAGTCTAGTAAGTGTGTAATACTATTATGCCTAAAAGAAAGACAAAGTACATATTTTAATTAAAAATACTTTATTGCTAAAACACACTAACTAAGGTTTCCATGAGTCATAATCTTTTTGCTGGTGGAGGGTTGAGTCTCAATGTTAATGGCTGCTGACTGATCAGAGTGGTGGTTGCTGAAGGTTGGGGTGGCTGTGGCAATTTCTTAAAATAAGACTACAGTGAAGTTTGCCACATTGATTAATTCTTCCTTTCACCTGAACACTTAAAAGCCATTGTAGTTCATAATTTGGCCTAATTTCAATATTGTTGTGTCTCAGGGAATAGGGAGTCCTGAGAAGAGGGAAAGAGACAGGGAACCACTGGTTGGTAGAGCAGTCAGAACAAACACAACATATATTGATTAGTTCACCATCTTATATGGGCACAGTTCATGCTGCCCCAAAACAATTACAATAATAACATCAAAGATCACTGATAATCATACTATAGAATAATAATTTAAAATTTCACAATATTGCAAGAATTACAAAAATGTGACAGAGACACAATGCAAGCACATGCTGTTGGAAAATGGCACCAATAGAGTTGCTCAACAAAGGTTTGCCACAAAACTTCCAACTGTAAAAAACACAATATCTATGAAGCACAATGAAGTGAAATGCAATTAAATGAGGTATGCCTATATTTGAATCTATGCCTGACCAAGATCCCTCTATACACTATCCTCAAATTAACAACCACCTCTCAAGGAAGCCTATTTCACGGACTTTTATTCTATTTTTTTCCTCCCTCTTTAAACTTCAGTGGCCATTGTTAATTTCCACACACCAACAGTATAAAGTGACAGACAACAGCTCCAGAATGTGGGAGAGGTTCATGTACTCTTCGATGATATTAAGGACCACTGCCCTCACACCTACCAGTAACCTTATATAAAGTATTGCCTTCCCCCTAACATGAACTGAGTAGTCATGAAAGCCTCGTGGAGGATGTGGGATGGCACAACTCATTATTCCTTATCAAGACTTTAGTTCTTAAAAACTGGATAAGAAAAGAGTTTATCAGCTTCTGTAGGGGGGAAAAAAATGACTCTCAGTTCTGTACCTTGTAAGCTAAAAAGCCTTTGAAATGAGTATTTTTTGGTTTACATTATCCAAGCCATTCTGCTCAAAGGAGACTACCTGAACTGAAACACAGAAGTACTCATAAGTCTATCTTTCATGACAGTTGAACATACTGATTAAATCAGCTTCTAATTTTTCAGATTTCACTAATGGGTATCTTCCTAGTGTTCTGTATTTTGTTAGGTTATATACAGTAAATGAACTAGGATGTAATAAAAGCAAACCTGAAATGATTTGGCCTGTTGGAGTTTGTAGGATTTTTAAACTAGGAAACCAAAGCATGATGGAGATAGATGGCTATGTGTGCAGTTAGTTCTATGTGTATGTTCCTCCTATGTCTTATCCAGTGATCTAGAAACTAGATATATGTGCGTGTGTGTGTGTATATATGTATATATAAATTTATATTTTAATTTATAATTTTATCATATATAACATAACTATATATAGTTGTATAACCATATAACCAAAACTATGTATATGTGGACATATATAAATATATCATCCATACATATATCTTCAAAGGACATGAAATAATTCTCATTTTTAATTGGGAAGTTGATTTGGAGAAATCTATTTTAAAATGCTGAAGACAAATGAGGAAGGACAATCAGTTAGGGCAGGGGATCTCAGGCTTTTCTAGCTATTGATGCCTTTGACAAAACAAAAATCTCTATAAAGTAGATATCCTCCATGCTCTAGTTTATTAATATTTTTAAAAAGACCATGGAGCATCTGTTTAGATAAATAATCACTATTCTTGCTAAATCTTGTAATGATTGGAGTAGTGACACCACCTGCTAGAGAGTTACTGTAGGAAAGCTCCGCCATGAGAAGATGTCTGAGGGCAAGCCATGTGGTCAGGTCCTTGGCGTCAGGAAGTAACATTTGCTTGTGGGTGCTGTCAAAGCTGCCAGCCAATTATCTTGGAGCTGTGTGTGCATGTGTGGAAGGGATATTCCCAGCTTCACAGGAGACATTGGGTCTTTTTTTGTTCTTGACCTCGCCATGGCAGATTGGATGATGGGGTCTCTTAGAAATAGTTAGATTTTTACCTTCCTCTCTTATCCTAATGCTCTTTAATAAATACTTAAATACTCTTGCTAAAGCTTATAATTTATTGGCAACCACTCTTTAGATTTTAGATAGTATAGCTAGGATTTTATCCCCTTACAATTTTTTTTGGGGGGGGAGCAATGGGGGTTAAGTGACTTGCCCAGGGTCACACAGCTAGTAAGTGTCAAGTGTTTGAAGTCGGATTTGAACTCAGGTCTTCCTGAATCCAGGGCCAGTGCTTTATCCACTATGCTATCTAGGTGCCCCCTATAATGACTCCTTTTTTTTTTTTTTTGGTAGGGCAATGAGAGTTAAGTGACTTGCCCAGGGTCACATAGCTAGTAAGTGTCAACTGTCTGAGGCCAGATTTGAACTCAGGTCCTCCTGAATCCAGGACCAATGCTTTATCCACTGCACCACCTAGTTGCCCCTCCCCTTACAATTTTGATATACTTACTTTTAAGAAATATATTGATTAAAATCTGAATTTCAAAATAAATTTGAATAACATTTCCTACATACAAGTAAATACATATTTATTAAGTACTTATTATCTACCAAGCCCTGTGCTAAGCACTGGGAATACAAATACAAGGAGAGACAATCCTGGACCTCAAATTTTATTTTCAATTTCAGTTTCAAATTCTCTTCCTCCTTCCAGTCACTCCTCCATTCATTGAGAAGGTAAGAAATATGAAACCCATTGTAAATATGTCATACAAAATATATTTCTACATTATTCATATTCCAAGCAAACAAAAATAATTAAAATCAAGAAGATAAAATATGTTTTAATTTGTACCCTAAGTCTATCAGTTCTCTTTTTGGAGATAAACAGCATTTTACATCACGAATCCTTCAAGTTATTGATGGATCACTATATTGATCAAAGATACTAATTCTTTTATTTTTTTTTTTTAGGCAATTGGGGTTAAGTGACATGCCCAGGTTCACACAGGTAGTAAGTTAGTAAGTGTCAAGTGTCTGAGGCCAGATTTGAATTCAGGTACTCCTGACTCCAGGGCTGGTGCTCTATCCACTACACCACCTAGCTGCCCCCTAATTCTTTCACAGTTCATTAGCTGTACAATATTGTTGTTAGTGCATAGATTATTCTACTAGTTCTTCTTCAAGGTGCATCAGATCATATAATTTTACACAGGTTTTTCTGAAATCATTCTTTTAAGCATTATTACAGCACAATTGTATTCTATCACATTCATATGGCATTAATTGTTCAGACATTCCCCAACTGATAAGCACACCCTCAATTTCCAATTCTTTGCTGCTACAAAAAGAGAAGTTATAAATATTTTTGTACATATGGGTCCTTTTCCTTTGATCTCCATGGGGAATAGAGCAAGTATTGCTAGGTTAAAGAGTATGCATGGTTTATAGCCCTTTAGGCATAGCTTCAAATTGTTCTACAGAGTAGATGGACTAATTCACAGCTCCAATGAGAATGTATTAATGTACCTTTTCCCCACATTCTCTCTAGCACTTGATATTTTCCTTTTCTGTCATCATAGTCAGTCTGATGGGTGTGAGAAGGTACCACAGAGTTGACTTACTGTACAATCCTCTGATTGTTAGAGTTTTTAAACATTTTTATATGACTTGATAGTTTTGATATATTCTTCTGAAAACTACCTGTTCATATTCCTTGACCATTTATCAGTATAATATGGCTTTGGAATTAATTCTTTGTCTCTCTGTCTCTGTCTATGTATATGCATTTATGCATATATCTAAATATATTTACATATATACACATGTGTTAAATGATACATTATCAAAGAAATTTGCTCCAAAATGTTTTCCTAGTTTCTTACTTTTAAGAAAAAAAAATGGTTGCATTGATTTTGTTTGTGGAAAATCTTCAATTTTATATAATCAAAATTATCTCTGTTAAGTCCTGTGATCCTCTCTGTCTTTTGTTCAGTCATAAACTCTTCATTTATTGATAGATTTGTCAGAACATTTCTTCCATGCTCCCTTAATTTGCTTATGATATCACTGTTAATGTTTAAATCATGTAACCTTTTTGAGCTTATCTTGGTATATAACATGAGATGTGAGTTTATCCCTAGTTTCCACCAGAATATTTTCCCATTTTTCTAGGAGTTTTCGTCTAATGAGTTTTGTCTTGCCCCAATAATTGGGATCTTTGCGTTTATCAAACACTAGCTTACTGTACTCATTTGCATCAATATATTGTATACCTATTCTATTTCATTAATCAAACATTTTATTTCCTAACCAATACCAAATTATTTTGATGCTTACTACTTTGTAATTTACTTTGAAATTTGGTACTACTAGGCTCCTTTTATCATTGATATTTTTGTCCTTTTGTTCTTCCAGATGAATTTTGTTATTTTTTTCTAGCTCTATAAATGACTTTTTTGGTAGTTTCGTTGGTATGGCAATGAATAAGTAATTTAGGTATCATTGCTTTTTTGTTGTATTATCTTGGCTTACCCATAAATGATTAACATTTCTCTAATTTTTAAAATATCTGTCCTTATTTGTATGAAAAGCAGTTTGTAATTGTGTTCATCTAGTTCTGATGTTTGTTGGCAGGAAGACTCCCAAGTATTTTATACTTTTAGCAATCAATTAAATGGAATTTCTCTTTTATCTCTTCTTATTGGGATTTGTTGGCAATGTATAGAAATGCTAATGATTTGTGTGGATTTATTTTATATTCTTCAACTTTGATAAAGTTGTTTTTTGTTATAACTATTTTTTTTAAGTTGACTCTCTAGGCTTCTCAAATAAGCCATTATAAACATCTACAAAAAGTGAATTTTCTTTCATTCTTACCTGTGCTTATTCCTTCAAATTATTTTTCTTCTCATTGCTATAACTAGCATTTCTAATACAATATTGAATAGTAGCGGTGAAAAGGGACATCTTTCCCCAAACCCTTACATTATTGGAAAGGTTTCTAGTTTATCCCCATTACAAATAATGCTTACTCTTGGTTTTAAATAGATACTACTTTTTTGAGTATTTTTAATAGGAATATAAAAGGTCAATCTTATTGAGTCCCTTATGAGTTGTCATTAATATTTATGTTTGTAGGCCTCTCTTGATTCTTGTATCTGAATATCAAATTTTCTATGGAGCTCTGTTTGTTTGTTTTCAAAAGGAATGCTTGAAATTCCTCTATTTCATTAAATAATCACTTTTCCTACATATAATTATACTCAATTTTGCTTGAAATCCTTGTCCCTCTGCTTTGAAGAATTTAATATTCCAAGCTCTCTACACATTTAACATGCTAGCTACTAAATCTTCTGTGATCCTGACTGTTGTTCCACAGGATTTTAATTATTTCTTTCTGACTGCTTGCATTATTTTCTCTTTGACCTAGGAGTGTTGGGTTCTGGCTATATTATTCCAGGGAATTCCCATTTTGGGATCTCTTTCAAGAGGTGATTAGTGGATTCTCTTAATTTCTATTTTATCTTTTGTTTCTACAATATGCAGGCAGTTTTCCTTTATAATTTCTTTAACTATGTCAAGGTTCTTTTTTAATTATGGTTTTCAGGTAATATAATAATTCTTAAATTGATTCTCCTTGATTCACTTACCAGGTCAGTTGTTTTTCCTATGAGATATGCCACATTCAGTCTTTTGACTTTGTTTTATTATTTCTTGCTGTCTCATGGAGTCATCAGGTTCTATTTCATTGATCATGATTTTTAAGGAACTATTTTTCCAGTGAGATTTTATACCACCTCTTTTACCATTTATATTTGTTTGGTTTTCCCCCCAAATTTAAAGGAGTTATATTATTAAGGGGTTTTTTGTACTTACTTTATCATTGGGTCAACTACAATTTTAAGCAGTTATTTTCTTCATTTTTTGTGCCTCTTTTACCAAATTATTAATTCTTTTTTTAATTTTCTTGTGTTGTTCTAATTTATTTTCTCAGGTTTTCCTCTACTACTCTTATTTGATTTTTATTTTTTCTAAATTCTCTTTCTTTAGTCCTTCTAAGGATTTTTGTTGGGCTGGTGTCAAATCTGCATTTTTTTTCTTTAAGGATTTCCTTGTACATATTTTCAAGTCATTGTCTTCTGAGTTTATATCTCAAACTTCTATGTCATCATAATAGCTTTTTGTTGTCGCATTCTGTTTTTGTTCTTTTCTTTCGAGTCTATTTCTTGACTTTGGACTTTGTGTTAGAGTTGGGCTCTAATCACCTTTGGGAAGGAGGGTAGGGGGAGGAGATAATTGTTCTGAACTTCAGGCTTTTATATACTGCTACTTTCAGCACTAGGTCTGGGGCCTGTAAGTTTTCACTGCTTCCAAAGTGGTATGATCCAGGGTGTGGTCTGATTACTGCCCTCCTTATAAGTAAGCATTAGGACACATATAAGGTTAAGATGACATGATCCCTGCTGGCATATAGGTTACAGTCTAGCAATGGAATAAGCACACTGTAATGCAAAATAGCATATGAAAAATGAATTATATAGTTTGTAAACCAAGTCTAATGAGGGAAGATTCCTGGAAGAGGGGGCATTTGATATGGAGCATTTAACAATAACAACAGTTCTCTTACTTAGCATGTAAGTAACCAGAAGAGTATCTTACTATTTTAAAGCTTTCTGGGAGGTAGATGTCATAATCATTATGTTCACATAAGTTTAATTCACTGGATTTCATTAATGGGCCTTTTTTATATTTTTCTTTTCTTTTTTTTTTGCTTTAAGACTAGAAGTATAAAGATCGTAACAACATCTCCTTGCTTTAATAGAGTTTCTAATTTGGCAGGTTAAAGATAGAAAAATATACAATTGTTATTCAATAACTATAAAAATAAACCCCACATAATTCTCTTCATTTTCAAACTTCTCTCATGCTATCCTGCTCCATGTACACTGAGTTTCAGGCAAACTGGATGACTCTTCTCCCCTTATCCATTTTCAATGCTTTCCTACCTTTGTTCATTTCCTTGTGCTATTCCTTATACCCTCTTACCATCTATATCAATTGAAATTCTGCTCATTCTTTAAGGCCTAGCTAAACTTTGAAAGTCTTCCATGTTCCTGACAGTCAGAAAGGATTTTTTTTTTCTTTCTTGGACTTCCCATGTCAGTCTGCTCCTCTATTAGCTTAGTCATAGAGTGATAGGATCAAAGAAGTTCAGAGAGTGAAGGGACCTCAGGTTATTTAGTGCAACATTCCTGACATTTGGTCATCCAGCATCCATGGGAAGACTTCCTATGATGGGAAATTCCAGGTGACTATTTGTCACCACTACCTCACTGGCTGCCTTGCCACCCAGCATCCCTACCACATGGGTGGCATGGCCCGATTTCCATTGTGCATTGTCTTCTTCCCATTAGAAATGTAAACTCCTAGTAGAAACTGTCCTGTTTGCTTTTATTTTTATCCCTAGCATCCAACATGGTGCATAGCATATTAGTAAGAATATTATAAATGCATTACCTTCCTTCCTTCCTTCCTTCCTTCCTTCCTTCCTTCCTTCCTTCCTTCCTTCCTTCCTTCCTTCCTTCCTTCCTTCCTTTTCTTCCTTTCTTTCTATCTATCTGTCTATCTATCTCCATTCCAGTTTTCTACAGCTGTTAGAAAGTTTTCCTTATACTGAAATGAAAGTGCCTCTGCATTCCACTAATGCTAGTTTGGCTCTGTCTAATTCCTTTTCCAAGTGACCGTTCTTCAGATATATAAAGACAAAAATCATGTCCCTCTGTAGCTTCTCTTTTTCAAAGCTTAATTTCTCACTTTCTTCCACCAGGGTTCATATGACATGACTGTAAATCCCACCCCACTCCTGCCATCCTATTCCCTCTCCATGAGACATGACGTAGCTTGTAGATGCTGTTTCTAAAATGTAAACCATAGATTTAGTCAGTCAACAAGCATTTACTAAGTGCCTACTATATACCAGGCACTATGCTAAGGCTTGAGGATAAAACACAAGGCAAAAGACAGTCCCTGGCCTCAAGAAGCTCACAATCTAATGAAAGAGACAACAAGTAATAAACCAGGTATGAACATGCTTTATACAGGATAAATAGGCAATAATTAAGAAAGGGGAGACACTAGAACGAAGAGTCTAGGAAAGGATTCCTAAAAAAGATGGGATTTTTCTTAGGACTTAAAGGAAACCAAGGATGTCAGGAGATAGAGATGAGGAGGGAGAACATTCTAGGCATGGGAGACAGCCAGGGAAAATGCCTGATGATGAGAGGTGGAATGTCTTGTTCATAGAATAACAAGTAGGCCAAGAGAATAATGTGAAAGAATAGTGGAAAGGTGTGCCTGGTAGGTGGCGGCGGAGGGGTGGGGGTAGGTTATGAAAGGCCTTGAATGTAAAATATTTTGTACAAGGAGGCATTGGAGTTTATTGTGGGATGGGGAGTGACATCATAAGACCTACCCATTAGGATTTGGAGCTCAAAAGGAACAAGCTGTCGCCTAACCCTCATTCCTTCATTTTATGGATGAAAAACCTAAGGCCCTCATAAGTTTGAGTGACTTGCCCAAGGAAGGAAACAAACAAAGATTTGTTAATTGTTGTTAATTGCCTGCTATATGCCAGACACTGTGCTAAATACATAACAGATATTATCTCATTTGATTCTCATATAGGTAGGTGCTAACATTATCCTCATTTTCCATTTGTCAAGACTTTAGTAGACTTGAACAGGTTCATACAGCTAGTAAGTATCTGAAGATGGATTTGGATTCAGGTCTTCCTGACTCCAGTGTCAATGCCACCTAGTAGGTAGGTGCCTAAGGTCACAAAAGTATTTAAATAATAGATCTAATCGATTCATTCTAGTAATCACACTATGACATCCAAAATAGAATACAGAATGATGAAGGCAGAATATAGTAGAACTACCATCTGGGCAGCTAGGTGGCGCAGTGGATAGAGCACCGGCCCTGGATTCAGAGGACGTGAGTTCAAATCCGGCCTCAGACACCTGAACACTTACTAGCTGTGTGACCCTGGGCAAGTCACTTAACCCCAATTGCCTTACCAAAAAAAAAAAAAAAAAGAACTACCATCTCCCTTGTTCTGGAATACATCTGTTCATTCCATCCTGTTTTATAATATATATATTTTTTATTTTATGATTATTTTAAAGCTACGTCAAGGTTTTGTGATTTAACCACTCTAGCTTTTCCTTCAGAGGAAAAAGAAATGACTTTGAAGTCAGAGGACCTGAATTGAAATCCCACCTCTCATTCTCAGTGATCTTGGAGAGCTGCTTATCCTCCCTGGGCCTCGGTTTCTTCACAGGCAAAGTGAAGCTGTTGGATTAGATGACCGCTGAAGGGCCCGTCGGCTTCAGATCTATGCTCCCTCTGTGCTGGAATAAATAGTCTACAGGGGTAGCTGTGGCTGAAAAAAAACCATCCCCACGTGGTGGGCCACCATCTGTAACAAACATCTCCAAACTCAGCCAGTCTGGCCCTGGATGAGAGGTATACAATCTGTTTCAAGATTCACACTTGATCTTTTTCAGTGTCACTGCACGTGTGACAGGTTTGGGTTTCACTAGCCCAGCATAGTCTTTGAGAATGGTAGTGGGCCTCCACAACATAGCATGAAAGTAGCATTTAGTGAAGGTTTACCAAGTTACTATGTACGTATGCCACATCTGTCTGCTAGATTGTGAACCTGAGGGGAGGGGAGCACCCAGAAACTTTTGTATCTCCCTCAGACTTGTATAGCAGGTGCTTAATAGGTGATTATTAAATAAATGAACGAATTTCCTCACCAGGATATCTCAGCAATTATTTACTGTCCTATGAGTTTTCTTTCTTCTTCACATCTAACTCTTCCTCCCCTCCTTCGGGTTGATATTTTTTTCTTTCTCTCTACACAAATATTTTTTAATCCTCCACATACTTTCCCTTAATTTACTTGAAGATCTTGGATAAGATCTAATGGAATCTTTTAAAGAGGATTTTAAAAATCTTTAATGCTCACCATTAAACATTGACATTTTCATTAAAAGCTAGGAAGGTAAGAGGCTGCCAATTCCCTATGTATCTATGAAAACTGCATTATTTCCACTGCTTTTTCATTATACTCCTAAATACAATTTTGTTCCCATTTTCACAGGATCAGTTTGGAAGGATTTTTTTCATTTGCTGCTTCTCATAGTGCTTGCCACAGAACAATAAGGCAATGGGTCATAGGATCAAGGTTTAGAGCTGGGAATTCTAGGGGTCAGTTAGTCTACTAAGTCAAACCTCCTCATTTTAGGTCCAGAAAAGTGATTTACCCAAGGTCATACAGTCAGAGAATATCTCCAGCAGGTTTTTAACTTGGGTCTTCCTGATTCCAAGTTCATTGCTCCAGGAGAAGGTTTATAGAACTAAGAATCAGAATCCAGGTAGTTCTAGGAATGTCTCTGTCATTCCTTGGGCAATTGAGGCTACCCATGGCATCCCTTCCCTCTTTCCTATCATGCTAGTGCCTTCTTTCCTCAGAGCTTTGATGAAGACCAGTTGAAGGCATTCTAAATGATGAAGTACTCTAATAGAATCCAGTCTGGAAAGGTTGAGAGTGCCTTATATGTCCTGTGTACTCAATAAACAACAGTAGATTTGATTTGACTTTCCATCTAGCCAGAAGCAAAGGCTAAGTTTTATTATTAGGACACAAACAATGCCTCTCTAAAACAGATCATTAGTTCCTCCAGCCCAGGATCCTATAGTTTATACTGGACTGATAGATCATTTTTGGAATATAAAATACAACAAACATTTATTAAGCATCTACTATATGTGAGTCACTGTGCTAAGCACCAGGAATACAAATATAAAAAAGCAGGCCTTGCCCTCAATTAGCTTACAATCTGATGGGAGAAGATAATAATAAAGGAAACTGAAAAGTTTAGTTAGAGGTTGAGAGGGTGCAGAAAGAACCTGGCATAAGGGCATGATGATAGTAGAGTCAAAATGAGGCAGAGCAGCTGGTACAGTTTTGAACAGCTGACTGGGATTGCAGCCCATTTATAAAGGGAGGATATGGGAAAAAATTTTTTTGCTCCACCCTTCAGACCTCCAAGCATAGGGACAAAGGCACCTTGAGGGTTCTGAAAAGGAGTGAATACCAAAGGTGAAATAATCTTCATGATGATAAATTTCCTGGTAATAATCTTATGAGGGAGGGGAACTCAAGGTGGGGGGTATGTAGGAATGATGATGGTGGAATTCAAACTAAGTAGAATAGCTGGTGGGAGATACGAATATCAGGATTTTCATTTGCCAATCACATTTAAATGGCCAAAGATGCCCCATCTCTCAGGGTAATAATTTCTCTTCTATTAGTTACCACTGAGGGTTTTTTTAAAATATTTTTTCTAATGTGTTCCAAGACCTTTATTTGGTTTTTTGTTTTTTTTGTTTGTTTTGTTTGTTTGTTTGTTTGTTTTTGTAGGCAATGGGGGTTAAGTGACTGGCCCAGGGTCACACAGCTACTAAGTGTAAAGTGTCTGAGGCCGGATTTGAACTCACGTACTCCCGAATCCAGGGCCGGCGCTTTAACCACTGCGCCATCTAGCTGCCCCTAAGACCTTTATTTGTAAGGTGGCTAGGATCCTTCACTTTCTAGTATTATTAGGGTGATGAGTACTTGTCTTATCTGTCCATTTCAGGACTCAAATGAAGCAAGTAGTGAATAATAACTAATATTTATATAATGCTTTAAAGCTTACATAATGCTTTACATACCTTATGTCATTTGAGTCTCATAATAACCCTTCAAGTTATCTCACTGTATAAAGAAAAGATAAGTGGCTTATCAATGGTCATTTAGCTAGTAACTGAGAGTCAGGATGTGAACTCTGGTTCTCCAGATTCCATGTTTAACGTTGTATACACTAAACTACATAGGTCTCCCCTGTATGCAGGGTACCATACAAGGCAGACAGAAGCATGAACTGTGATCTCTGAGATAAGAATAATATTCCCTCATTGGAATGATAGTATACACACATTTAAGTATAACTTATGTAATAATGTTAATTAACATACAATTGAATGCCAAAATATGTGGTAGGGTCTATAAATGCCACAAGATTTCAGAGTGCTTTACCAAAATTTAAGTTTCAAAAGGGCAAGAATCCTGTCTTATCCTTCATACCTACCCAAGGGCTTTGCACAAGTTGGCACTGAATAAAAATTTGTTAAAGAGACTTTTTGAATAAAGGATGGAGAAATCAATTGGGGCTATGAGCCATTCTCCCCATTCCAAATCTGGGAAATACTTTTAAAATAATACATTCCAAGTTCTGTTGTTACCTTTGCATACTCAAAGAGCTATGGAAGAAGGAAGGTGCTAAATGGTGCTCTAAATACATATGTCACTTTTGTCTATGAGTGACAGTGGTCAGCAAAGTGTTAAAGAAGTCAGAAGAATATGAACAAGGCCCTAGAGAATGGGTAGGATTTGGATTGGCAGAAAGAAGTGGGTTAGGAATGGGAATGCCTATCCTAACGCCTGAAGGGAAAATGAGCATGGCATTTTGGGAGGGTCAAGGTAGAGACTAAATTAGTAGAAGATAAGGGTAGATATGGCAGCATTGATTAATGAAGGCTTTTGATCTGGCAGGCAGAGAAGTTTAGACTTAATTCTATAGACATTGAGAGAACAGTGAAATATTTGAAACTGAAGGTGATTCAATGCCAACAGAATTTTATCAATATGAGTCCATCAAAAGAATGCAAGAAGGCTAGGAGATAAAAGAGAAAGGAGGTAAGAACACCGAAGAGGAAGCTGTTGCAATAGTACACGCATGAAATAATTAGCTTGACTAGGGTAATGCCAGTGATAGTGGAAAGAGATGAATAAAAAATCCAAAAAAGAGCCAATGTTACTTCAGATATAGGAAATGAAGGAACAGGTAGGTTTAAAAAATGATTGAAGATTCTTGTTTAGAAGACTAAAAGAAAAGTGTTATTGCCAACAGAATCAGGGAAAACAGGAGGAGTAGAACCTGGTTGGTTATGACAGAGGCGAAGGAAAGATGATATATTTAGTTCTGGACATGTTCGACTAACAATGAAAACATGTCATTGAAGTAGAGAAATCTTATCTATACCTTCTTAGCTTTCCTTTTTCTGGGGCAAAGAATACTATTTTATTTTCTTTTTTTGCAATTATGTAAAACATTTCCATATAAATCATTTTGTATAAGAAAATGTGAATAAAAGAAGAAAAATGAAAATAGCAGGCTTCAGTCTGTGTCCAATCAATATCAGTTCTTTCTCTAGAAGTAGATAGTATGCTCCATCTTTCGTCCTTTGGGACTGTCTTGGATCACTGTATTGCTGTGAATAGCTAAGTCATTCACAATATTCTTGTGTACAATGTTCTCCTGGTTTTGTTCACTTCACTATGCATCAATTTGTGTAAGCCTTTCCTGGTTTTTCTTAAACCATCCTACTTGTCATTTCTTATAGCACAATAATATTCCATTAGAATCTCTATGATTGTAATGTTTATTTATCCACTCACCAATTAATGGGCATCCCTTTGAGAATCCTCCATTTTCAAATGGGATAGAGGCAATATCCAAATATTTGCCAGAGTCTCAAACCATCTCTCTACCCCACCCCTAGCTCCATAACAGTACAGGAAAATTTACCCATGAGTGAAATGGCACTATATCTAGTTGGGATTCTTACTAAACTTAGGCACAAGTAAAACATCTCAAAGTGAACTGGATAAAATGTTGATGGTAATTGTTCCTTGTCTATTAACCTTTTTCTACTTTTTCACACATGAGAAAGGTAGGAGAAGCACTTGTCTCCTGAGTTAGAGGAACACACAAATCTTTACTTAGTTTATTGATTTTCCTCTGCCATCTCTTCACCTTCCTGCTGTCTTCACCTTATGGTCTTTTGACTGCTCATTAGCAACTTCTCACAAGGATCAGCAGATCCAGGAGAGGTGGAGGTGACACTCAGAATCAGTCAATGCATTTCATCCTAATAAAGATGAAATGGAAAGGTACCTGGGATTAGAGGTTAAAGTCTGGCTTCTAGATAATCTAGGGGTTGAATGTTGCCATACTGTGTGTTCAAATGATTGTTTTATTAAAGAGCTTAACTATATTCGACCTACTTTCAAAATAGTTTAGGCCCTTTAAAAAGATAGGTTGCCATGTTCTAAACACCCTGGGCTTTGGAGAAAACTCACTGGTCACAGCAGATCATGGTATGCCTTGGCTATAAAAGGCAGAAAGAAGCTGGGGAAAGAGAGTTACTCCCAGATAGTGGAAGAGTAGATACTATTCTAAAAATAAAGGACAATGCTGATTATCCTCTGGTTGTTCTGGGAACCAATTAAGAAACAAATGAGCTGAATCTAAGACATTGGGGGGCTTAGTAATTTAGTAAGCACTGATAGTCAGTCACCCTGATAGCTGCTTAAAATAGATAAAATTAGGCAAATAGAGAGTCAAAAGAAAAGTTCTCACACTCTAGGAAGTAATAGACATAATGTTGGGTTTTTGTACCATCACTTTATCTCTTTTTTTCCCTTTGGTTTTGTTTGATGTATCTATTTATGCTTGATCCATGAATTAACTAATTTGCCTTTGGCTGGGATTAAGTTGTCCTTACATGAGCATCAGTATATATTTTCTTGTGGTGATGTCTTAATTTCTTCCTTTTTTTGGATCTAAAATTGTCTGGTCCTGAACTGTTCTGCCAGCTTTGCTGTCTAAACAAGTGACATCACATATCAACTCATGGCATCCACTAGAAGCAATTTTCCACAGTAAAGAACAAAAAGACATGGCACCCAATCCTCCAGAATTCCTTGGGAAATAATACTATCTTTACTTGCCATTCCTATGGAAGGCTCCATACTAACTAGCTCTCTTTTGCTTGGTTACACATCAGAAACAACCATCTAGGACTAGAGGACATTAGCTATATGGAAAAGATAAAAAGTCATATGTGAATTATATAAACATTCTGTTATCCAATCCAGTATCTGTTTCTATAATTTGAGAAGTCATACTGAATTGTCTTGTACTCCTTCTGCTCCACAGATGAAATCACTAAACTTGAGGGAAGATTTCAGAACTTGGCACAGTGCTTGGTACCCTCAAATCACATTAGTTTTTATTTCAAATACAAGTATATTTCAATAATAATAATAATACTTTAAAGTTTACAAAGCACTTTGCAAATATTACATCATTTTATCTTTACAACAACTCTGTGAGTTTTGTGCTATTGTTACCCTCAATTGACAGATCTGGAAACTGAAACAGATGATGTTAAGTAACCTATCCAAGGGCATAGAGCTAGTATGTATGGTCACACGTGAATTCACTGCTTTCTGACTGCAGGTCCAGAGCTCTATCTACTATGTCATTTAGCTACTTCAGTTGACACTGGGAACTGTTCCTAAAAAGTGGTAAAGTAATCATAATCTTGTCAACTTCTTCATATTTTAATTGCTTTCAGACAGCTTGTTATTTCAAAGAACCCCGCAGTGTGTCCCATTTTGAAATGCAAATATTCACTGTCCTAATTTACCATTTATTAGGTTTCTTTTTTCCCCTCAGGAAGAGAATGTGGTTTATAGAAAGAATATAGAACTTAGAATCAGAAGATATGAGTTCCAGTCCTGATTTGGCCACTTGCTAACTCTGTAAACTTAGGAAAATCACTTAGTGCATGTGACCCAAATTTCTCATCTGCTACTTCATAGGGGTATAGTGAAAATCACAGGGCATATTGTATGGTAAAATAATTTCAAGCATGCATAAATATTTGATTAGCAAAGGGATTTGCGATTTCCTCTTCCTGGGAGAAATTCTCTCCACCTACAGGGCTGGACAGCGCAATAGTGGCTTTGTAGACCAATCAATCAATTGATATGTACTTACTGAACCTAATAAGTTTCAAATACTTTTCTTGGCCCCAAAGATACAAAGATAAAAATGAAAGGTCCCTTTCCACAAGGAGTTTATATTCTATCTGATAAGTCCTAGACAGGTTTAAGTCAATCATTATTTAAGTATCCACAGGGCTTAGCTGGAGATAGAAAAGCAAAAACAATCCCCAGTCTCAAGGATCTCAAAATTTAGTGAGCAAAACATGCAATTATGTACAAATAAAACATATACAGGAAAAGTAGGAGAAGGCATTAGCACTGAGGGGGAGAGGAAGGGTTCCTTGGAGAAAGTGGGCATTTCACTGAAATTTGAAGGAAATCAGGAAATCCAAGAAACACAGATAAGAAGGGAAAGAATTTGAGTCAGTGAAAATGCATGGAGTCAGAAGACAAGAATATCAGCAAGAAAACTGGTCTCATTAGATACTTATGTGTCATTAAATACTTATTCTACGTGTATGGAACAGGGTAAGATCTAAGAAAATTGGAAAGAATTGGAAGGAGCGGGGTTATGAAAGGGCTATAAAAGGTTAAGTGACTTGTCCAGATCGTGTAAGAGACCAGATCTGAAACCAAGTTTTCCTGACTTCAAGTTCAGCATTCAATTTATTGTAATTTAGTTGTCTCTAATAAGTCACTGTTATTATTATTAAAGTGGTGGTTCTAGGGCATGTTTTAGGAGGTTGTGTACCTGCCACAATGATGAACCTCTCACTTCAGGGTGCCATTCCCCTCACCACACAGTATTCAATATTAAATGTGGCAGATGAACAAGAGGTTGAAGAAGTGGGGGGGGGGCTTGGAAAAAGGCCAGAATCCTCATAAGCAATAGGTCTTGTCTCCCATTCCCATAATGATGCTGTCAGCTGCTAACAGAAGGATGAGCCGAGGTGGTTGTGGCCCTCCGTTCCACACTAATGTCCCCATGAGTCCATCCATTTTCTTATTTACTGTCTCCTTGGCACCAACTACATTTACATTGAATTGGGATTAATCAGTGAGGAGTTTTTCAGTCTCTGGAATCAGGTAATCCATGTAACTCGGCATGGCAGCATGACATTATCACCAGCTAAGCAATATTAGTTTTGTATGATCATCATCTCCAGGGAACTTGCTGTATGATGGGGCTTCAGGTGCTGAAGTCATAAACCATTATCCTCATTCCTAAGCATCTGCGTGACACCCGTCTTCAAGGACAGCATCGGAAACTTGCACAGTGGAGCTAACCTGATTTATTGGCAGGAACCACAAGGGCACAGGAGTGTGTAATTTGCCCACCACTGCAAGAAAAGGTACATATGCTTAACTTCTCTGACAAACAGTTTAGTGCTCACCTAGAGGATTATTTGGATTATTTGAGACGCCAAATACAACCTCCCCAGTCCCTTCATCAATGTGATTTCCATGGTGGTAATAATAATAATAATAATTCCTACTCTTCCCTTATATTCATGGTGCCTTTATTACCATTATTTCATTTGATTATGAGAGAATTACAGAGGACCAGGTATGATATTACTTACTTTCATTTCACAGGTGAGGAAACTGAGGCTCAGGTTAAGTGATTCAGGGGAGAGAGAGCAAGAGTCCAGCTCTGAGATTTCAGCCATGTAGAAAATTCCAGGTGTGAAAACTCCCTTGATTGATGCAATATATGATTCATCTGCACCTTGAGACTTTACAGAGATGCTTGAGTCACTGTGAGGTTGACTGATTTGCCTTGGGTTATCATAGCAAGACATAAACCTAGGTGACCATAATTTCAAGGTTGGTCCTACAACCATTGTGTCATGATACATCTTTAAGTGCCTTTCTCTAACAAGTAACTTGGGCACACTCAAAAAACTACAAAGTACTAACCTTGAACTGAAATCTTGGCCTTTCAAACTCTAAGTATTTCTATCACATCATTGCTGCCTCTTTTAAGGTTCAACCATGAGTTTAGATGATTGAAGAGATTGTTTCTCGACCAAACAAATGAGGGAGTTAAAGTTTAACTGTTTTCCCTCCTTACTACATGTTTTGCCCTTCGTAGGTAGAATTAAATGGCTGGTATTCACCTGAACTCATTTAGAGGAAAAATTTACAAATGAGAATGATAAGATCCAGCACTTAGCACAGTCCCTGGCACAAAGTGGTCAAGTAATAAGTATTTATTGATTGATTCATTATTGACTGATCTGTCCTCATGACATAGGGTATGTAGAATCATGAGGAAATGCAGATAATAAGAAACAATAAAGTATAATAAAAATATAAATAACAAAAATGTATTAATGATACTATGAATTAATTATATTAATAATAATAATAATAATAATCATAGCATAAAGATGGTTGGGATGCTTTCGCTATGGGTCAATGATATGGGTGAATCTGTATGCTTACTACAGTAGAAAGTACCTCATTTCAAGGTGTCATTTCCTCTCACAATAAAATTCAACGTCATTTATCAGTGGGAGCCTCACTGTCATTAGCTGTGATGGCTTTATTTCATGAGAACAGAAAAATATAATCAGAGACATATGCATAGGGAAAAGACTAAAAGGAATTACAAGGAGAAGGTTAAATGAAACCCTACAAAGGCTGGATGGATAACCACTTGTCAGTTATCCCACAGAGAGAATTCTTGCTCTCAACTGGCAGCACTAGGTTGCTTCCAGTTCTGAAGTGCTAAGATTCTGTGATCTGGTCATATCTGGACCTGGCTATTCCTGAAAATAAAAGTTTCCCACCCTCCCTTCTGCTTCTTAATGGTCCAATTACATCTGACTGAAAAAGAATCAGTCATCGGCTCAGGCCAGGGCTCTAAGACAGTGAGGAGCTGCTTGTAGCTGAATCCTTAGTGTTCTTGAAAGGTCTTGATGTGCTGATTAGCTCTTCCTTGTCACTAGGAGGGAGTGTTAAGCACTAGCCCAGTGAACACCATCCTCAGAAACAGGATTGTGCATCCAGGCATAATTCCCAAGTAATTAGAGGTGACCTTACCCTGATCACCTGTCAGAAATGCTAGTGAGCCTTTGTGCCTTCTCTTGCACGCTTTACACCATCGCCTTTAAATGACCTTCCATTACCTAAAGCAAAGTAATCTTAAGTTGGACTGCAAACAAAGACTCATAGACCGAACAATCTTCTGCCAGTTATCCTCATTTTATAGATAGGATTCATTACACTTGTGCTGTCTACCTCATGCCCTTATTATGAAAATGGATCTGGTGAGATTCAGGCGATAAGGGTCTCGATCAAGCTTTAAGCACCTGTAATAAATGTTAGGCTTCTGGCTTCCTTCCTTTCTAGTGTTCATAGCCACAACAGTGGTTATGTTAGTGCACCCTTTAGCTGAGGCTGGACCCCTCAGCAGGCAATTCTGAATTTGCTCTCTGCCCTTGACAGCTCTGGATCTTTTCTTCTTCCAGGGGTTGAGGCTGAGCACCACCACCTCAGACTCATCTAAATGGTCATTCTTTGCTTTCCCTTTCCTTTCCCATGATTTCAATGTCTTCCACATGGAGACATATCCTATGTATGCAGGCTCCACACTTCAAAAGGAGATTTTAGTACTGCAAGTATTTCCCAGTAAGTTATTGCTCTCTGGGCTCAAATAGAAAATATAGCCCAATGGGTGATGCAGTACATTTTCCCTAACTTGCCAATATTATATGCGAAAGGGAGTGGCCTAGATGACCTCTAAGCTGTCTCCCAGGTCTAAATCTTTTGTTTTTAGTTTTATTGATTTCTTTTTGTTTCTATACTGTTGTCATTCCCTGAAATACCCTTCCCCAAAGAACCCTCCCTGGAACAAAAAAAAAATAGTTAAGCAAAATCAACCAACAGTGACTATGTCTGACAGCATATGAAATTCTATTTCTGGAGTCCCCCAACTTTCTGCCAAGAGCAGAAAAGTGTGTTTTATCACCTGTTTTCAGAAACCCTGATTTGTCATTGCATTTAATCTAAATTCACCCAGCTTTAATTCTATGATCCATAGTGACTTCCAGTAGTTTTATGCCCATTCATGTTTTGGCCTCATAAGACATTTTCATCATTGATATTAGTAACAGTTACAAAAGCCTTCCCTTCCTATCACCATGACAAAGTATTTACCTTAAAAATAGGGGAGTTGGAGGTGGGTTGGGGATCCAGCTATGGTTTCCCAGGAAGACGCAAAGTTTACAGATCAGCACCCTCATCATTGTATACCCAGAACCTGATTTCCTTTATGGCTTTACTATTTCTCAATCTGTATGGTTACCAGGTTATATAATAGTTTGTATAATCTGAAAATAACTGAGTCATTTTCTTGAGTACCTTTAAATCCAATGTATTAGTAATGAACAGTCCCATAGTGCTTTGCAAAGGTACGATGATCCCCGTTTACCAAGATAGTCCCTACACTCAGATAGTAAAAAAATCGTATGATTTTAGGTTTGGTCATTTGATCTCTCTGAGCCTTTGTTTCTCATCTGTATAAGTATAAATAGTGTCTCTTCTCTTAAGATGTAATGCGTGTGTGTGTGTGTGTGTGTGTGTGTGTGTGTAAAAAGTTATGCAGTTCTGCCCAGCACATGCACATGAGATTATTGTTTTAGGAAATGGAATAATAAGGAAATCAAAAGGAATTCACAAGGCTAAGTATTCTGTTTTATTCATCACTTCCTAATCAAGCCAACAAGCATTTACTAAACACCTACTACGTGACAGGCAATCTATTAAGTGCTGGTGATACACAGGAAAATAACAACAGCCCAAACTCTCAAGGACCCCACAGTCTAATGGAGGAGAAAACATAATAATAACTGTACATATAAGCTACATAGAGGACTGGTTGGAAATAATTAACATAGGGAAGGTGCTTTTTTACATGGCAAGATTTTAACTGGTACTTGCAGGAAGCTGAGGAATCCAAGAGGAGTAGATGAAGTGTGGGAAAATTGCAGTCTTGAGAGACAATGAGTGAAAATACACTGAATCACTTTTTTTGTTTGTTTTTTCTTTCTTATGTTTTTTTTCCTTTGTTTCTGATTTCTTTCCACAACATGACTAATATGGAAATATGTTTAACATGATTGTACCGTATAATCTCTATCAGATTGCTTGCTGTCTTGGCGAGGAGGGAAGGAAGGGAAGGTGAGAGAAAATTTTGGAATTCAGAATCTTACAGAAATGATTGTTGAAAACTATATTTACATGTAATTAGGGAAAATAAAATATTATTAAGTTGGGAACAAAGAAAAGCCACTGAGTCAGGATATGGAGTGACATAGACAAAGAAGAACATCAAGGAGGCCAGTGTCACTAGAACAGACAGTGTGTTGGGGGACCGGTAAGGTGAAAGAATGGTTAAGAATATAGGAAATGCAAAATGAAGCCAGATTATAGAGTTTTGAACTTCAAGCAGGGGGTTTTATATGTGGAAGAACTTTTCAAAATGTGTAAATGCAAGCTATCCTCTTCTTCCTCCTCCTCATCAGGCATATTTCAAATTTGACTAATAAGCATTTTTAACTTAATGTTATGAAACCCATGACCAGGTAATGGGGAAGTAGCAGAGAAATCAATCATGGACTCAAAATAAAAAGACAAGAAATATTTAAAAGAAATTTAATTAATATCATTTTAAAAATTATAAATATTAATGATAAGTTCATGTAATGAATGTAACAAACAACACAAGTTTCTTCAGTTCCAAATAATGAAAGTTTATAGTTAAAATGGCAGTGAGAGAAATGAAGGAAATAGTGTAATACTCGTAAGGGAAATTGAAGCAATGGGGAGAAAGAGACATGCAGGGAAAGGAAAGAGAAAGATAAAATGAAGAGGTGAAAAGATAGAAAGCCAGACAAGATCAGGTGTAGTAAACTATTTTATTCATACCTTCTTGCTCTTTTTGGGGGGGTTGTGGGCTTGAGGTGGTCATCTCATAACATTCACTTCTTAAATGCTAATTATTATTTTATAGCTAATGTTCATAGCCCTTTATCTTTTCTTTATCTAAACTTTTCAAAGAAACTTCTTTGAATAGGATAGCCACAGGAAGCCCAGGTAAACAGGAATCATCATTATTTTCTGGGCTCTAGCAATAATGACAGAGGCAAAAAGTAAATGAGTAATATAACCCAAGGGCCAGCTGTTACCTACCTTGCATCTAACATATTAACAACTCTTTAGGAAAACTATTTCTTTTTCTTACTAACACAGTGATTAGAGGAGATGAGAACAATTTGTGCTGTAGGTTTTTCCCACTCCCATTGATGTTCAAACTACCTCAATTGATTTCATTGATGAGTAATTTTTTCCCAGGGCTCTTATCTAGCCCCTTGCCAGATTTTTCCACCATTTTTAATATGCTCTTTCCAACTGTGATCCATAATACTCCTCAAATTGGCAATCCTAAAGCAGTTGATTAGAAGCAATGCCCTGTAGTAGTTAAGAAGATATCTAGGGTTCATAGGCTCATAATAAAATCATTTGGCAAAGTACTTTGAGTACTATTTCCTTTCTTATAGCTCAAGATGAGCTCTTCCTAAATTATTGGGTATCAAGAATGTTGGCAGTGATGGTTTCTGCATTATTATCCATGTGATACGGACAATTCTCAATAGTCATTGCACATCTCTAGCCCTGATCTCTTATCTAACCTATAGTCCAACTGTTATCACATATTTACAGAGAATTGATGGCTAGTACTTCAAATCAACAAATACCCAACACTGACCTTATCACCTCAAAATGATTCTTTCCAAGTAACTCTCATATCCAACAGTGGCCCTACTATTCCTTAGTATTCCAGACCAGAAATCTTGAGGTCATCTTGTGCTCTTCTATTTCTCTTCCTTTTTCTTTCTTTTCCCAGATATTCTATGCTCCCTTTTCCTTTGAATTATATTTCCTTTACTTTTATGCTACTACCATCCTAGTCTGGACTCATCACCTCAAGGCTGGTCCCCTTGAAAATAGACTTCTGCTATTTTTAATCCATCTTGTGCAGTACTTCTGGGTTCATCTTATTAAAATAACACTTATCCCATTGTTGTTTTGTGTCTGTTTTTTAAGAGGACCAATGACGTCACAGGTGACACTTGACTTGTGCATGAATTGGATTTATGAGGAAGCGTTGCACAGTCATCAGCTTCACACCCTCTTCCCAAGTTATGGAAGTCCAGTGCAAGACAAAAGTCAAGATAACTGGTGATAGCCAAGGATGGCAAGGATGGATATCTGACCAAGCTCTAAGCATTTCAGAGGGTCTGCTTTAGCCACTTTCATGGCTTTTGGAATAAATATTTCTCATCTGTCCATTCTGCCCCAGAGAAGTCTTCACCTGCCTGAGGTAGAAATCCTCATAACTCACCAATGAGTTTGAGGTCCATTGGTTATCCTCAATCTGGTTTAGCTTGCTGAGATGGTTCACTGGGGTGTAGGTGCTGCACATGCTACAACTTCTTGGAGCCACCAGTGATAGCTTATTGCCTGGTAGACAACAAAGGTATATGAGCAGCCCTCAAAAGCGGTATGCAAGTTCTCACACTAGAGGTACTAGTGCTCCTTAAATACCCCATCCACACCACACACATCCCATTATGCCCCTGATCAAACCTTTACAGTCCTTCTCTACTGCAAAATTTTTGCTCTTCTGCTTAGCTTTGAAGTTACCTATATTCATGTCCCATCCTACAAAATCCAATCTAATTTCCCAGATTAATAGTCCCCAAAACATAATCTCTTTTCCAAGCAAGATCATCATATCATATGATTGTGATGATTGTGCTATAAGAAATGATGAGCAGGATAGTTTTAGAAAAACCTAGGGAGACTTATATGAACTGATGAAAAGTGAAGTGAGCAGAACCAGGAGAACACTGCATACAGTAATAACAATATTGTAAGGATGATCAACTGTGGAGATTTCGCTACTGTAATCAAGACAATGATTCAAAACAATTCCAAAGGATCAATTATGAAAAATATATACATCTCCAGAGAGAATTGATGAACTCATTGTAGAAAGAAGCATACTCTTTTAAACTGTCTTTATTTTTACTGTTTTATTTTGTTGTGTTTTCTTTTGCAACAATTGCTAATTTAGAAATATGTTTTGCATGACTCCAAATGTATAATTGATATCAAATTTCTTGGAGGGAAGAGGAGCAGGAAGAAGGGAAAGCATTTGGAACTCAAAATTGTAAACAAAAATTGATTGTTGTTTTTGTACATATAATTGGGAAATATTTAACTAAATAAATAAAAATAAATTTATTTTTAAAACATAGAAATGTGAGTTATTATTATTCAAAAAGGCAGTGCAGTATAGCAGAAAGCCAAATCGAATTAGATGCAAAGGATATACGGACATAGGACCATAGATATAGAGCTAGAAAGGACCTCAGAGATAATATAGTCCAATCTTCCTATTTTATAGATGAGTAAACTGAGACCTAGAGACGTTATGTGACTCGCCTGATGTTACACATGTTTAGTTAATCATCAGGGGTGGGATTTGAATTCAGATTCTCTGACTCCAGGATCACTGTTCTTTCCCCTGTACCATAGTATTTCTTGAATTGTGATTTTGCTACTTACTTCCTGTGTGACCTTCACCTCTTTGGGTCTCAGTTACTTTATCTGTATAATGAGGGGATCAGATCAGATTATTACTATGGTTCTTTCTAGTTTTAAACTCTATGATTCTTTATTTTTATATCTCTGCTAGGCAGCCAAAATGTTTTTCTCTGCCTAGATAAAAATTACTGACTCTTCAAGGCCCAGCTCAACTTCAGTATCTATCCTGAAGCCTTCTCAAATTTATCCACCCCAAAGAATTCTCCCTTCTCTGCGCTCCTAATATGGCCCTTACAACGAGAGTATCACTTAATACAAATCAACGAAACTCCTCTCAGCTGCTCCACTGTGCCTGCTCAAATGCTTGTTCCATTAGCAACAACTTTCATCCTAAATCTTTTCTCACTCTCATTCCTTCCATCCACTAGCTATTACTTGAAACTGGCACCTCTATGATAAACTTCCCCCTGATAACAGAGCCTACTGGGCTACATACTCTGATACGGGATGTATCTTTTTCACTCATTCCCCTCAGCTCATTCATAGAAGCAGGAGAGTTGGAATACTTCTTGGTCCCTATTGCCACTTCCGGGTTTCACCTCTACCTTCATCATTTAATAACCTTTCTCCTCCTTTGAGATTCATGATATTCATAACTACCACCTTATTAAAATCCTGGTAGCTGTTATCCGTAGTGACACAGGTCACTCCCCTTACTTACTCAATGAGTTTGATACATGGCTTACAAACTCTCTCTTCCTTAACTCATGCCCTTATACTAGGGGACTCCAACATACTGATTCTTTCTCAAATACCCTAACCACTCAGTTCCTCAACCTACTTACTTTCCATGACCACCTCCTCCCTTCTCCCACCTCAGCTACAAAGATGGGCATACTCTTGATCTTGCCACCACCCACAAATGTGCCATATCCACATTTGATAATTCCCAAAGCCTCTTGTTTAACCATAATGTTGGGTTTTCACCTCTCTCTCCAACTTTCCTTAGTTAAACAGTACTCTTTATCTATACTGTGAGTTCCAATTCCTTGACCCCTTGATTTTCTCCCAAGCCACTTCTCCTGTATCCTTTCCTCTTTTCCTCATCTTGACCCTTTGGTGAATCAATTCAACTCTCCACTGTTCTCCTTTCTTGAATCCCTAGCTTCCTTATCATCTCACCAATTATATCCTATTTTCCTTAGCCTGGCGCAACTCCCACTATTTGCCATCTCTGCTCCTTTACATGTGCTACTGAATGAAGGTGGGGGAAATCACACAACCATTCTGACTGGGTCCACAACTTCAACTGGAACCCTACTGCTATTAGGCAATCCTTCTATACTGGCATTATCAACTCACTATCCCAGTCTGCACAGCCACTCTTCTGAAGCTCCAAAAAGCTCCCATGTCTCCCCCTCTCTCCACTCAGAGCTGAAATCCTTGTGTCATTTTTATAGAATAAATAAAAGCCAGTTACTGTGAATTGCCTCTTCTCACCTCTTCCTCATGTCTTCACACATATGCTCTCAGCCACCGTCTGCTCCTTCACCCCTGTCTCACATGATGACGTGGTCTTACTCCTTACCAAAGTAACCCTTCTACCTGCTCAAGTGAGACCATTCCTTCTCATCTTCTCCAATGTACTGACCCCTCTGTACATCCACTCAATCATTTATTTTCAATATTTTTCTGTCTACTGGCTTATTCCCTACTACTTATAAATATGCCTATGTCTCTTACATTATGAAAAAAAAACCTCATTTGACACTTCCATCCCCATTAACTATCATCCTATATCTATTCTGCTCTTTGTGGCTAAAGTTCTTGAAAAGATTATTTACAATAGGTGCCTCCACTTTCTCTCCTTTCACTTTTTTTATTAGCCTTCCAAACCTTCATTCCACTGAAACTACTCTCTCCAAAGTTAACCAATGATTTCTTAGTTGCCAAATACAATAGCCTTTTCTGAGTCCCTATTCTCTCTGACTTCTTCTCTCTATGTTTTCACCTCTCGTTCCTGGTTCTCCCCTTATCAAGAAGCTCATTATCAGCATCATTTGCTGGATCTCCATCCAGATCATGCCCTCTAATGGTAAATGTCCCTGAGTGTTCTGTCTTAGGCCTTCTTCTCCCTCTATACTACTTCACCTTATTTAATTATCATCTTTATACTGACAATTCTCAAATCTACCTGTTTTGGCTCAATCTCTATGCTGACCTCTAATCTCACATCCCCAACTGCATTTCAGAGGTTTTGAACTGTCTATTTAGTACAAATTTTAAATTCAACATGTTCAAAACATGCCAGTATCTTTTTCTCTTTCTCCTCCCCACCCTTCCTACTTTACCACTTACCATAAAGGGTATCACCATCCTCACAGCCCTCATTACTTTTCACCCCTCATATCCAATCAATTGCAAAGACCTGTCACTTTCGAATTTGTCACATCTTTCAAATATGCCCCATTTACTGTGACACTGCCACCACTTTGGTACAAGCCCTCATCACCTCACACTTAGACTATTTTAATAGCCCACTGGTGAGTCAGCCTGCTCCAATCTATCCTCCATCCAGCCTCTAAAGCTTTTTTCCTAAAATGCAAGTATGAATCACATCAGCTCCCCTCCCCACTTTGGGGTTCCTTGTTGCCTCCAGGATCAAATATAAAATGCTTTGTTTGGCCTTCACAATCTGGCACCCTCCATCCCTTTCTAGTCTTCTTACACTTTGCTACATGCCATGTACTCTTCAGTTCAATGACGCTGGCCTCCTAACTATTCCAAGAATAAGAACCTCCATCTTTGGCTTTCAAACGTCTTCTCTGGCTGTCCTCCATATCTAGAATTCTCTCTTTTCAACTCTGCCTACTGGCTTCCTGCTAGTCCTATATAAAATCCCATCTTCTATAGGAAGCCTTTCTCAAATCTTGTGCATTCACTCTATTAATTATTTACCATTTATCATGTATATAATTTGTTTGTACAAATTTGTTGATTTATCTCTCTCAATATATTATGAGCTCCTTGAGGGCAGACTGTCTTTCACCTCTTTTTTTTAATCTTCAGGGTTTAGCACAATGTCTGGCAGATATTAGGTGTATAATAAATGGTTTTTGATGGAGTGATTGAAAGATTGTTCTGCAGAGTGATTTTTAGAGCAACAGTTACACATATACAAATACAACATTATATCAGGAAGCACACAAGTGATTTACAAGTGCTATATTTTGGAAACAGCTATGCATTGGCTAGAACTGGATTCTAGTCCTAACTTTGTCACTGCCTTAGGCAAGTCACTTTCCTTTCCTAGTCCTCAGTATTTTCAACTATAAAATGGGGAAGTTGAATCAAATTATCTCTATAGTACATTTGAACTTGACTAGTCTGTAATTCCAAGTTTTGATAGCTATTGTCCAACAGCTAAAGCCAACCCCCCCAAAAAATGAGGCTTAGCAAATCATAATACCCTCTTTAATTTTTCTGAGTCATCTATATAAATTGAAGACAAAGACTAAGAACTTCATTTTTTACTACCAAACACCATCTATGGCCACAAAAGGGCCATACACAGGGTTACACATAGCTATCCATGATCATGATGTGAGCTACTAGATGTGAGAACCCAAAGATCTAAAAAAGTGACAGTCCTACTCTAAGGTCTCTTCACTAAATCTTACTTCCTCTAAATGTAAAATGTAAATAATATTACTTTTACTCTGTGGTATTATTACTGTTGTCTCATGAACAATTTAGGGGCTGTCAACCATTGTACTTATTCAGATTAAAATTTAACGTCTTATTATTGTGGCATTCCTCCTCTTCTCTCTCTCCACCCCTGCCCCATGGTTGATGCTTTTTAAATTCACAATTTTCCCCCTCCCATCTTATTTTAAGATAATCATTCTTTATGTTGTATTAATTTCTGCTACCAGGAGAACTTCATGATATGAGAGCTGGTGAGCATCCTTGAGCCATGATTTAAAGACTAGAGCCAGCCAGCTGAATATGGTACATTAATCACCCCTGATGCTTTTTGGAGAATACACAATTCAATTATAAGTCAGTTAATTCCTTCTCTCATTGGTGGAGTGGGTGGGGAGCACGTAATCAGCATCTTACATACATTCTGGAAGAGATTTCTGAAGGGCAACTTGGGGAGAATGGAGGCTGACTGAATAACTCAATGAGAAAATCTCTTGTCACATCTGGAAGCATGATGTTTAAGTCTTAATTAGATTGTGTTGTTAAAGAGTTCTCATGAAGGAAAAAGCCAAGGGGGAAGATTTGAGATTTCAAGGCATGATGTTCTTTATGTAGGACTGGAGAGGCTTGATATATTAGGTAAGAGGCTGAGAGTCAAAAATGCAGAGGCTATTGGAAGAATCCTATGGAAAATTACAATAAGGAGACAAGGTGATTACTCTGCCATTATTTTCTTCTCATAAATTTCACTTTGAAAACACATTTATGTTATTGGGGTTTTAAAAATAATAATCAATTACTAGCTCTATTAGAGAATTTAAGGATGGAAAAGACTTTTATCCCTCCTGAACAGGTGTTCCTAACCTGGGACCCCTTAACTTGTTTTATATGTGTGCATGTATGTATGTAAAAATTATATTTAAACATAATTAGTATTCTGTATATTCCTATGTTTTATTTTATCCTTTTCAAAATTATTTTAAGAGACTTTAGGATATTGCCGAACAAATCTATGACTCTAAAAAGCTTAAGGGTCTCTACTAGAATGATATTTCTGCTTCACTATAGGCAGAGAAGACAAAAGATTTGTCCTCCCTTCCCAAGGCACCTTGCAGCTTTTTGCTTCAATGAATTCATTAAAATAAATCTTCATGCTTCTAGGCAATGCTGACCAATTGCAGTGAAAAAACTACCAGATTAGGCATATGGAAATCTGAATTCTGGCTCCCACAATGGCACTGACAAGATCAGTGACCTTGGGTAAGTCACTTCCTTTCCTCTGGATCTTGTTTGTAAAATAAGAAAGCAAAATTGGGTGATCATTAACATCCCATCCAGCTTCAAACTTCTATAATTCACAGGATCCCAGAGAGGCAAAATAAGTTTCTGAATACCTGAAAGCCTGAAAGTGACAGTGCTAGTACACAAAGCTAGGTCTTTCAGGCTAAGCAGTATCATATCCTTACCTTATGAAATGGATGGATCTCCTATTTGCAGAATTTGTGGGAAAATCATAGAAGAGCACTGCCCCCAAAGATTTGTAAGAGGAAAGTAAAATATTTCTCACTAGCATTGTCTAGGGCAACCTGGTATATACCCCTGATGAATTTTGCAAGAGATTCCTCACCCACCTAGTCGTTCAGCACTGCGTAAACAAGAAACTTCAGGGAGGATGCATTGAACACCTTATATTTTTCATTAACACCAGAAAAAGTTAATCAGTGCGCTGCATAGTGGCTCCAGGAGAGTGTTTAATCATCAAGGGCTCCACTTCCACATTCCAATGAGATTTCATATAGTTGAAGCAGAGGTGATAGTGATTGATTGCAAACATCACCTACAGTTTGGGAACTGTTCTCCCTGTGTGTGTGTGTGTGTGTGTGTGTGTGTGTGTGTGTGTGTGTGTGTGTGTGTGTGTGTGTGTACATGTGCTCATGCTTGCACAATAGGGCTCAATTCATTAAATATATATTGCATTATCTGGCTTTATCAAGGCTCTTATATGCTATAAAGCCAGCTAATTGCAGGGTGACATTAATATTCCAGCCTCAATGGATTTCTGTTGAATTGATCCAGTTCACAGGGGGAAGATTTCAATGCAGGTGCTTTATAATTCAATAATCAAAGATGCAGAGGGACCAGCTCCTTCTTTACAATGGCAAATCAATGGTGAATTCCATGGGGAGAAAATGAGATACCAACCAGTTTTCTTAGTAAGAAATTGGAACAGTGGGAGTAGAGGGGTTCAAAATGACCACTACAGATGAATTCAGACTCCCAAACTTGGTGAATTTTCAGAACCTCTGGCTTGCTCTAGCACAAAGATGATGACTTTCTCCCACTGGATGGCTATAGGAATTACGCAGTCTTCCTCATTTCTATCTGAGAAGGGAGAAAGGAAGGAGCCAATCAGACTCTCTAGCAGGAGGGAACAGACTAGACCTTGAGTGAAGATCCTCATCTAGGCTTGTCTCTCCTTCCCTAAAGTGTCCTAAAAATGGCCTTTGAAGTCTCCGAGTTATAGATGTGAAATCACATCTTCTCTGTCCAATAGGACAAAAAGTTTCACTGAATAACATTTGATTTTTTAACTGTGATTCCTCATACCATGGTAGGACTTTCTCTGAAGACAGTAAGTGTGCAGCAATTGTTTGTTGACTTTCTGATCTTTAAAAAGAAATCAACCAAAAGCAATGTAAAACTGGCTTTAAGTGGGAAAGAATAGCTATTTGAGTTGTACTGTGTTTTTCTATTGATGCAATTTGTTTAACTGCAAGGGTATAAGATTATAGGGGGTGGGCAAGGATAGTACCATTTATGTGCTCCAGTCAGCTCTCAGCCAGTATTAAGAGACAATGATTTGTATGCATTCCTAGCTAGCTTCTGAACTCAAGGAGTCTTGAATAAATATTGACATATTTTATAAATGAGCTACAGGAGAGGAGAACTCAGTGCCCTTTAGAGATGAAATCAGGCCAGGCAAAACACTGAGAAACTGAACTTCTCAGAGCATATAGTGCTCAAATTTCTTTCTTTTTTTCCCACCAATGGCATTGAGGTAAGTACCAGTATAAAGCTCATTGGTGCCATTTTTTTAAGGAAAAGAAGCTATGTGGCAAGGCCAGAGCGACATTTAGAAAAAGAAGACTGCTACTAACAATTGATATCCTTGTGAGTAAAAGTGGGCTGACATTAGGGACTGGAGCAAGTTTTTTTGTTGTTGTCATTGTTGTTTTGTTTCATTTTGTTTTGTTTTGTTTTTCCCCAAAAAAGACAGTATTGTTATCCTCTTATGAGACAATGGAAAAAACAACTTTCTCTTGTCACAGCAGAAAGTAGACAGTATATTGCCAAGTGACAGAATCTCATCATATGCATGTCTATTAACATAATTAGAAGTTAAAACTATTGTCTGACAGCTCCCAAGTTATCAAATTCAACAGTTTATCAATGTATTTAAAACTCCCTACTTGCATTGTTTTGAAAAGGACCCTAAATACTCCACTTCCAGAAGTCTATTGTTAGAATAACTGGATATGATATTCCCTAAGATAAAGAACAATGATAAAATATTTCCTCATCTGCAGACATACACAGGTGAAATGACAATTGATAGGTTATTTGACAATGCACTTAGCCTTTCACAGGGCTGTAATGGTTCCCTAAACTACATAAAGATTTGGGAATATGTATATGTGAAACTAATCAATGCCTTCTCTGGATACTGACCTATCCAAAAATCAATACAAAAATGAGCATCAGGAATAAGACATTTAGTTTCAGAGGCTCTTGGTTCAATTCCCAGCTTTACTAGTCATTTTCTGTGTGGCCTTGGGCAAGCCAATTGACTTCTCTGGGCATCAGTTTCCTACATTTGTAAAATGAAGGAGCTAGATGAGATGACCTACAAGGTCCTTTTATGGCTCTAGTTCTATGATATATTATCCATGCATGATCTACTAATGTTTCTTTTGGGGGAATAACATCAGATATTTGTGGTTTTCATATGAATAGAGGTTTATAAAGCTATTATCTCAAGGAAATAAAACAGAAGAAACATGAGTATGTATGGAAAAAGGTAAATGTCATTTTACAATGACACTATATAACATCAACTATAAACAAACCAAGCAGTACTGAGTAGGATAGAAAATAACTTTAAATGATTAAGTACAATATTGTATACCTCCTGAACTTGACTGTGATAATTTTGCTCTCTTCTCATTCTTTCTCTTATCTCTTGTAAGCAAAATTAGAAATCATGCTATTGCTACTTTGCCACTCTCTAGGAAAGCAAACTTGTCTGGAACTTATCTTTTGCCTTCCAGAATATCATATTCTAAGCCCTCTGATCCTGTAATGTAAAAGCTGCTAGGTCTTATGTTACCCTGACTGTGGCTCCACCATACTTGAATTATTTCTTTCTAGCTGCCTGCAATATTTTCTTCTTGACCCAGGAGTTCTGGAATTTGGCTATAATATTCCTGGAGGATCTCTTTCAGGAGGTGATCAGTGGATTCTTTCAATTTCTATTTTACCTTCTGCTTCTAGAATTTCAGGGTAATTTTCCCTGACAATTTCTTGGAAGATGAAGTCTAAGTTCTTTTTTTGATCATGGCTTTCAGGTAGTCCAATAATTTTCAAATTATCTCTCTGGGATTTATTTTCTAGGTCAGCTGCTTTTCCAAGGAGATATTTCATATTGCCCTTTAATTTTTTATTCATTTGCATTTGCTTTATTGTGTCTTGATTTCTCATAAAGTCATTAGCTTCCATATTTTCAATGCTAATTCTTAAGCAATTATTTTCTTCAGACAGCTTTTGTATCTCCTTTTCCATTTGGCTTTTCAAACTGTTGACTTTTTTTTCATGACTTTCCTGCATTGCTGTCATTTCTCTTTCCATTTTTTCCTCTACCTCTCTTACCTTATCTTCAAAGTCCTTTTTGAGTGCTTCCATGGCCTGAGACCAAGGAGTTTTGACTTTGTTATCTTCTTCTGAGGGCGTATTTTGATCTTCCTTGTCACCAAAGAAACTTTCTAGTGTCCACATTTTTTTTTTCTGTCTGCTCATTTTGCTAGCCCATTTCTTGACTTTTAACTCCTTCTTAAAGTGGGGCATTGCTTCCAGGATACACTGTCCCAAGCTTCAGGGGGTCCCAGGTGGTACAATTTGAGGAGAGACATGTTCTCCACTCCCCTGGCCTTTGCTTTGGTCTCTAAGTAACCACAGCGATGCTTGCTCTTTAACAGGAGAACATAATTCTGTTTCACTGTGGTTGCAAGCTCATACATGCCTGAGCCCCTCCCCTACCTGGGACGACACTCATGACTGCTTCCTGGGTCTGAGCATGGAAAACACAACAGAGTTCAGCCTTAGAACCATCAGAAGTCCCTCCAGTCTGCCCCAGGCCAACCGCTCGACCCTTTCACCAGAACATGAGTTGAATTTGAGAAGCAGCCACTGCCTCAGCTGATTCAGAAGCTCCCAAGGCCTGATTCTCTGGGTCTGCATCTGAATCTGTGAAGTGCAGCCCTGATCTGCACTCCAGTCTCACCTCAGAACAACAGACCTTTCCTGCCAACCTTCTAAGCCATCTTTGGCTGGAAAATGATCTCACCCCATACTTTTGTGGGTTCTGCTTCCTTGTCTGGACCTTATCAAGTATGAACTTTCCATGATTCTCAGAATATTTTGTCTGTTGAAATATGTCCTTTCCTTCCTAGAGCAATCTAACTGTACAATTCTCTGACTCTTGTATTATTTCTATAGATCATAAGACAATAGATTTTAAAAGTCCTCTTTCTTGTCCAAATGGAGATCACTTGGTCATAAATGTTTCCAAATAACTACCCCCTGCGTTGCTGAATATAAAACAATGTAGGTTAAACCACCATATAAAACAATTACAAATCACAAAACACAGGTTACTTCAAAAGGTCAAGGAGAAGACTCTATTCTTCAAGCCTGCTTACCCAAATTGAACTCAGGAACCTGAAGATGATGAATTCAATGACACATTAAATCCTTAAGAAGCTTTAAAGGCCATAGAGCCTCAGTGTCTACCATATTAAACAATGATTACTGACTTTAAGAAATATAACTTGCCTTAAGAAATCCATATATTTTCAATAAATTACCATATTTTTATTGTTTTGTTTCTAGGATTGCCCTTGCCACATTAATTTTTTCTGGGTGCTTATGTTTAGATCAGCAAAGACCTTAGCAGCAGTTTTCTTTTATTGACTTCCTGTTATAGTCCACATTTAATTACGCCAGATAATAAGTACAGAAACACCTCATAGAATCCCAATCATCTACGGCAAGCACACAAGGCAAAAAAAAAAAAAAAAAAAGAAAGAAAAAGAAAACCCACTTCTATGACCAGCCAAAAGGTCCCTGGACCCAGACCTTGACATTTCAGGGGGCTGTGTTTTTTCCCTTGGCAGCTGGTGTGGCATGAAATATATCCATTCTCACCCTCAGTTCAGGGAACAAGAAAGGCTAAAGGTTTCCATTTTCTGAGCAAGAGACCACTTATTGTCCTCTTGGGCTTATATCAAGACATATTATACAGTTTGGGCGGGAATAACTCCATAAAATAGTGAGACATCCAATTAACATCACAGGAGCTCTAAGGCTGAGAACGAAAATAAAAAAGGCTCTAAAATGAGGAACAGTGTTTAGAGTATCCAGTAGGTAACAGCACTAGGAAGACAGAGGTGTTGGAGCCAATGCTTCTGCTTTCTCTGTGCCAAACAAGGTGAGAAATGTAAAGGTATAAAAAAGTGGCCCCTCTCTTCAATGACTTTATAATCTAGCACAGGAGATAAGGCTTACACATAAGAAAAAATTAAATAACAATAACAACACTGTAATAAGCTATATAAATAATATATATAACCTAGTAAATAACATTTACTGTTTAGAAAGGGTTTTTTTTTCCTCTCACAGTTTCCTCATCTGTAAAAGGAGCCATAGGAAAAAAATGGCAAACCACTCTAGTAACTTTGCTAAGAACACCACAAAAGTGGTTACAAAGAGTCAAACAGAACTGAAACTCACAAACATAAACATTTCTCACAACAGGTCTAAGGAGCAAGTAGCAAAAGTATTATTATGCCCATTTTATATATGAGGCAACTGAGGCTTAAAGAGTTTACATAACTCACCCACAATCATATGGCTAGAAAATGGAGGAGCTAGGCATGGACACATACCTTTTGACTCTAAATCTAAAGATCTAGTCACTAGACCATGTTGGAACAACAAGTTATTTTCTTCTTTACCAATTTCCAATGTTTGCATTTAATCATGCTGTGCTGTTTTGTTGCCTACTGTATGATAAGTACATCTAATACCAACTAGGTGATGTAGTGGATTGAGTATTGGATGTGAAGTCAGCAATACCTGAGTTTACCTCTAGTCTCACATACTTACTAGCTGTGTAACCCTGTGCTAGTCACTTATCTTCCATATACCTCAGTTGCCTCAACTGTAAAATGGGGATAATAATATCCCCTGCTCCTCAGGGTTATTGTGAAGACCAATGAAATAATATTTGCAAAATGCTTAGCACAATGCCTGGCATGTAACAAATGTTAAATAAATGCATGATTTTCTTTCTTCCTTCCTTCGCTTCTTCCTTCCCTTCTTCCCCTCCTTCCTTCCCTCTCTCCCTCCTAACCAAATTGGAAAATCTGGCACTTCCTTGAATGTGCTATAGCAGTGGGTCAATAACATTTTGATTGACAACTTCATTGAATTCCATTACTATTTTGACAATCAAATTCAGTGAAGCAGAAAGGAAAAGGGCTGACTTTTGGAAGACTTAGGTACTACCTCTTATTCAATAAATTAGTAAACATTTATTAAGAAGTTATTATGGGCCATACACTGTGCTAGGCACTGAGAATACAAATAATTTTATCAGGGGAACAATAAGTATTTACATATCTATATCTATAGATATAGAAATGTAAAAATATGTAAACACAATGGGGGCAGCTAGGTGGCACAGTGGATAAAGCACCAGCCCTGGATTCAGGAGTACCTGAGTTCAAATCTGGTCTCAGACACTTGACACTTACTAGCTGTGTGACCCTGGGCAAGTCACTTAACCCTCATTGCCCCACCCACCCCCAAAAGTAAACACAAGTGATTTGTGGGTGTTAGGGAGATATAGGCAGCTGGAAAGCTCAGGAAGGACCTCATGTAAGAAGTGGCATTTAAATTAGTTTCAAAGTAAGCTAGGGATTCCAAGGCAAGGAGGGTGTGCAATTCAGGTGAGGAAACTGATTGGAGGTATAACATCATGGGTCAGTAAGAGCAAGTAGGTTAGTTTGATTATATCACAGGGTATAAAATGTCGAATAATTTTCAGTTATGTCTAACTCTTTATGACCCCATTTGGGGTTTTCTTGACAGATAATTGCCATTTCCTTCCCCACTCATTTTATGGATGAGAAATAGGCAAATAGGGTTAAGTGACTTGACCAGGGTCACACAGCTAGTATGTGTCTGAAGCTGCATTTGAACTCAGGAAGAGAAGTCTTTCTGATTCCTGGCACTTTATCCATTGTGCCACCTGGCTACCCATACAAAGTATATGTATACAATAAACAAAAGGTAGTGGCTATTTGGGGTTTGGAGGACTAGCAAGCAGCTGGGGAGATGACGACGAAAGGCATCACCTGGAAGGTGGCATCAAGTTGCACTTTGAAGGAAACTATGGAAGACAAGTCTTCCTGACTCTAGGCCCAGCACTCTATCCACTGCACCACTTAGCTGCCCAAAGAGTATAGGAAGGAGAGTCAAAAATAACAAGTCTGGCAATGTTGTTGTTGTTGTTTGTCCTTCATTTTTGAAGAGGACTGTGACATCAGAATGATGTCATGACTTGCAGTGGATTGGAGTTAAGTGAGAGAGGGCTGTGCTAGGTCACCAACCTCAATCTCTCCTCCAGAATTATCAGGGTCCAGTGGCAAGATACAGATCAGGACAACTGGAGATGGCCCCAGATGTTTAAGGCAATTGGAGGTTAAGTGACTTGCCCAGGGTCACACAACTAGTAAATGTCTGAGGTGAGATTTGAACTGAGGTCCTCCTAATTCCAAGACCAGTGCTCTATCCACTGCACCACTTAGCTGCCCCAGCTAAGACTGGATAAGTTACAATGAAGCCAGATGGTGAAATGGTTTAAATGCCACAGAGAGGAGGCAAAAATAAACCAAATGAACCTTGTGAGCAGGGAAATGGCCTGATAGCTTTGACAGTCATGTGAAGGGTGGACTGGAAAGGGGAAAGATAATGAAAGGAGACCAATTAGGAGGTTACAATACTGCAACAGTGCAGGCAAAAGGTGATAATCACTTAAGCCAGGATGATGGTCATGTGAGTAGAGAGGAATGAGATGCAAGGTATGTTGTGGAGGCATAATCTTAATGATTCTGAGTGACAGCTGATTGGACACAGAGTATGAGAAGCAGAGAATACTTGAGCATGTCTCTGATGGTGCAGACCTATGAAAACATGAGGATGATGGGCCCCATGACAGAAATGGGGAAGGAGTCATAAAGCAGCAGGGTGGGCTTGAGGAAAAGTTAGACTTTTGATTATGTTGAATGGGAGATGCCAATAGGACATCAGGCTAAAATGAACAATAGAAAATGGGTGATGTAACAGTTCAAGAGAGACAGGATGGATACACGTGTAGAGGAGTCATTTGCCTAGAGATGATAATTGAGTTGAAATTTTGGGGGACTGATGAAATCATTAAGAACACAGAGAGAAAAAAAAAGCAGCATTGGCTTGTCCTCTGTAATTAGGAGTCCTGGATTCCAATCCCACATTAGATTCGATTGCCTCTAAAGGCTCTTCCAGCTCTATCTCTATGATTTGAGCTACAGTCCTATGAACTGGATTCAACTCTTACCTGTGATGCTTCCTACCTGTGTGACCTTGAGCAAGACACTTAACTGCTTTGGATCTCACATTCCTCACTTATAAAAATGAGGGCACTGGACTAGATTATTCTGCGAATTCATCCTGTTTTAGATCTATGATCCTGTGATATTTCAAAATGACCAATATATCCAAAAATGAAGATTTGGGAAAAGGAATAAGACAACTTAGTTTTTAATGTAGGAATGTATTTCAAATAGTCCTAGATTTGTATCGAAATTTCTCATGAAGATATGTTCTTTTTATAGATCAGTCTATGGATTTTTCATTGACTATTTCCTCAAAGTAGACAATGTATATCTAGTCTATGTGTTGAATTTCAATAATCCCTTTATCCAGATGATCTGAATGTGTGTGCGTGCTACTGTATGGAAAGGAATTATGGCCATTTGTCAGGATACTTGAGTTTATTCCTGCCAATAATTGGCTTATTAAATCTAATTCACTCATTTAATATCCTTCTGCCTCAGTTGTTGTAGTATTTCAAATAGATAACTATTATTTGCTATCTCTTTCTTCATGGAAAGCAGTAAGATTAAACATGAGTACACAACCCTGCAAAGTAAGAAGTGCTATACAAATCTGCATAGCATCAACTCTCTTCCAGTAGAATGGAACTTTGATGAGGCCACAGTCATTTGTGTTCTTTCATTCTCAGAAACCAGCGCAGTGCCTGGAATTTAATTGAATACACATTGAATTGAATGCATCTTGACCTGTAATTTCAATGATATTAAAAAAAAACAAAAGTCACTGCTGAGGAAAATCTGTCCACCAATGGAGGTCATCCCCATCGCTGCTACTTATAGAGTAGAACACCTAGAGCTTATATAACTTGACCAGAGTAGCAGTCAGCATGTCAAAGTCAGGACTTGTAACTCAGATTTTCTTGGCTCCAAAGCCAGTTTTCTATCCACTATGGCACAGTACCTCTCTTAAAAAGACCGAATTAAGAATAAAATGCTGCATATTATTTCTATTTTGTTGTTGTTTTTCTTTTTTGAGGTTTTTCTTTTTGTTATGATTCTTCTCTCATGAGTAATGCAGAGATATGTTTAATGTGATTGTACATAAATAACCTATATCAGATTACTTGCTGTCTTTGGGAGAAGGGAGGGAGGGAGAAAAATTTGAAATTAGAAATCTTATAAAAACAAATGTTGAAAACTATCTCTAAATGTAACTGGAAAATAATAAAATGTTTATATGGGGGGAAAAAGAACACACTGTGTTGGAAAAAAATGTGAAATATTTAATTTGTAAAAAAAAAAAGAATAAAATGCTGCAGCCACCTCCCTATTCCCCAACATAACTCATAAAAACACTCTAAGGGGGCAGCTAGGTGGCACAGTGGATAAAGCACTGGCCCTGGAGTCAGGAGTACCTGAGTTCAAATCCAGACTCAGACACTTAACACTTACTAGCTGTGTGACCCTGGGCAAGTCACTTAACCCCAACTGCCTCACTAAAAAAACTAAAACAAAACAAACAAACAAAAAAACCACTCTAAGGTATACTCAGCCCCCCCAAAGTAAAATAGCCTTATCTAGATCCAATTAGAAGAGTCCAAGGAAAGTCACTATAAGTGCAGACAAACCAGATCCTGGTAAATGTTCAGTGTGGCTTAGAGTCAGGGGTGTTTTGGATCCAGTTCCCACTGGTTTGGTAGAGCTGATTGTTAAATTTTCAGTGTGAACATTTATACCTCAGAGATCTAATACTACAAATCAGGGCTTGATTCATTGTATTGTTGATTGTCTATACTTAGGAAAATGAAGGTAAAAATGTCAATGATGCAGAATATACTAAAAAGGGCATTGTGCTATTTTCACCTCTGTCATTTAATATTACACTATAAATATTATCCATAAAAATAAGAGAAAAAAGAAATTAAATTAATTAGAATAGGTAATGAAGAAACAAAACTATCACTATTTGAAGATGATGATGTTATACTTAGAAAATCCTAGAGAAACAAGTAAAAAACTACTTGAAATTATTAAGGAGTTTAGCAAAGTTGCAGGATACAAAATAAACATATATCTATCATTATCATTTCTATATATTACCAACAAAGTCCAGCAGCAACAAATTAAAAAGAGAAATTCCACTTAAAATATCTGTAGACAATATAAAATACTTGAGAGTCTACCTGCCAAGCAAAACTCAGGAATCATATGGACACAACTATCCAATACTTTTCACACAAATTATCAGGTCTAAATAATTGCAAAAATATAAATTGTTCATAGGTAGGTCAAGACAATATAATGAAAATAACAGTCCTACCTAAATTAATCTATTTATTTAGTGTCATACCAATCAAAATATAAAAATATTATCTACAGTTAGAAAAAATAATAAAATTCATCTGGAAGAACAAAAGCTCAAGAATATCAAGGGAATCAATGAAAAAAATGCAAAAGAAGGTGATCTAGAAATACCAGATCTCAAAATGGATTATAAAGCAGTACTTATCAAAACAATATGGTACTGGCTAAGAAATTGGTGGATCAGTGGAATAGAATAGGTACAAACTATATTATAGTAAATGACAATAGTAATCTAGTATATGATAAATCCAAAACCCCAAGATTTGGGAACAAAAACTCATTATCTGACAAAAACTGGAAAAATTGGAAAACAATATGGCAGAAGCTAGGTATAGACCAACATCTCACACCATATACTAAAATAAGGTTAAAATGGATACATAATTTACACATAAAGTGTGATACCATAAGTGGATTGAGAAAGCAGGTAAGAGTTTATGTATCAGATTTATGGATAGGGGAAGAATTTAGGATGAACTAAGATATAGAGAGCATCACAAAATGTAAAATAGATAATTTTGATTACATAAAATAAAAAGCTTTTGCACAAACAATCCAATGTCATCAAAATTATAAGGAAAGCAGAAAACCAGGAAATAATTTTTATAACAAGTATCACTGATAAAGGCCTCAATTATCTAATATATAGAGAACTAAGTCAAATTTATAAAAATACAAGTCATCTCCCAATAGATAAATGGTCAAAGGATATGAACAAGCAGTTTTCAGACAAAAAAATCAAAGCTATCTATGGTCATATGAAATAATGCTCTAAATCACCATCGATCAAAGAAATGAAAATTAAAACAACTCTGAGATACCACTTCACACCCATTAAAGTGGCAAATGTGGGAAAACTGGGATATTAATCCACTGTTGGTGGAGTTGTGAACTGATCCAACCATTCTGGAGAACAATTTGGAACTATCCCCAAAAGGCTCTAGAATTATGCATACCCCTTCATTCAGCAATACCACTGCTAGCTAGGTTTATAACCCAAAGACATCCCAAAAAAGAGAAAAAGAACTATTGGTACAAAAATATTTATAGCAGCTTTGTTTTTGTTTTTGTTTTTTTGGTGGTGGTGGCTAAGAATTGGAAATCAAAGGAATGTCCATCAATTGGAGAATGGATAAAAATGCTGTGGTATATAATTGTAATGGAATGTTATTGTGCTATAAGAAATGACAAGCAGGATGATTTCAGAAGGGCCTGGAAAAGATTTATATGAACTGATGTAAAGTGAAGTGAGCAGAAACAATAGAATATTGTACACAGAGATAGCAATATTGTTTGATGAAGAACTGTGAATGATTTAACTATTCTCAGCAATACAATGATCCAAGACAACTCCAAAGGACTAATGATGAAACATACTATCCACCTCCAAAGAAAGAACTAATATTTATTGAACACAGAATACAGAATGCTATTTTCACTTTCTTTCAATTTTTTCTTTTATTTCAGTTTTCTTATAAAAACTAATAGGGTAATGTTTGACATAATTGCACATGTACAACCTCTGATAGTTTCAGTTCACTTTCCTCAGGGAGAGGGGAGGGGACATAGGGAAAAAGGGATAGAATTTGGAACTCAAAAATTTAATTAAAAATCTTTATTAAAATTAAAAAATTAAAAATTAAAGGAAATTGTCTATCCCCCCCTTTTTTGAGGCCATGATGAGCCATCTGTTAAACATTTACCAGCACACCCAAGCTTAGGTGAAGTAATAACCATTCTACTCTCACTTGGATTTCTCTTATAAGCATATCTGAGCATACACCTGTGAGTCATTAATGACCCAACCTGACAACAGAAGGAGCTAATGAAGAGCTCTAATTCTTGAGAGACCCAGTCTTTTCCCAAAGAGATACCCCTCACTTGCCAGGATCCTGAAATGATGACTCTTCCTTAGGGCCACGCTGTAGCTATATCCAATCGAAGAGCTCTACTACAAATGCAGCAGCTTTTCTGAGTCAAAAACTGTTTGTTCAAATGACTGGATTGGATTTTGCAGCTCACCATTCACACATATTGGGATCTTTGGCTTTTTAAATATTATTCTCCTTCATCCTTTCTCACCCTGCAAATGTGAAATTAAATTAAGCTAAGAAACCTTTGGCTGATGGGGGAAAAATTCTGTGAGTCAAGCCTATTAGATAGCGAAAACACATCCCCAGGGAAGCATTGGGGCTTGGAGCACCTCAGTCATTAAAACTAGGCCAGACAAAGTACTAGAAAGCAGCCATGAAGAAGCAGAATCCTGCTTTTTCATATCCCAAGGGAGTGGGACTGGATGGCCTAATAGGTCGTTTGCTGTCACAGATTTCCATCAGGTCTTCAGGTTTCTAATCTGTGTCTGCGTTTTAAAATGTTGAACTTGCCTTTCAAATACTTCACTGCTGTAGCCTGTGAGACTAAATTATGTTCTCTTGGTGAAGAGGAGAAGGAAGCAGCCCCCCAAAAAGCTACTTTGAGCTTTGAAGAGGAAAGGCACTTCACTTGCACTAGAGCACTTAGAATACCTCTGAATTACTTTTAGCATCCTTAAGAGTGGGTGATCCATTTGTGGTATTGGATGTGTTCTGTTTTCCCTTCTTCCCCAACTCTAAAAACACGGCTTTGTTGCCTCGAGTATACAAAGTTCTCTGCTTCTTACTGAATGGAGTTTCACTCCTCTTGTTCATTTTCCCTCTATCTACTGGAGGTTTTCACTTTCTTTTTTACACCCTCCACACAGCTGTGTTCCCCTACTTGTGATAAATTCACAGGGTTCTTGAAGTACTGGCTCCTCAGTTTATTTTCATTTCATTTAAGGTGATTTGGCTTATTACAAAGGGTCTCATGGACTTCTAAACAAAATCATTTTAACATTTTAATTCGATTCAGTTACAAAATTGGTAAAAACATGGCATTGCAGGAAAAAAAGAAAAAACCAAAAGATTTGGCATCAGACCTTTGCTCCAATCCCTCCCTCCCTTCCCTAAGGTTCAGCTTTCCCAATGAGGGGGTTTGACTAGATGATTTCTAAATTCCTATGATCTTAATTAACATTATCATAATAAGCTGTTTAGGATAGATAAGAATAGTGGAAAAAACACAGAATTGATGTTACAGTCTTGAGAGGAGGCACATTGAAATAGGACATCAGAAGAGGAAAAGGAACCATATATATATATATATATATATAAATTCAGTGAACAAAATTTTATTTTATTGGGGGGGGGGTGGCCAGGGAATGAGGGTTAAGTGACTTGCCAGGGTCACAGAGCTAGCAAGTGTCAAGTGTCTGAAGCCAGATTTGAACTCAGGCCCTCCTGAATCCAGGGCCAGTGTTCTAACCACTGCACCACCTAGCTACCCCCACAAGATTTTATTAAATGCCAACTATTTGCCAGGTACTGTACCAAGAGTTAAAAATGCAAAGGAAAGCAAAAGACAGTACATGCTATACCAGGGATATAATATACAAACAATTGTAGGCAAATGCTATAAACAAGATAATTTATTGTGATAGGAAAATGCAAACAAAAAATGGAAACTAAATGTGTGCCCAAAGATTGGGGAATGACTGAGAAAATGAGAATACATTTGTGTTACAGAACATTCCTGTATCGCAGAAATGACATCTATGAGGCATTCATTAAATATATATGTGGGGGTAGCCAGGTGGTACAGTGGATAATGCACTGGTCCTGGATTCAGGAGGACCTGAGTTCAGATCCAGCCTCGGACACTTGACACTGTGATGTCAAAAATCTAATGTGGGTCCTAACCTGCCCCCCCACCAGTTTTGGGGGGAAGCTGGCTAAAATTACTGATAAATTCAGCAAGAGTTTAGGCTTTTTAGTATTTATTAAAGTGTATTAGAAGTTAGTGAAGATGAAGAAGTTGAGAAAGCCACCTTTATTTAGCTATCTACGCTTCTATAGAGAAAACACGGAGTAGATCTTTCTACTCTGTTCTGCCCCTGTCGCCACATGCCAGTTCTTGAACAAAAAAGAGAGATCCAGCGAGCCACCCTCAACTTCCTACTTCCTGTCTCCCTCCTCAAAAAGAGAGGTCCTCCGAACTGACTGGTTGAGAGTGGTCTCCTGTTTATTTCATAGTCCCTAGCCTCTGAAAACAATACCCCACTCAGGGCTGGCCAGGCATGTTCTTGATTTTATCCATCTTAAGTTGGTTCTCAGTCAGTATCTCAGTCTCACCCAATTCAATCAATTCCAAATGAATCTTCAGGTGGTGCCCTTGGGCATCTGCCAGATCCCATTATTTTATCACACACTTACTATCTGTGTGACCTTGGGCAAGTCACTTAACCCTCATTGCCCCACCCCAAATATATGTGTGTGTGCATGTGTATAAACAGATGAAGAAAGAAGTAGAACTTGGAGAACAATAAATGCAATTACTATAAAGGGTAATTTCTTAAAGGCATTTAAATTCAGATGAATTATTACAACCAAAATTGGTCTTGGAGATGAGCTTCATCCTCATCTCATGAGAGAAATAAGGAATGATGGGTGTGGAATGTTACACAGGCTTTAATCCAGTTTTTGTTTAACTCCCTTTCTTTGTGACAAGGGAGGGTTTGATTGAAGAGGGAATACACTGACTGATGACTATAACGAAAGAGGAAAAGACATTATAAAAAAACCTTTTTTTAAAATCATAGGAATAATATGTGTTGTTGATTTCATATCATCTTTTTCCAATAGAAAATCTTTTCAACTTGAGAAGATATTCTAAAATCTTCAAACATCCAGGGATTGCTGATGGATAACAGTATAGTAAGAGAGCAGGACTTTTCACTTAATTGTTTGTTGTCCCTCCAATAACCTTGATCCCATCTGCATGAGTAACTTCCCCTCAGATAATTGACATGGGATTACAACTGCCACTTTTTAACAGATTGGAAAAGGTCAGAGGAATGGATCTGACCTTTCCCGGGGCTCTATTGTTCAAACAGGAGGTGTGTTAAAGCTTGAAAATAAATAGAAATCTCAAAAGTATCTGATTTGAAGCGCCTATTTAAAGAAACTCGGGGGACCATCCACATGTCAAGTACTGGAAACCTTGTTTGGTTTTAGTTCAGTTACCTATTCAATGAAAAGTAGGTATTTAAATGGTTTGTCAAGGCTAATAAAGTATTTTACATGTATTATCCTCAAAACAACATAAGTATCATTATCCCTATTTTCTGTGTGAGCACATTGAAGGGTGGCAAAGTTAACTGCTTTGTCCATGGTCAAAGGGTTGGTAAGTGCCAAGGGTTCAAATCCAGATCTATTTTGATTCCAAAACTAACTCTGTCTTAACACCATACATCCTAACAGAGGAAGTGATGATGTTCATATAGCTCCAACTCAATTCAATTCAAGAGCATTTATTAAGAGCATACTGGAAAAAAAAAAAGAGCATACTGGGTGCCAGGCACCATGCTAAGTGCTCATAATTCCAAACTTACTTGTAGTGAAATGTCATGTTTTCATATTTGTGTGTGCATACAGATATTTCCAATGTTCTGGAATATTCAAGAGGATAACAAGAGGCTGTCCATTCACTAAGTAGCAGAAGGCCTGGTCCATAGTCCAGGAGCCCAAGATGCAGGAAGAGAACTATGAGTACCCAATTCAGAATGTAACCTCTGTTCCTTTGGAAAACACTGTGTTTGCTCTCTCCTAGTGAATGAGAAAGCACTCACAGGTATGCATACATGATGCCTGAAGCTGATTCAGAGAGGCCTATGCCTTCTGAAAAGTTTTAATACTCACTTGTGCTTATCATCTGGAAAAAGCTAACCAAAAACATACATAACTTTGCTCACATTTTCCCTGGAACAAAAATCAGTTTATACTAGAGGCACATCAATTACAGCAGAAAATAGGAATAGAGCAATATCTCACATTGTATACCAAGATAAAGTAAAAATTGATACATGATTTAGACATAAAGGGTGACACTATAAGCAAATTAAGGGAACACAGAATAGTTTACTTGTCAGATCTATGGATAACAGAAGAATTTATGACCAAAAAAGAGAGTGAGCATTACAAGATGTAAAATTGATAATTCTGATTTCATTAAATTAAAAGGGGTTTGCACAAACAAAACCAATGCCACCAATATTAGAAGGCAAGAAGACAACTGGGGGAAGATTTTTATGGAAAGTCTCTGTGCTAAAGATCTCATTTCTCAAATATTTAGAGAACTGAGTTATATTTAAAAGAATGGCATCCATGAATTGATAGTCAAAGGATGTGAAACAGTTTTCAGATTTAAAAAATGAAAGCTATTTATAGACATATAAAATGCTCTAGATCACTATTAAAGAAATGAAAATTAAAACACATCTGAGGTACCATCTCACATACATCAGGTTGGCTAACATGACAGAAAAAGAAAATAGAAAATGCTTGAAGTGATATGAGAAAATTGGGACACTAATGCATGCTTGACAGAGTTGTAAACAGATTAAACCATTCTGGAGAGCAATTTGGAATTATACCTAAAGGGCCACAAAACTATGTATACACTTTGACCCAGAAATACCATTAAAAGGTTTGTATGCTAAAGATAAAAAAGGAAAAAGGGCCTATGTATAAATGTTTGTACGTGTGTGTGTGTGGGTGTACCAGCTCTTTTTGGGGTGAAAATGAATTGGAAATTGATGGAATAACCTACAAATTGGAGAATTGTTGAACAAGTTACAGAATATGATTGTGATGGAATACTATCGTGATATAAGAAATGGGGGCAGCTAGATGGCACAGTGGATAGAGCACCGGCCCTGGATTCAGGAGTACCTGAGTTCAAATCCGGCCTCAGACACTTAACACTTACTAGCTGTGTGACCTTGGGCAAGTCACTTAACCCCAATTGCCTCACCAAAAAAAAAGAAAGAAATGATGAGCCAGTTAGCCTCCAAAAAACCTAGGAAGACTTATATGAACTGATGCAAAATGAAGTGAACAGAACAAGGAAAACATTGTGCAGATTAAAAACAATACTGTGCAATGATCTGTTGTGAATAACTTAGTGACTCTCAGCAATATAAGGACCTAAGCTAATTACAAAGGACTCATGAAGAGAAAGACTATTCACCTCCAGATAAAGAACTGATGGAGTCTGAATGCACATCAAAGCATACTTTCCCATACAATGGGAATATGTTTTACATTACTGGATATGTCTAGTACATATTAAATTGCTTGCCTTTTCAATGAGGAATGGGGGGACAGAAAGGGAGAGAGAATTTGGAACTCCAATTTTTAAAAAAAATATTTCTTCATGTATTTGGAAAAAATAAAATATTAATATAGACAAAATAACCATGAAAATAAAATATCTTGGAATCAACTACCAAGACAAACTTACTTAAGACTTAAACAGATATAACTTCAAAGCACTCTTTACAGAAATTAAGGTATAATTAAACAAATCAAGAAATATTCATTGTAAATGATTAGAGTTGTGAACATAGTTAAATGACAATATTACATAAATTAATTATATAGATTTAGTTCTACATCAATCAAACTGTCAAAAGGTTACCTCATAGAATTATACAAAATAATCATAGAATTCATTTGGAGTCAAATCATTCAAAGTTCTTCATCAAACAATATCATCTATAATTACATGATCATTTTTAACAGAACTGATAGGGGAATAATACTCCTAGGTTCTAAAACTGTATTATAAAGCAATTACCACTAAAATATATTTTTATATTCTTTAAGAAAATAGAAAAGTAGATCATTAACCAGACTACGTCTACATTTCTATACCAATCTGAATACTTCTCAATCTCCTTTGTGAGATAAAATTCTATTTAAAAAAAATACTTCTCTCCATGTGGTGCCATCAATTCCCTTGAATTCAATTATCATTTCAATGTGTATTGATATCATTTATTTTCATTTCTAATTTACTACTAGCTCTACAAATGCAGTCGTAAGTCTCTCTCTTTGAGCTTCATTCCAGCATCACCAAATGCCTTTTGTAAATTTCAAACTGGATGTCTTATAGACATTTGAAACTCAACATAATCCACAGCAGAATTGATTATTCTTTCTTACAATCCCTCTTCTATTGACCTTATTTATGCTGCATATATCCCCTTCCTTCTAGTCTGTCAACCTCAATATCATCCTATAATGATGGCACACTGACCTTCTTGGTATTTTTAAATGATATATATTATTTTATTTTTCCCAATTACATGTAAAGAAAATTTTTAACATTCATTTTTTAAAATGGGTTCCAAATTTTCTCCCTCCCTAAGAAAATAAGCAATTTGATTTGGGTTATATATATGCAATCATGTAAAACATATTTTCATATTAGCCATGTTGTAAGAGAAGAAACAGACCAAAAGAAAAAAAATAATGAAAAAATAAATAAAATTTAAAATAGTATGCTTTCATCTGCATTCAGAGTTCCTCAGGTCTTTCTCTGGGTGTGGATAGCATTTTTCATCAATGAGTCCTTTGGAACTGTCTGTGATCACTGTATTGGTGAGGATACCTAAGTCATTCATAGTTTATCATTGTAAAATATTGCTGTTATTGTGTACAATGTTCTCCTGATTCTGTTCACTTCATTTTGAATCACTTAATGTAAGTCTTTCCAGGATTTTCTGAAATCTGCCTGCTTATCATTTCTTATAGCATGATAGTATTCTATTACTTTCATATATCACAACTTGTTCAGCCTTTCCCCAATTGATGGGCATCCCCTCAATTTCCAATTCTTTGCCACCACAAAAAAGAGCAGCTATAAACATTTTGTACAAATAGGTCCTTCTCTCCACCATTTTTTTGTAGAAGAGCAAATATACTTTTATTTTAGTCCAGTTTCAGTTTGCTATGTTCCCCTAGCCTTAGGGTCATTCACTGGCCCTTCTGTCCCCCACCTAGAAGTGGGAAATGACATCCAACTCAGGCTCTAGCTTCCCCCACCTCCAACCACATGCCTATCGATCCCTTAAAAGAAGGTCATGGTAGACCAAGGGGCTTGACTCCTTAGCTAAGCTTTGGCAAATTCAGAAGACCAGCATATGCTTCAGGGCAACCTGGGCTATTCTATGGTTTGGTCCATGAAGAAAGCCTAGATACTGACTCCCACGCCACTGGCTCCACAGTATAAAAAAGACACTTGTATAGTCACTGTTACCAGGGCCTCCTGGCTGGATTACCAGCTCAGGCACTTTCGAAATGAGCTAGGGTTGATGTCCAGAAAGACTGAGGCCTGGGGAACCCTGTCTAAAAACGGTCTGAGGATCCACTTTGTGTACATACTGTTGGCTGCTACTTTTCCAGAAAGCATAAGGATGGAGTCACTCAATCAGAAGGCCCGCCACGCTAGAGAGGGTAGGGGAAATTCTATAAGTGGCACTGGGGGGTGGGAAACCAAGGGAAGCTTGAGTAGGTGAATCATTAAAATTAGAAAATATATCCAAAGTCCTATGCAAACTAAGTAAATGTTACTTATTATTAGTTTAAAACATTAATTCATTACTTTAAAAGATCCTATGCTAAATTAATAAATAATACTATCAGGAAGGTGCTTCTCAACACTCAAAGAATAGACCAGTACTTTGATTGAGTTTCCCCATGGGAGAAGAGTCCTGGGGCCTGTCTCCATTTAGCTGCTCATAGACCCTGAAACCTGAGCTTTGTGAGAAGACAAAAGAACAGAGGAAACTGTCTTGGGAATGAAGAAAGCTGGGAGGACTACTCGAGTGACTAGTGTTCAACTTTTGCTCTTAGGAGGGATACCTGGGTAAGGCTAGAGTAGGTGGGGTTGAACACTTCATAGCTAGGGAGCAAAGCCATTCCCCAAGAAAGAGGGTGAGGAAGGATGGGGAAATGAAAAGGCCTCGTGGAATGATTGGAAGGAAGGTCAATTTTGCTTTCCAGGCATGGTTCATGGTCTTCATTTCTCTGTGAGAGAGACATTGATCTTGAAACACCCCAGACATGTATTGCTATTGCTTAGAACAATCTGAACATAGTAGTTGTCACTGATGAGAGAGGTCAGCATCTTCATGGGGGGCATTTGGAAACTGGTCTTGGGCAGGGAGCAGATACCCTTTTTATAGGGGCAATGGCAAAGCAGGCCATGGCTATGGAGAGGCTCAGGGTAAGGCTCCCCAGGTGGAATGAAAGAGTCAGTTATTTCACACATATCTTTATATGTGCAGCTTCCAATCTTCTTTAAACAGGGGATTTGAAAGCAAAAACCAGGAGCCATTTCTTTCTCCAAAGTTATACTGCTTTCACAGGAGAAGTGAGGGGTACATTGGTCTTGTTCTCCATGCCAGTGGTTACTTTAATAGGGATACTGATAGGTCTACCCCTAGGCTGGTGATCAGTACTGGGTCATGCCCATTATCACAGTTTTCCCATGAGAAATTACTGACCTTGTCTAGGTGGAATGAACCCTTGTCAGTGGGAACAGGCCACAGCAGAGACACAACCACAAGCACACCTAGAGCAAGGGACTTCATGGTGTCTGACAGCAGTTGACTCTTCCACTTTAAAAAAAAATCTCTTTGGGATACATACCTAGTAGTGATATTGCTGAATCAAAGGACATGACAGTTTTATAGACCTTTGGACATAGTTCCAAATTGTTCTCCAAAATGGTGGGATCAGTTCACAACTCCACCAAGAGTGTATTAGTGTCCCACTTTCCCCACATACCCTCCAACATTAATCATTTCTGTTTAGACAATTATGATAGGTGTGAGACAGTACATCAGATTTATTTTAATTTGCATTTATTAAATAATAGTTATTTAGAGCATTTTTTTCACATGGCTCTATAGATAGCTTTGATTTTTATACCTGAAAACTGCAGGTCCATATCATTTGACCATTTATCAATTGAGGAATTATTTGTACTCTTATAAATTTGACTCCTATCTCTGAATATTTGAGAAATGAGGCCCTTATCAGGGACACTTGCTGTAAAGTTTATTTCACAAATTTATTTTCCTTCTAATCTTGCTTGCATTGGTTTTGTTTGAGCAAAACTTGGTATTCTTCAGATATTCCATTTCCTGTCCTGAAGGAAGTGAGCAGAACTAGAAAAACAGTGAATACAATGATCACCACAATGTAAAGGAAAAGTATATTAAAATGTAGCTGAATATTGTATAGTTGGTTGTAATGACTAATCCTAGTCTCTGAAAAGTAATGAGGAAATTTTCCTCCTTCCTTTTATTGTAGCAGTTGCAGATAATGGCTACATTATGCTTCATACCTTGACAGCTTTGGTGGCCATATAAATTGGGTTCTAAGTCTTTTTCTTTGTTACAGAAAGCCCATTAGAGGAATTTAGTAGGGGGATATCTAATACATATTTTTTTAAAAGAAAGAGTAAATCAAGAAAGACCAAATGTTAACAAAGTTGTCACAAATATCCAAATGGGGTATACAGGATACACCAAGACCACCCTAATTTGGCAGTATCCCTCTCCCTATGGTGGAGCTTCCTAGAATCCCAATTCTAGGTTATCAGCTTTCCCAGTTTATGGGAACTCAAGTTTACAAAGCTGCCTCCATTATTTCTGTTTTCTTCCTCTGCTTCCTATTTGCTCCCTTTCCCCTCCTTTCAGTAGGCTTTGGAGAAAGGGAGGTATATATCATGACTTGGTCACACTGCAGTACAGGGTCCTTCTATAACCCCCTTCCTGGACTCTTTCCATGATGCTCTCCTGCTCCAGTGACATATCTGTTTGGCAAAGTCCAGTTCTTTTTGCAATCTACCTTCCTCCGATCTATCTTCAGAGTTGCCCATTCCTACCTGGAGACACCAGCAAACTTCAGCCCTGATCAGGGACATATCAACCAAACATTATTTCCCCCATTTGATTCTTCCTGATTGCTTTTACTATGGCATAGATGGTCCTGTTGTATACAGATTAGAAAGGCAAAAAGATCAAATTCTACATCTTAAAAGGATTTGCCTCTGTTTAGCACCTAAGCTTCTACCGTTGGGTCCTCCTGTTAGTACTAGAGGATAAGGGTCCAGGTGGAAACACAATGTTTTTTAGGCCAGAAGATAAAGATTAAAAAGGTCTTTCTGAATTTTTTTACAAAGTTTGAATTTTAAATAAAGTTTAACTGTTAATTAAAAATCACTCATTTGATTAATTTTATGAATAAAAATGACATCCTTTATGATTGGATAATAATTACCAAATTTATATGTGCTTTAAAGTTTGTGAAGCTCTTTACATATATTATGTCATTTGACCTCATTTACAGATATTATCTTTATTGATTAATGTTGGTCTTAAAAATAAAATTCCCAGAATACAAACCCTAATGAAATGTGCTATGCATTAATATGCAAATGATTAAGGAGAGCAGTATCATTGTTTGTAAACAATTTGTAAAATAGAAAGTAACATCTTTTGAGGATGACCCACAATCCCTGCATCTCTGAACTGAGTGCAAATACTATACCTATTCTTTTATGGTATGTGTGTGTGTGTGTGTGTGTGTGTGTGTGTGTGTCTGTGTATGTATTTTAAAGCACACACATTTAACATTTATTTAACTTTCTCCAAGTAACCCTAGCTGGTGAGTAATCCCGGTTCATATCTGTTTAGCATGAATAGGATTACTCAATCAACAGCACCTCCTATTTTCTTTCTTTTTCTTTCTTTTTTTTTTTTTACATATAAGGTATTTTATTTTTTCTGTTACATGTAAAGATAGTTCTCAACTTTTGTTTAGCACCTCCTATTTTCAAGACACTGTGTTCCCCTCTCAGATGCTGGTGAGGTAAGACAAAAGTCAAACAGAGCCTGTCCTCAACGATTCCATTGGGATGTGAATACTTTGATTAGAAGGCCTTGAAAAAGCAGTTAAACCCAAAGTACTACCTGTGGAATTAATCATTTTTCAGAAGCCAAAAAGTCATATGTAATGACAAAATTATTTTTTTTTAATTTTAGCGCTAACGATTAACTAACGATGGTTTTTGTTGTTTTAAAAACAAACACGATGTACAAGTTGTCCCCTTGTTTTTGTCATTGTTTTTGTTCTTGTTCAGTTGTTTCAGTCATGTCTGACCCTTTGTGACCCAATCTGGGGTTTTCTTGGCAGAGATACTGAAGCGCTTTGCCATTACCTTCTCCAGCTCATTTTGCAGATGAGCAAACTGAGGCAAACAGGGTTAAGTGACTTGCCCAGGGTCACACAGCTAGTGTCTGAGGCCTGATTTAGAAGATTCTTACAGGTCTGGCACCCTATCCACTGTGCCACCTATCTGTCCTTGTTTTATAAAATTTGTAAACCTTGGGTGGATGTGGGAATAATTCTGCCGAGCTATACATCATGAAGGATCTCTCAAAGAAAGTAAGCATATACGCAAGCATATTCATGGATTATATAATATAATCTTTATTATGGCATAGGCCCTTTTGACAGTTAAATGACCTCCCTTCTTAGAATAATGTCTGTAAAATCACTACAAAACATAACATTACGAAGAAAACTATATTTAAATATAATTATTAAAAAAAACCTTTTAAACAATCCTAGTTCATAGCCTCAAGTTAGAGAGAACACCTGGGGTATATAGAATTACAGAAAGCACTTTGTCCCTGAACTTCACGATCAAAGAAAAAGTATGGTGTGAAATTTTAAGTCAGATTGGTAAGAGCTAAATGAATGATAAGAGGCTTGGTTTGGACTCTCCTTTTTTATCTGAGATAATTTTAGAGGATACTAGGCAGCAACATTTGGAATATTGCAACAATCCAGCAGCCTGTCCAATCAAAACCAGCATCTGACCCTGTGATGGGTTCTGGCTGCTCTATATGGGAGAGGGAGTGTATGGAACTTGGTAATTTGTACTACTTGAGTTATTTGAAAGCCTCATCCTCTTGACCTCAAGTAAAGTTTTTCCTTTGTTTTTGGTTAAGCAATGAAGTTTATTTTTAATACATTATTCAGGCAGAAGCAATGTTTAATCAGGACTCTATTTTACTGACAGAAAAGAATTGAGTTCTCTGCTAAGCAAGTCCATTCTAACTTAGTGACATTCAACAGGGAAACTGAGTCAGCCACTGGTGTTAATTATTCAGGAAAAATGATATCCAGGACAGCTAGGTGGCACAGTGGATAAAGTACAGGCCCTGGATTCAGGAGTGCCTGAGTTCAAATCCAGCCTCAGACACTTGACACTGAATAGCTGTGTGACCTTAGGGAAGTCACTTAATCCCCACTGCCCCACAAAAAAAAAAAATAAATAAAAAGTAAAAATAAAAATAAAAATGATGTCCAAGGACATCTTAGGTTTTACAGGTACATTTTTTCCATGACTTTTCTTCTTTGATATTTATACATGAGAGCTAAAGATGCAATTTTGGTAATGTCTGATGAGGAAGGAAGAATTATTAAATTAATGCATTGTGCTTCACTTTAGTTTTTCTGTACTCAATGCTACTTATGCAAGGCACTTACCTTGATTGAGACTATTAACACATGAAAATAAATTCACATTTCAAAAAAGTGTGCATGCATTCCCCATCTTACATTTCTTTTTTTTTCTTGTTTAGAATTTTATTTTCCAAAATATATGTAAAAACAAATTTTGACATCAATTTTTAAAAAACTTTGTGTTCCAACTTCTCTTCCTCTTTCCCTTCCCACCCCCACCCCCAAGAACTCAAGCAATTCAATATAAGTTATACATGAGTAAGTATGGAAAACATTCCCATATTAGCAAGGTTGTGAGAGAAAACAGTTAAAAAACAAAATTTTAGATTAAGGAATTTTCAGAGAAAAAAAATTTTTAAATGTGTTTCCATCTGATTTCAGATACCATCAGTTCTTTCTCAGTAGATGGGTTGCAATTTTCATAAGTCCTTCAGGGTTATATTGGATCATTGCCTTGCTGAAAATAACCACACGCTTCCCAGCAGATAATCTTACACTATTGCTGTTATTTTGTATACAGTACATTTCACTCTGCTTCAGTTCATGTAGGTCTTTCCCGGCTTTTCTGATAGCACCCTGTTCATCACAACTTTTATATAGTACCTTAAACGTGACAAAGAATTGTCTTCACAATAGCCCAGCAAAGTATGTACCATACATTTTGCTGTTATATTCAATCATCATAACTATTTCCCTCCATCCTCTTCCCTTCCCATGATATTTACTATATTTTCTATCTTCTTTTACCCCAGTCCTCCTCAAAAGTGTTTTACTTCTGACTGCCACTTTCCCCAATCCACCCTCCCTTCTTTCACCCTTCCCTCCTTATCCTCTCCCCCTCCTACTTTCCTGTAGGGTTAAATAGATTACTCCTCCTAATTGGGTGTAAATGTTATTCCCTCCTTGAGCCCACTCTGATGAGATTAAGGTCTTTGAGCTAATTCTGTGTTCTAAATTTTTCTTCTTACCTCCCTCCTCAACGCTCCCTATGAATGCAAAAACTCAATGTCATACTTGTGCAGTTATGCAGAATATCTTCACCTTCCTCAAAAGTGTTTTGCTTTTTACTTTCCAATCTACCCTTACCTCCTTCCCCTCTTCTCCACTCCCCCTCCCCTACCCACTTTCCCTCAGGGCAAAAATATATTGCAATACCCACTTGAGTATATATGTTATTCCCTCTTTGAGCCACTTCTGATTATAGTAAGGTTTCACTCACTCCCCCACTCCTTCCCCCTCTTCCCCTCCCCTCCATAAGCTTTTTTCTTGCTTCCTTCATGTGAACTACCTCTCCCCAGTCCACCTCTCCCCTTCCCCCTCCCCCAGTTTATTCCTCCTACCCCTCAACCCTATTTTAAAGATGTCATCATGGATTAGCTAGGTGGCACAGTGGACAAAGCACCAGCCCTGGACCCAGGAGGTTCCAAGCCCAAATCTGGCCCCAGACATAAGACATTCCACCCTGTTTGCCCCACAAAGAACAAAACATGAATGCTTTACACATATCATCCTTTCATATTCAGTTCAGACCTATGTCTTCTGTGAATTCCTTACTATGAAAATTGTTATGAGTTTGAAGTATTATCTTCCCATGTAGGAATATAAACAGTTTAATCTTTTAATATCCCTCATGAATTCTTTTTCCCGTTTTTTTTTTAATGATTCTCCAGGATCTTGTATTTGAAAGTCAAATTTTCTATTCAGTTCAGGTCTTTTCATCACAAATGCCTGAAAATCCTCTTTTTCACTGAAGTCCCATTTTTTCCTCTGAAAGATTATACTCAGTTTTGCTGGGTGAGTACATGATTCTTGGCTGTAATCCCATGTCCTTTGCCCTCTGTAATATCCTATTCTGTGCCCTCCAGTCCTTTAATGTAGATGCTGCTAGATCCTGTTTTATCCATATTGGAGCTCCACAGTATTTGAATTCCTTTGTTCTAGCTGCTTGCAATATTTTCTCTTGGATCTGGAAGCTCTGAAATTTGGCTATAACATTGCTGGAGGTTTTCCTTTTGGGAACTCTTTCAGGAGGTAATTGGTAGATTCTTTCAATTTCTATTTTGCCTTCTGCTTCTAGAATATCAGGACAATTTTCCCTGACAATCTCTTGGAAGATGCTGTATAAACTCTTATTTTGGTCATGGTTTTCAGGTAGTCCAATGATTTTCAAATTATCTCTGCTGGATCTATTTTCCAGGTCAGTTGTTTTTCCAAGGAGATATTTAATATTGCCCTCTATTTTGTTATTCATTTGGATTTGCTTTACTGTGTCTTGGTTTCTCATAAAGTCACTAGCTTCCATTTGTTCAATCCTAGTCCTCAGGGATAATTTTCATCAGACAGCTCTTTTATCTCCTTTTCCATTTGGCTTTTCAAGCTGTTGACTTTTTTCATAGCTCTCCTGCATTGCTCTCAATTCTCTTTCCATTCTTTCCTCCACTTCTCTAAATCTTCCTCCTATCTCTCCTACTTTTTCTTCAAAGTCCCTTTTCAGCGCTTCCATAGTCGGAGACCAATTCATAGTTTTCTTGGAAGCTTTGGATGTAGGGGCCCTGAGGTTGTTATCCTCTTCTGAGGGTGCACCTTGATCTTCCTTTTCACTAAAGAAACTTTCTATTCTCAACTTTCTTAGCTTACTCATCTTGCCTTTTTTCACTTGACTTTTAGCTCCCTCTTACAGTGAGGCTCTATTTCCAAGCTACACTGTTCCAAGGTTTAGAGGGTCCCAGTTGTTTTGGTTTGGGGGAGGGCAGGTTTTTCTCTCGCCTAGCCTGTTCTCTGATCCAAAAGTAACCTCAAGACAACTTGCTAGTTAACCAGCCAGCAGAGTGATGTAGTGGTTTTTAGCTTTGATGAGCCTGTGACCCTCCCCACCTTGGCCTCCTGCTGCTCACGATTTCTTCCTGATTCTCTGCTGGGGCGGGATATCTGAATTTCTCCTCAGGTCCTGCAGACACCCCTGTATTTTCCTCCCCCTGGGCCAGCTGTTCAGCCTTCTCAACTGATGGTAAGCTTAGTTCCAGAAGACGCTGGTGCTGCAGCTGATTCAGAGGCTGTGGGTAAGTTCCCGTTGTGCAAAATATTTGGGGTCTGTGTCAGTGCGATCAAGGGGTTGGATTCTGCTTGCAGCCTAGTACAACCTCTTTTAATCTGGAAAATAATCTCAGCCATCTTTTTGTGGGTTTTGCCACTCCATGGCTTATTTTATTGCTGTTTGGGGGTAACTGTGTCATGAAATCTGTGTGTTTAATGTCTTTCCTCCCCCATGTTGGCTCTGCCTCCCTTATGCCTTGATTATTGTAATAGTCTCCCAAGTCTTACATTTCATTCCAGGTATCTTTGTTCAGGAAAGAAAAATTTTATATAGTAAAGCCTAAATCAGCTACAGAAGTTTTTTCTACTTAGAACAGAAAATTGTATACAAAGAAAATGCTTACTTGGAAACTCTTAACAATGAAAGTTAAAGATGGGAAATAAATCAATTAAATGAGAGGACAAGTCCAGGATCCAGATATTAGGATCATTCTTATACTGTACTCAAATGGGTTTGCTATTTTGTTTTCATGGGGTAGGCATTCAGGTTGAGGATCTTATATTTCTCTAATTATCAAGAATTTATTTTAGTGTCTCAGAGACTTGAGAAGAATAAAAATATCCCTCCAAGTCTTAGGAGTTACACCTAAAAGATGCTGAATATATGTGTGTGTATATACACACACACACACATATATATATATATATATATATATATATATATATATATAAAATTATTTTCTATAAAAGAAAATTCTCTAAGCACAAGTCCATCTTGATCAATTTATACTGAAACCTAAGTGTACATCAATGAGACCCCCCCCCATTTACAGCTAATTCTATTTTAATAGTATAGAGCAATTTCATATTTAGGTAATTTTTCTCTTTCCAGCACAAAAGTACTATTAAGGAGATAACATTTAAAATGCTTTATAAACCTTTAAAATGCTACATAAATGCTAGTTATTTTGTTATTACTGAGAGCAGAATAAAAAAAAAAAACTGCCTCCACTTTGGGGCAGAAAGGGGAGATTCTCTCTGCTACAAATCAAGTGCCTCCTTCCCCAAGTTTGCAGCAGAGTATCTGGTCATTTCCACATGTATAAAATGGAAAGGTTGGACTAGATGACCTCTGAGGTCTCTTCCAGAACTAAATCTATGCTCCTAGGTTCTAGCCCCTGGGAAAAATGAATGGCTAGGCAGAATTCATTTTTATCTCCATTGCTATTGTTCTTCATGTTTACTTTTCTTCTTAAACCTATAGCCAATGATTACTTTATAGAGTAAATCAAGAAAAAACTTCATTCTCTTGATGTCTAACCAAAATTATAATTTCTATGGAACCTCCTTTTATTACAACTTCAATTCTTACTTTGAATGCCAACCAACTGAGTCTAATCCCCAAGTTTCATTCATCATTTCTTTACCCCATTCTTTGAGGTCATTAATCAAAATATTAAATAAACCCCTGGTCCAGACCCACCTCTGGGGCACCTAACTGGTTATCCTTCCCAATCTTGGAGAGAATCATTTATCATGTCTCTGCAGTTGTAGGCCTAAGGAGTCTTAGACTAAGAGATGGGGCTCTGATTCACACCAAAGCCCACTCCTAAGACTTTCGGAGCAGCTTTCCATGAAGACCCAAGAAAAACCTACTGGAAGCCCAAGTCCTGCTGACTAAGCCATCCTGACAAGGAAATGGGGACTTGGGTTTCATTCTAGCCTCAGAAGCTGTGAAAAATTCTTTAGAATGATAGCCAGTATTACCAAACACAGTTGGACATGCTTCTAAATTTTAGCTGATTTGTTCTCCTCTTCTCACTTATCCTGATGATTTCTCATTCAATAGCCTGTCAAATTCTATTCTGAAAAGGGATTTTTTTCCATCATCAAAGCAAGAGCCTAACATTCTACTTAAGAATCATCCTGTTAGCACATTAGTGATAGGGAAAGGCATTGAAATCAATAGCCACAGAAAATGAAACGCTCTGTTTCTCAGCCATACCAACAAGGACAGTACTTGTAGCCGCCGGTGGACTTGCCTTGTACTGCTGTGTTGACAAGCCATATGACAGACTACATGTTACAGACATATTCCACTTAAAAGAATACTCACTTCACCTTAATAATTTTTTTAAAAAGAAAGTAAAAAGTAAAAAGAAAACATATGGTAACATAGTTGTTTACCAGCACATATTCCCAGATAAGAGCTAGGAAAAAATCCTCCTCCCTTCACCCCTTTAACACTGTTCTCTCTCTTGATCATTCATTGGCTCCAATCAACCTCTTAAG